>NW_006262339.1:13647224-13725973 GCF_000493195.1 Citrus x clementina | reverse complement strand
ATTGAGTCCAACCGAATTATAATAAGTTAAGTTCCAACTTTTAATTTTAAAACCAGTGTTGGTTGGAAGGACGATTTAGAAGCTTGGGTTAATAAAGTTTGCTGAAAATATTGTTGGATTTGCTGGATATGCTAGGAAGTGTAGATGAAGTGACTAAATAAAGGTCAAAAAGCCTTTTTTTTCCCCAAGTGGTCGTTGTATGTTTAGTCAAAATTGTATGAAGAGAGTTTCCTCGATTACTTTGTTTAAGAAAAATGTATTAGAGTGAGCGAAAAAGGTTCAAGTAGTCTCCATACAAAATCTAAATGTGTAAGTTATCTTATTTTTATTTTTTGACTTAATCTTTTATTTCTTTCAACTTTATATTTATTGTACTGTAAATGTTGATTTATTGACTGCTTAATAATTTAATTTAGTTCAAGTTTGACACCAACTGTTTAATCGATTAAGTTCAGAGCTTTGGATGTAAAATTTGTGCAAGTGAATCGAGGTTGATTATGTGCTTGTAATCTTGTGATTATATTGTTAATTTGAAGTAATAATGAAAGCAAGTATGTGCTTGTAATCTCATGTCTTTCATTTAGAATTGTTTCCATTTTTTTATTGGATGAAAGAATTGATTGCGGATATGTTTCATTGAGAATTTAATTATTTTTGCATTCTTACCTAAATATTTTTATTTATAGCTATTTGCCTTGCTATTTACTATTCTTTCATTTTGGCAATAAGATTTTCTTTTATAAGATTATTCTCCTATACCAATTAAGTGTTTTCTCAAGTTTTTTATTATTAATATTATTTTTTAATCATGTAAAGACAAATGATAGATAGAGAAAAATGATGTACCAATAATAGATGATCAAATTGTGAAATACTTTTGGAAAAATCTTTAATTTTATAAAGATAAAAAAATGACAGGTACCTTCAAAGTCATCTTCTACTACAACATTGTCTTAGCACAACACAGATAAAAAGTTAAAATCAAGGAAGAAGATAGCAAATTTAAGGAAGTTGAAGCATTCATGAAACAACAACCTGTTGTTTACTTAATTATGCTTTTGTGTAATGTTTCTTTTATTTTTCTTCTATGATGTAATCTTATTTTTAGAGTATTGATTGTTTACCTTTTTGATTTTAGATTTCTTTGTAATGAATTATATTTATGTTAATAATATTTTTCACTTCAAAGTTCTTTTGTCATTAAATTTTGAATTCTGTGACTACATATTGTTATTAAATTTATGTGAGACTATAAAAATTGTCCTTAAAATAAATTTGAGACTAAATTAATTACCAATTGTATTTGTAAAAATTGTCACAAATGATAACTACTTGAGACGATTGTGTAATGTCGCGATATGTAAATTGTCAACGATTGGTAATTGTATCATTGAACCTCTAAAATAACGATTTTTAGTAATTATCGAGACTATATTTACATACTCTTGAGACAAATATTATAGTCATTCTAAATCACCTATTGAGACCAATGTTTTAGTCATTATAAATCACCTATTGAGACAAATATTATAGTCACTGTAAATCACATATTGTGACAAATATGAAGTGTCATTGATTGCATTTTTGAATTTCTAATTTGACCATTTTGAACACTATTTGTGACAATTTTAACTTAATTTTAAGACAATGGTCTTTGTCACAAAACATATTTTTAATATGACGAAAATAATTATGGTCACTAAAACCTTTTAAGACGGTCTTTCCACGATTAACGTGTGACAGTTTATTTATCGTCATAGAAAATATAAGGTGACTAATATGTTATCTTGAGTGACTAAATTTTTTGTAATAAAATATCATTTTTCTTGTAGTGTACACTAGTGTATTGTGATATAATTAATTATGTGGGATTCGTATGTGAAATCAGTAAATCATATGGTCAAGGTAAGAAAATGAGTTTTGAGGTTATTTTTGAAGAAGTTAAGTGTGAAGTTAGCTATATCTGTTCAAAGTTTCAATTTAGAGGTATTCTTTATAGACATGCCCTTGCTGTGTTAAATTACTTCCTGAAATATACATCTTATCAAAGTGGAGGAAAGATGTGAGAAGATTCTATAGCAAGGTGAAAGTTAGTTATGGTATGCAGAGTTTATCCATTCAGTAGGAGAGATATGAGAAAATGTGTACTGATTTCACTGAAGTTGTAGACATGCTTGGTGATGATGAAAGTAGTTACAAATTTGTATTGGATTCGATTGATAAGGCACTGAAAGATCTACCCAATCGAATTCAGTGTGCAAGTGTGGAAACAATTGTTTCACCAACAACTATAGGTGAAGTAAGTTGTACCAACAATAACGTTGAACATGTAACCAATGATCCAATAGTAGCAAATAATTTGAGAAAATAATTTGCAATTTGTAAAAAACTTGCTTAAAAGAAGAAGACTGCATAAAAAAAAAGTTTGTTGAAATACATATATATGTGTTCTAATTTCATTTGGTCATTGTTTAATTGTCTATCATAACTTTACCGGATTTACAAGAAGATGCTCCATTATCTTATGAAGTGCATAATGAAATCTCCACACAATAGAGCAACATAGCCACTCAAATTGAAAATATAACAAAATAAATATAAATATAAAGAACGCACAATATTTACGTGGCTTGGCTTTTGGTCTATGTCCACAAGAGTAAATCATCATCAATCTACTACATAAATGAGAGGTTATATAAGATTTTATATTATACAAGATGAATAAATAAGCTGGATATTTATTAGAGATGTTTGATATTGATAAATAAGAAGACGGTGAATAAAAATATACGGGGTGATAACATGGTAGAGAAAATAATGAATGTGGAGAATTGAAAATGACCTCCCAAAAATAGAGAAGTGGGTGATGATCTAAAAGATGGAGAGAAGAGGAGAATGTGTGAGAGAGAGAGAGGAGAGAAGAAGAGGTAAGGAGATGAGATGAAAGTGAATGAGAGGTGGCAAAGAGATGATAGCCCCCAATATGGGTGAATAAACCATTTATATAGTGTAAGCTAATTGTAAAAAGAGTGTATAAAAGTTAAGAGTTAGAACCATCCTTAAGTTAAAAGGAGATGATGTTTTTAGGGATATATGTCATTTAGGCGGAAAAGCACAAAAATGTACTATGTTTATTTTTTTTTCATAAATATCTTAAAGTATCCAACATTGACCATTGATTTCCAAGCCCATCTAATGTAGTAAATTCTTCCAAATGAAATCTTTATACTGCTCCCAATATTGTTCCCATTTTACCTTTGTAATTTAATTATTCATGTATCATTCATTTATTGATCTTAGAATATCATTTTATATTTACCTCAAATAGCATCTTTTGGCTATCCGCTTAGTTCTCACATGTGCCAACTAGATGTGATTTGTGTTGGAATTAATTCATCTTTTTCATTTTTAACAACAGTGATTCCAGATTGTTTTAGGCACTACTTGTGTAGGACTTACCCACTTACTATCAAAGATAGGGTAGATAATTCCCGCATCAAGTAACTTAAGAACTTCTATTTTTACTACTTCTTTCATGTGTGGGTTTAATCTTCTTTGAGGTTGTTGACATGTTTTAGCATTTTCTTCCAAATTGATTCTATGTGTGCAAATTAATGGATTAATTCCTTTAATGTCATTTAAAGTTCATCCAATTATATTTTTATTCTTTTTAAGAATAGATAGTAACTTACCTTCTTGGTTGCTTGATAAGGTCGGAAAAATTACAATAGGATAAGTTTGTTCTTCTCCAAGATAAGTATACTTCAATCTCTCTAGCAAAGGTTTCAATTCCAATTTAGGTGTTTCTTATTGTTCAGTCTTTGCAATGATTCCAACCTCCTTAATTTTTCGTTTCCCATCATCACTTTGTAAAGTCTGACAAGAATCAAACAACAAATTTATATTAGAAGTATCATATTCAAGTTGTTTATTTGATTCAATAGAATTAACCAAACAAATGTCACTAAGTTCAGAAAAATTCCCTTTTTGAATATTCTCCTCTATGCAAGATTCAAGCAATTCCTTTTGCTCATCAATTTCATCTTCATTCTCATTTTCTTCATTAGGTTGCCTACACATGTTGAAAACATTCAATTCCAAAGTCATATTTCCAAATGACAAATTCATTAAACAATTCTTACAATTAATCAAAACATTAATAGTTGCTAAAAATGGTCGACCTAAAATTACATGAATTGGTTTATAATTATTCACAACATGTTCAGTTTCAGTTTCTAAGACAATAAAATCCACGGGATATATGAATTTATTAACTTGTACTAAATCATCTTCTATTATTCCTTTTGGTACTTTAACTGATCTATCAGCAAGGAAAAGTGTAGTTAAAGTTGATTTTAACTCGCCAAGATTAAGTTGAAGATAAACTGAATATGGAAACAAATTAACACTAGCACCAAGGTCTAACAAAACATGCTCAATTTTGTGATCTCCAATAATACAAGAAATAGTAGGACAACCAAGATCTTTATATTTCAACTTATTTTTGGTAGATAGAATAATACTTACCTGTTCAGCCATGAAAGCACTCTTTTTTACCTTCAATTTCCTCTTAACAGTGCATAAGTCCTTTAAAAATTTGGCATATGAAGGTACCTGCTTGATTGTATCTAACAGAGGAATGTTAACTTTCACTTTCTTAAAGATTTCATAAATTTCAAAATAGTGGTTTGATTTCCTTGGTTTATTCAATGCATAAGGAAATGATGGTTCAGATGGAACAATAGTAATTTCTTCACTAGGTGTAAGTTTATTTAGTTCTTCCTTACCCTTTGAATTTTTATTTTCACATGGTTCAGGAATAGGCCGATCAATAACCTTACCACAACGAAGAGTTCTAACTAACTTAACTTGGTCCATGGGTGCATTTTGAATCTTAGGATTTGGTTGTGGTTGAGCTTGAAATTTTCTTTTTTTTCTTGAATTGTGAGTGCATAAGCAATTTTAGCAAAAATATCTTTCAAATTAGAAAAGGTTTGTGCATTTTGATTGTTAATAGCATCTTGCTTCCTAATGAATGAATGCATTATGTCTTCCAAATTTTTCCATGGTGGTGGAACATATGGTGCATAAGGCTGAGTATTTTGAAAATTTTGTGGAGGTGGTGCTTGTGAAGATTGTACATTATTATTATTCCTCCAACTAAAATTTGAATGATTTCTCCAACCATGATTATAAGTCTGTGAATATGGGTTTGACTTGTTAAACGTGTTGATGGCATTAACTTGATCATGCAAACATTCTTTAAGTGCGGGCAGAGTGGGACAATCTTGAGTGAAACGATCATTAGAACTACAAACATCACATGCAATTTCATGAACAAATTTTACTTGACCACACCTTTTATTTTCCAAAGCTTCAACCTTTCTAACTAGGGAAGTAAATTTTGCTTGTAAATCATGATCTTCCCTAAGGTTATAGATTCCTCCACTAGATGGAGATAGTTATGGTTTATTAGTTAATTCATAAGTTCCATCAGTATCCCAATGTTGTATAGTTTTAGCTAATTGGTTAAGGTAATCTAGTGCATCTTCAGGATTTTTATCTCTAAATTCACCATTACACAATATTTTTACAACTTGTCTACTTTGTGGTGTTAAGCCCTCGTAGAAATAAGTGACCAATCGCCAAGTTTCAAAACCATGGTGTGGACATATGTTAAGCAATTCTTTAAATCTATCCCAATATTTGTATAATGTTTCTCCATTTTTTTGAGTGAAAGAAGTGATTTGCCTTTTAAAAGAATTCGTTCTATGAGGTGGAAAGAATTTTTTCAAAAACTGTTCTTATATGTTATTCCAAGTTCTTTTTGTTCTAGATCTAAGGTTTTGTAGCCAAGTTTTAGCTTTATCTTTTAATGAAAAAGGAAAAAGCTTTAATCTAATTATGTTCATGCTACAATTTTGGTCTGTGTATGTATTACAAACTTCCTCAAAATCTCTTAGATGCAAGTATGGATTCTCAGATTCTAAACCATGAAATGTTGGTAAACGTTGGATAATATCTAGTTTGAAGTTGAATCGAGACACTTCTGGAGGAAATACTATACACGACAGTGCTCCAGTTCTGGTTGGATTTATGTAGTCTCTCAAAGTTCTTGGTTGATTCTGATCATGTTGAGATTGATTGTCTCCCTGATCAATAGAAGGATTAAGTTGGCCCAATTTATTTTTGTCTTGGATCTCGTGCATGATTGGTGGTGGTGATTGAGATCTACGAATTAACATCTCCTCGGCAACGGCACCAAAAACTTGATACTACTTAAAATGTTTGATTTACTCCTAAATATAAGAGTGCCTAGTTATAATATATCTCGGTGAGTCCGAGGTCGATCCACAGAGAAATGATTTAATTTGTTTACTTAAGTTTATCCAAATAAGAATAAAATTTAAAAATATGTAATTTATTTAAGAAAAAGTATAAAATTGAATTAGTTAGCGAGCGTTATGGATCCACTCTTAGTAATAAATACAATTTAAAAAATTCTTTTTATTTTTATTTTATTTCCCAAAAGATTAATTGTATAAATTAAAATTATTTTTCCATTTATTTTATTGTGGATTAAGAATTTAATGTGCCAAAACTTAATTTGTCTACACTAAATCAAAATACCATTTTTCCATATTTTATACTAAGATATTAAGAATTCATTGTGCCAAATTCCTATTTTTATCAACACTAAATCAAAATTTCAAAATATAAAATATAGATAAAATTAAATAGAAAACAATTTAATTTATAAAATTAAAAATAGAATTTGATTAAACCATATTTTTTACTAAGAGTTTCACCTTCCCTTAACTATGAATATTTAATTAAACATTTTTGAAATAAAGGAAATTATTAAAATTGAAAAACACATAATTAAAAAAATGGAATTTAAAAATTGAAATAAAAATAATTTTATTGATTGAAAATATATTACAAAGAGAGATGAGAAAAAGAATTTGGGGGGAAAGATGAGAAGAGAAAGTGTAAAGAGATGTGTTCACTCCCTCTCTCTATTTATACTAATACATGATAAATCTACACCATACAAATAAATAAATCTAATAACATCTTAGCATTATATTTGTCCCACTAATAAAACATAAACATAACTTAATCCACTAAGCATATCTAACACATTCCACTAACAAATACCATACCTAACATGATAAAAAATTATAATTTTACAATTACCACATTTACCGTGGTAAGAACATAAAAATTTACAACAAAAGTCTTGGATCCTCCTCGACAATGACATAATTTCTCGGACTTCCAAAATCTAAATTTGACATCCGTACATTTGTTTGAATCTTCAAATTGAATGAAATTATTATTTTTACCTAATAAACACACAAAAATACACAAAATCAAATACTTAGAAAAATAATTAGAAATTCACAATATGTTACATAATTACAAATATGAATTACATTAATAGCACAAAATATCATTTTTACTCCTTAATAAACATACAATTTTTAACACTAATCAATTGGTAACTACTATAACACCGGATTTCCTAAGAACAACTTGCATGGGGCTTAACCCAAGAGCTATCTGAAATAGGATAAATAATTCTTGCATCTAATAATTTTATTACTTCATCTCTTACCACTTCTTTTATGTTAGGATTTAACCTACGTTGTATCTCCCTAATAGGCTTAGTATTTTCTTCAAGATGAATACGATGCATGCAATCTACTGGATTAATACCTTTAATATCAATAATGGTCAATCCTATTGCCTCCTTATATTCTTCTAGAATACCCAACAACTTACTTTTTTGCTCAAGATCGAGGAACAAAGAAATAATAACAGGTAGGTTGGCAGATTCTCCTAAGAATGCATACTCTAAAGTGCCAGGCAGTACTTTGAGCTCCAATTTTGGTGGTGTCTCTACAAATAGGCTAATATTCTTCTCAAAATGAAGCAGTGGTTCTAACTTTGTCTTCCATTTAGTTGTGTCTATAATTGGAGTTGCATCAAGTAAGGCGTTGACTTCTGCAATTACACTATCATCATTAAAAGATAAATCAAAGTGAGTTAAACATGCCTCTAATAGATCATCATTATGGTTAGAAATGAATGAATCTTCTATTAATTCCTCTATCATACTTGCTTCGACAAATTCATTTTCTTCATGTGGCTACTTGGTAACATTAAAAATATTCAATTTCGTGGTCAAATTACCAAAAGACAACTGCATGTTTCCATTCCTACAATTAATAAGAGCATCAGTTGTACCTAAGAAAGGACGACCTAAAATAATTGAGGTGTGTTTCTTAGGATCCTTTACATGCTGAGTATCAATAACAATTAAATCAACAGGATAATAAAATTTGTCAATCTATATCAACACATCCTCTATAATACCACGATGTATTTTCATTGACCTATCAACAAATTGCAAAATAATAGAAGTTAGCTTTAATTCACCTAGTCCAAGCTGCATGTAAACAGAATAAGGCAAGAGATTAACACTAGCACCTAAATCTAATAATGCTCTATCAAACAATTTTGGTTCCCTATAACACATGGATAGTAAGGGAACCTGGATCCTTAAATTTTGGTGGCATTTTACATTGAAGTAAATTGATAGTTTGTTCAGTTAAAAATGCATTTTTGGTGACATGCAAATTTCTATTTTTAGTGCATAAATCTTTCAAAAACTTGGCATAGGAAGGAACTTGCTTAATAGCATCGAGTAAATGGATGTTTATACTTACTTGCTGGAAGATTTCCATAATCTCACCTGTTGAAGTTCTTTTTTTTACCTTTGCTAACCTTTGAGGAAAAGGAGCCTTAGGAATATAAGCTGGTGGATCACTTTCTTCTAGATCATTCGGTGATGAGTCTTGTGATGAAAGTAGATCTAAAGAAGTTCACATGTCTCTCTTGTTCAAACCTCCACCTTATGGTCAAATAATTTTCCTCTTCTCAAGGTCATAATTGATTTCGCTTCTTCATGCTGATGGCTTGAACTCGATCTAACTTCATGCACTCATTTAGGATTTAGAATTGGTTGACTTGGGAATTTTCCTTTTTTTTTCTCTCAACTACAGTAGTTGCTAATTGACCCAATTGATATTCAAGCTTTAGAATAGCTTGAGTGTTTAACTGAAATGCTTGTTGAGTTGACTGAATGAAACTTTGAAGTGTATCCTCTAAAGAAGGTTTTCTTTGCTGGTGTGCAACAAATTAAGACATAGGTTGTTGGGCAGGGGGATATACTGGGTTAGGAGCGGCAAATTGTTGATTTGGCATGCTAAATTGTTGTTCTCCTTAGTTTGACAAAGGTTGATTTTGATTCCAAGATAAATTAGGGTGATTCCTTCAATTAGGATTATATATGGGTGAATAGGGACTATTGAATGTTTTCTCATATGATTGTAGGGCATGTACCTACTCAGAATAAGCCTCTTGATAGGTTGGTATTGAAGGATAATTCTTTATTGTATGAGATGGGTTAGAACAAAGAGCACACATCTCATTAGCTACACTAGGATGATGATTCATTGATTGGTTCAAAGGTAAGGCATCTACTTTCTTAGAAAGTGTAGCTAGAGTAGCTTTTACATCAAAATCGTCCTTAACTTCACATAGACCCTTTCTAGAAACTAGAGGTGATTTTTCTCTTTGATTTGAAAAATCCCACTATTGAGAATTCTCAGAAAGTGAATTAAAGAAATCTTATGCAGCCCCTTCATATAGGTTTAAAAATCTCCCATCATTCATAGACTCTACCATATGACGATTTGACATAATTAAATCATTATAAAAGCATTGTATAAGTCTCTATTTCTCAAAACCATGGTGGGGACACTTAAGGAGTAAATCGTTGAATCTTTTCCAACACTCATAAAATTGCTCACCCTGTCTTTGATAAAAATCACGTATCTCTCTCTTAAGAGCATTTGTTTTAGACATAGGGAAAAACTTGGTGAGGAACTTGTTACTCAATTCATCCCATAAAGTAATTGACCCAGCAGCAAGTGATTCAACCAAGCTTTTGCTTTGTCTTTTAATAAGAAAGGGAACATACGAAACCTAATTGACTTATCATTAAAATTTTGAAAACGGAATGTAGAGCATATGTCAAGCAATTCCTTAATGTGCAAATATGGATCATTTCTCTCTAACTCATGGAAAGATGGTAAAAGCTGAATGACTGAGGGCTTGAGTTCAAAGTGTGTTGCTGTAGTTTGTGGCAACACAATACAAGATGGTTGGTTGGCTGCAAGTGGTGAAAAATATTCTCTAAGACTTTTCTCTGCTTGCACTAGTGGAAGTACTGGCAATATTCTATTTGTGTCATCCATCACTTGCAAAGACCTAGCTTGACTATTGTCAATTTTAGAATCTTTTTTTACTAAACGATTTGTTGAATCGCGTTCCCAAACACTCATAAACTAACTAGATAAGGAAGAAACAAAAATAAAATAAACCAACAATAATGAAAATAAACGAAATTTAAAATAAAAGAAATCTAACAACCAAAAAATGAATTTGAAGTCTAATTCTAATTTTTTGTGTTTTTTTAAAAAAAAGACAACCTAAATTATAACTAGTGGAAGAATCATATCAACCAAGATAAAACTGACTTTCTGGCACAATCCCCGGCAACAGCGCCAAAAACTTATTGTGAAAAATTTTAATATACTCGCAAGAGCACGAATCTAGAGATAAAATAGTAGTAACGAGGTCAAACCCACAAGGGTTACTATAAATTGAAAAATCTAATTTAAATCTAAAATTAATATTAATCTTAACCTAATTGAGCAATTTAAAATTTAAGAGTAATTAAACTAATTAAACTAAGAAAACAATTAAAGCAAACGAGAATTCAATAGGACAAAAATTACCAAGGTTTCATAATCCACCACTATTCAACTAGTAATTATCTACTTATTAATTAATCCTCAATTTTAGAGTGACAACTCGAAATCAATTTATGTCATTTCATGGATATAACAATTAAGTCCAAATAAAATTAATCTTGTGTATGTTCTTTTTCTGCTTAATAGTATGATATTTAAGCATCCCATGTAAACATATTGAATAACAAAGCGTCAAAGTTTTTCTAAGCACTCTTTGTAAGCAATTTAATGAAAAATCCAGAATCAAAGATAATTAAATTATATATAAACTTTATAGATCCAAGCATAGATTTAGTCAAATATTAATCCAAACAATCAATAATGCATGACAAAATTGGTGAAAAGAATTTAATAACATTCAACTAATCATGTGAAACACGAACCATAAATATTAAAGCACATATGTAAGGAAATAATTAAATAAAAAAATAATTATTTCATTGAATGTGATTTCATCCTTATCATCGGTATAAGAAAATTAGCTAGACATACTTAAATATGGAGCAACAAATAAAATAAAAACAGCCATGAGAATATTGAATTGCTGTTGCCGCTATTTTCTTTTCTTCTCTACTTGCGTCTGCTCATTTTTTTTTCTCCTCTGGCCACTTTCCTCTCAAAAGCCAAAGTCAGCTTTTATAGTCTTCAAAATGGGCCCGACCTTTTCAATTCTAAAGCCGAAAGGCTTGGCCTTTAATTTGTTTTGCTCTCACACGTGCCCACCACTTAGAATTGCATTAGGATTCCTTTTTTTAATGCTATGCACATGCTAACAATAATGGCAATTGCTTCTCACATGATGCATCTCTTCTCTTCTTGAATTAAATCTCAATAAATTAATTCTTTTAATTCCTTGTCCCTAATTGATTCTCAATTTAATCTCCTTTACTTCCTAAATTGAGTTTCTTCATGTCTTTCTATCCATAATTTCCAATTAATTCCCTATTCAATAAAATAATTCAATTAATTAAAAATAACAAATAAAATAATTAGTAATTATATAATTAAGGGTAAAATATGTATATATTATCTGCTCATCATTAGCATTTGAGTGCACTCTTCCATTTAAAGAACCAATTAAACTTGAATTAAAAAAAATGTAGGAATCATTAAAAAGAATATGAACATTATATATTTTTTACAATGATAAAAAATATTATATATTAAAAAGAAAGAAGCATAGTTCACAATACAAGGAGAAAAAAATAACTGATTAGTAACGTTTTTCCTATATCATAGAAAACGAAAAATCAAAGGAGAATAAAAAATCTAAAACAACCATTATCATATTATCATTTTCCTAGAATATGATTTCAAATGTCTTTTAACTATTTATTCATCCAAAGTTAATAAGCAGGGGATAAAACTATATTGAATTAAATAAAAAGCATTACAAAATTAAAAATTATGCTTGCCTCTTTGGATAACTATTGTTTGTTTAAGTTTGCACGGCTCTGATGATTTTATCAATTTTTTTTTTCAATAAACCTGACCGGTTGTTAACAATAAGAAGAGTATTGTTTAAGATGGTGTCAAAATAAACAAATATTTGCCATTCAATAAGATAACCACCAGGTGTCGGGATCTTGGTACGCATAAAAATCATTTTTTCCTTTCATATTGTTGTTTAAAATTTCTCAGTATTCTCAATAAATTGTACACATCGTTTTTAAGGTAAATGACTGGTCAAAGCACAAAACAATTTTTTTAATTTCTTGCGCCTAATTTAGCTTAAAAATCATTCAATCAATCCCCGTGAGTGAATGAATTGTACACACTTAGTAATAATATATGTTTGGGGAAAAATAGGAAAGATAGCAGAATGCCATGTGTCGACGAATGGAATAACTTCAGTGTAATTCGAGATACCCCGCATGATTAGAGGTACCTGGCATGATTAGAGGTACCTGGCATGATTAGAGGTATCTGACATGATTAGAGGTACCCGGCACGATCAGAGGCACCCCGCATAAATCCAGAGAAACTTGAGGTACCCAGAATAACTCCAACATAATCCAAGGTACCCGGAATAACTCGAGGTACCCCGGAATAACTCAAGCAAAATTCAAGGTACCCAAAATAACTCGAGGTACCCGACACGATCAGAGGTACCCCGCATAACTCCAGAGTAACTCGAGGTACCCTTCATAGATTGGGGTACCCCGTATAATTCGAGGTACCCGAAATAACTCCAGCAAAATTCAAGGTACCCAGAATAACTCGAGGTACCCGGCATGATTAGAGGTACCCAGCACGATCAGAGGTACCCCGCATTGATTGGGGTACCCCACATAATTCGAGTACCCGGAATAACTCCAGCATAATTTAAGGTACCCAGAATAACTCCAGTATAATTCAAGGTACCCGGAATAACTCCAGAAGAATTCAAGGTACCCGGAATAACTCGAGGTACCCGGCATAACTCCAGAGTAACTCGAGGTACCCCGCATAGATCGGGGTACCCCATAAACTTGGGGTACCCAACAGATCTGACTTAGGAAAATCCTCTAAAAAAGTCTGCCATGCCAAATGTCTCTACCTCTTAAAAGATAATATTCGATTTTTTTAGAATTAAGAATAAAAAACATCGTACTAAAAAAGGGGACAACTGCTTGCCACCGCTGCCTAAAAGTAAAGGACATTGTCCTAAGGACAGTGGTCCTCAGTCGCCTACCCAGCAACCACTGCAGAGGTACCTTGCACCACTCTACAGCGCGCGCTACGTTTCCAAAAGGTGAGATACGCCGCGAATGCCTTCTTGATTCCCAAGCATGCACATAACCGCCCAAAAATCATAAAAATGTAAAAGATGTGAAAAGCCTAAAAAATGATAACTAATAGCCAAAAAAGATACGCCACATGGCAGTTGAGGTACTCCATATATAAATGTGTCTAGGTTTTATTCTCCATCATGTTTTTCATTCCGCATCAACACTCACACTCCAAAAAATAGGTTTTCTTCAACCTTAAACTCTAATTTACAAAGGGCTGGCCAGCTCTCTTTACCATAAAAAAGTTTGAATTTGCTAACTTGAGCGTCGGAGTGTGAACGCCCCCCAACGTTCACCTCTAACTTGTATTTCACTATTTTGCAGGCGCGAAACTCATTTCGAAGGACATTTTTCATGGTTCAGACCTTCCTCCATTGTTACCACCTCCCTCTTCTCTTTTCACCTCCAAATTTCAAAAACACCGCACACAACAAACCAATGAGGTACCTCGTCTCCCCTAAAAATACAAATTCATTGTTTTAGATAGATTTGTCTTTTCCTACCCCCAAAATTTGTCTAAAACAATTGGCGCCGTCTAAGGGAGGCGCACAAAAAGCCTCCACCCCGGTTACCAAACTAGTTGTTGTGTGTACTCCAATACATGGCACCCGACGTACCTCCCGAAGGTTTAATGGTGGATTCTACAAGGATGGGAGATGACAGCAGCGGTGAAGGTAGTGACCGTGCAAGAAGGGTAACCCGTCTCAGCAAAGACAAGGTTATCAAGCAATCAACTGATATTCGCCAAGATGAGGAACCTATCTCTCACAAGCGTTTTGAGGATCTTGCCCATGCAATACTTAGGGCGGTCGGATCTTGGGCACCCAAAAGTTCACTTCCATCAATGACGCTAGATGCTCCACCATCTCAAACGGACCAACAAGTTATGGTCAGAAAAGAGGTACTTGAGGCCAGTAAGCCAAAACATTACCATCGGGTACCGGTTCTAAGTTTCAAACTGTGGGTTCCCGAGACGAGCGTTCTACCCCCTCTTACAATTCCCGCAACAGTCAAGGTACGAGGCGTGCAAAACGTGCTCACGAGGATCTCCGTAAAAATTTAAAGGCAAAAAAGGCTTCTCAAATGGCGGTGACATCATCAGGTGCCCTTAGGGTACCCCTCGAACTTATGGAAAAAATGGAGAAGCTGAAAGCCCAAGTGAAGCTCCTCTCTGAGAAGCAAAACATTACAAGTGCTCCAACACCAATGACCTACCAATTGCCATTCACTATGGAGATTTGGACGCAGCTCTTCCCGAAGCGTTCACCATGCCTCAGATACCCAAGTACTTGGGTACCACTGATCCCTCGGAGCATATTCAGCTATACCGCAACCAAATGCTTATTAAGGGTGTAGATGAGAACGCCATGTGTAGGATGTTTACCCACACACTTACGGGCCCCGCGAAGTCACGGTTCGGTCTTTAAAGGCGGGTAGCGTATCTTCCCTACACCAATTGTTATCCGAATTTACTAAAGAGTTTTCCTATGCTTCCACTCAAGATAGGGCAGCCTCCAAACTTGCCTTTATCAAGCAAGGGGAAGCCGAACCTTTGGCAGAGTATGTGAGTCGTTTCCACCAAGAGGTGTTGCAAACCGGAGCATTTGGAAACTAACACACACTGACCCATTTTGAGAAAAAATTTACAGTTGGGCAAGTTATGACTTTCTTTTCAAAAGAAGCGTTTACTTTCATATAGGGAACCCTGTTCTCGGGTGTTGCAGTAGGTGGAGATCGATGAGAAATGTCATTTGAAGCGCCAAAAAGATAAGGTCGAGGTCTTAAAGAACAAGGAGAAGCCCAAGAGAACGGAAGCCCAAATACCAAGGGTACCCTGAACGCGGAGCCCTCTACGGGTTGCCCCACGAGAACGAGGGTTTAACACTCAGGGTATCTCACAGGTACCCCAACCTCCAAGATCGCCACCACCAGAGCAGCGAGAGCCACCACCGAGGCCTCAGTACAAATCTTACCATCCGCTGAATCATTCCCCAGAGCAGATCTTCTACCATATTCGAGATAGTGGCCTCCTCCGTCCGCCTAAGCCAATGAAAAAGTACCCCAACATGAAGCGTAGCCTAAAGTATTGTGAGTTCCACGAAGACTTCAGCCACAGCACAACCGAGTGTTTTAGCTTGCGTGAGGAGATTGAATCTTTGATTCTCAGCGGGTACCTCAAAGAATTTGTTGCTGGCATGAGAGAGGCTCAGAAATCCATAGAGCAAGATAAGGGCAAGCGGGTAGCTGATGGTAGTCCGGAACGAGAGGTGCCCCCAGGACATAAGAAAGGCGTGTATGTCCGGATGATCACGGGCGAATCGACTCTAGTTGGCCAATTTAGAGGGCCATCAAAGGCTATGGTACATCATTGTCGTTAACCACCAATATTGGCAGAGAAGTCAACTTTAATAGATGGGGTACACCGAAGATACCCCGCCATCCCCTGCCTATCATTTTCACAGAAAAAGATGCTGAGGGTATCTCTCACCCCCATGACGATGTCTTAGTAATTATGTTGAACGTTGCTATTAGTAAGGTATTAAGAACTCTTGTAGATACCGGCAACTTTGTCGATATCATTTTCAAAAGCACTTTGGATCAACTATTGATTGAGTCGCCAAAGATCACCCTATATGTTACGCCTCTTATTGGGCTCGCCTGGGATATGGACATCCCAAAGGGCATCATCACACTATCCATAACTCTCGGTAAGGTACCCCACCGAGTTGTTCATATGATTGATTTTCTTATTGTGGATCACCCGAGTGCCTACAATATTATACTGGGTAGGTCGTTCTTAGTAGCAACTAAAGCGGTGGTATCAATGCACTACATCGCCATGAAAATCCCAGCCGCCCAAGAAGTTATCACCATTAAAAGGGACCAGCAGTCAACTCGTGGTTGTTACTCTATGGCCTCCAAAGTCACTTACCAGATAGCTTCCGATCCGCCAGTGAAGGGGTACCCAGGGGTAGCAGGCCCACACTTTACCCCACGAAGTGAGCACTTGCTAGACAGCGGAGAGCAGTACTTAAAAAAGCTTCTCAAGTAGCCGACCCACCAAAGTAGTTGGGAACCTCGCCAATGGGTATAGAATCAATCGCCCCGAATGACTCTGGTGTACCTCACGGGGACCAGTTTGAGCCCGGATGTGAATTTGAAGCACCTTCAGATCCCCGAATACAGAAAGATGAAAAATGGGGTACCCCGGTGGAAGACCTTGTTTCAGTCTCGATTTGCGCCGCTGATCCAACAAAGACCGTCAAAATAGGCTCTAATCTTTCAAAAGAACAACAAAGAAAAGTCATACTACTAGTAAAGTGATAACACTTTACCTCCTACTTATTTTGTTTGTTTTCTTTAATGCTTGTGTGTTTGAAAGATATGCTTGGTCATGTGTACCCCAAACTGGTCAGTTTCCTAAGTCTTTAATGACAATAACAAGTTATCTCGGATCCCCCATATTCCCCTTAGGATAACAAAATAGTGTCATATAATGATCCATATCGTCACTCTCCATGAATGCATTTTCTTTACAAAGTTTGATAATGTGTGCTCTTTTATTTGCCTCTCAATTTTTTATATGGATGAGTAGTTTTAAATGCTATAAGAATATGTTTACCATTAAACTAACTCTATATATTTCGTTGAGTATTGTTTATTATGACACAAGAGGGTATCCAGAGATCACCTTATTCCAGGGTACCCAAAGTACCTGACCTATCCCCGATTACGATAATCTACTCAACATCAGACCTAGCAAAAGGGCATGCTAGTAGCCGCCTTTGTCATTATTTGTTCACAATATTTGATTCTAAGCGAATGGTGGATGGTTTCGACCATCTCGCATAAGGGTAGGCAAGTAGCCACTTTTATCTCAATCCATATTGTCTATTTGATTCTATGCGAATAGTGGATCATGAAGTTTTTTACCATCTCACATAAGGGTAGGCGAGCAGCTACCTTTATCTCAATCTATGTTGTCTATTTGATTTCACGCGAATGGCGAATCATGAGATTTTCGACCATCTTGCATAAGGGTAGGCGAGCAACCCACCTTTATTACTATTTGTCTTGCATATTTGATTTAGAGTGAATGGTGGATCATGAGGTTTTCCATCATCTCTCAAAAGGAATCGCCACAAGTTTTGTGAAGATTTGTGGTAAGCATTTCTATAAAAATCGCCATACACTGATTAAGGGTACTTGAGGTACCCCAAGCCAGAAAGTTACTCATTAAATACATCAAGAGGAACCCTAAGAAAACTTGAGATAAGCAACAAGCATATCTAGAGGAATTGTCATATGTTTGATGAAGTTGGGTTGTTCTGCCATGAAGTAACAGATAGCTCAGTGAATATCCAAGCTTCAGGGTACCCAAGGTACCCCATACGCCTCGTTAGTAATGTCGAACAAGGTTACACAGAAGGATGATTATCTTCAGTTTCATCAATTAGGATATGAGGATAAAAAAAAGTGCTAGAAATAGCATAAACACAAGCATCGGTATCAGAGGTACCTTATGGCGACTTCATATGAGGTACCCCAGCTGATCTTTATTGGCTTTCAGACCAAGATGTGTGGGGAGCCCTGCTATTCTCAATTGCCTTCAAGATAGCCGGTTTTTCTACCTAGTTCTCCACTCTTATCACCACCAGCCCCAGATCAACACTCCATTCCTCGGTCATGATGCGCTCAAAAGCATTGTCAACTATGTTCTTCTGTCGAGGTACCAAGCCCTCAAGCTTAACTTAAAGTTCCTCAGGGTCTTCCACCTTATGGTCTTTCTCCTCTGAAACTTTATTAAAGTGTCCCCTCAAAGTCTTGTTCACTCCAAAGAGCTTCCCTTTATAAGGTTGGAGCCCATCTTTCTTTTTTGTGTACATGAGGTACCTTTAAGCTACCAGAAAATGAGCCTTGTGATTTTCTTTTTGTCCCTGGAGCATGTGGAGGAAATGTACCATTAAATAAGGTGGATCCTAGGGTAACTGATGAACCGCTTCTCAAATGGCAAAAAAAGGCATTGAAGCTTTCACCACAACGATCTATACATGGCAATCGGTAAAAAACAAACTGTGGGCAATGGTGGGGTACCCTAACAATACCTGTTGAGTGTTAGAAAATGCATATTTATAAAAGAGAAAACCGTCATTTTACATTTTAAGTCTTACTAACAACCCTTACTTTTATATATTTAACCTTCTTGTGATTTAATTACATGTGTTTTATTTTAATTAAGTATTTTATGTATTTTAGGGGCATTATAGTCATTTCACAATAAAGGAGAGATCAGACGGCAAAACAGACATCACTTTTGAACTCAGGACGGTCGAAAACCTTAGGAGGAGCATAAAAGGAAAAATGGCACTATTCACATCATATCAGTGTACGAAAAATCTCGCGTACGGTGCATGCATCACACAGGATTATTTTCAACCAAACCGCGTTACTGTTCATCCGGGTCAAACCGCGTTACTGTTCAAAGTCGGGTCAAACCGTGGACTGTTGACTGATGACGTGGCGCAATCCTGAGCGTCCAAACTGTTTTTAATCCGATGGCCATGATTTACTCCATGTATCTATAAAAAGGGGGCCTCCCCCCCCTAATTTGATATCTCTGAATCCATTTTTGGGATCCATTTTCTGTAATTCTCTCTCCATCTTGTATTTTCTATGTATTTTAATAAATTCCCATTTTGCCCCTAGTTCAATTATGAGTGGCTAATTTTCTTTCAAGCTTGGGTTGAAGGTGAAGTCTCAACATGTGTCATGGGCTTAATTTGGTAAATTTACTTTCTCTTCCCCTCTAGTTTTTGTGGATGTTTTGACTTCTCGTCGACAAATAATACTAATCTTGTCTAGTACCGCCTTGGTTACACCGGCTCTCTAGTATAAGGTTATTATTATTTGGCACGATAAGCCCTTAGCACCATATTGATTAGAGTGTGGTTCATGCGGTGTGGATTCCCCCCTCATGATTTAATTGGTATTAATAAGGAATATTTAGCCCATGATGCATGTTGATACGGATCCAGATACCCAAGTACGTCATTTCAATAGAATCTTCTTCAATTCATTCTCGCCATTTTAATTCCAGTTTTAGAATTTATTCTCGCCATTTTAATTTAAGTTTTAGCATATTCCAAATCATTTCCACCATAATTCCAACCACCCATTTACAAAATTAATTCTACATATAATTAAAATCCACCTCCTCGTGGGATCGACACTCGTCACCATTGATCTACACTACAATAGATTCGTGCGCTTGCGAGTACATTAAAATTTGCGCAACAATACCCTCTACCCATATTGGTGTTCTTCCCCAGAAATAAATGAAAAATTTTGATAAATCAGCTCCGTCCTTTCCTACATGTCCAAATTGGTAGCCATTTCTAAGGAAATGGAACCCATATTCCATTTTTGGATTTTCAGGGTACCCTTAGAGGCGCTTTCTATTCAACTGCCCATCAAGCTAAACTTTATATCACCACGTGTCGCTCCTACTTTTTATGTAAGTTTCTTTTGCCTCCAATACTTCTCGCCAAAAGAAACTAAGGGGATGTTGTTTGGGGGAAAAACAAGAAAGATAGTAGAACGCCACGTGTCGACGAATGGAATTACTTCAGTATAATCTGAGGTACCCGACATAATTCGAGGTATCCCACATGATTAGAGGTACCACACATGATTAGAGGTACCTGGCATGATTAGAGGTACCCCGCATAAATCCAGAGTAACTCTCGAGGTACCCTACATAGATTGTGATACTCCGTATAATTCAAGGTACCCGAAATAACTCCAGCATAATTCGAGGTACCCAAAATAACTCCAGCATAATCGAAGGTATCCGGAATAACTCGAGGTACTCAGCATAATTAGAGATACCCGGCATGATCAGAGGTAGCCCGCATAACTCCAGATTAACTTGAGGTACCCTGCATAAATTGGGGTACTTCGTATAATTTCGGGGTACCCGAAATAACTCCAGTATAATTTAAGATACCCGGAATAACTCGAAGTACCCGGCATGATTAGAGGTACCCGGCATGATCAGAGGTACCTCGCATAACTCCAAAGTAACTCGAGGTATCCCGCATTGATTGGGGTACCCCATATAATTCGAGGTACCCGGAATAACTCCAACATAATTCAAGTACTCGGAATAACTCCAGTATAATTCAAGGTACCCGGAATAACTCTAGCAAAATTCAAGGTACCCGGAATAACTTGAGGTACCCAACATAATTAGAGGTACCCGACATAATTCTAGAGTAACTTAAGGTACCCCGCATAGATCGAGGGTAACCTATAAACTTGGGGTACCCAACAGATTCGACTCATGAGAATCTTCTAAAAAAGTCTGCCATGAGAAATGTCTCCACCTTTTAAAAGATAATATTAGATTTTGTTAGAATTAGGAATAAAAAACATCGTACTAAAAAGGGAGACAGCCGCCTCTGTCCAAAAATAAAGGACAGTGGTCCTCAGCCGCCTACCCGACAACCACTTCAGAGGTACCCTGCATCATTCTGCAGCGCGCCACGTTTCCAAAAGGTGAGATATGCCGTGAACACCTTCTTGATTCCCAAGCATGCACATAACGGCTCAAAAATCATAAAAAGATAAAAGACGTGAAATGCCTGAAAAGGGATAGCTAATAGCGAAAAATGATACGCCACGTGGCAGCTGAGGTACTCCATATATAAAGGTGTCTAGGTTTTATTCTCCATCATGTTTTTCATTCACCATCAACACTCACACTTCAAAAAATAGATTTTCTTCAACCTTAAACCCTGATTTACATAGGGCTGACCAACTCTCTTTACCATAAAAAAATTAGAGTTTGCTAACTTGAGCATCGGAGTGTGAACGCTGGGGTACCCCGGCTTTACCTCTAACTTTTATTTCACTGTTTTGCCGGCGCGAAACTCATTTCGAAGGACATTTTTCTTGGTTCAGACTTTCCTCCATTGTTACCACCTCCCTCTTCTCTTTTCACCTCCTCCGAATTTCAGAAACACCGCACATAACAAACCAGTAAAATATCTCATCTCCCCTAAAAATATAAATTTATTGTTCTAAATAGATTTATCTTTTCCTACCCCCAAAATTTGTCTAAAACAATATACTAGCTAGAAAAAATTGGCAATAAGTGCTCTTTGACTTTCAACAATAGCATTTTGCTGCACATTTGCAAGTGAATGATGAGAAGGCACGTGGCCAACCATTTAATGAAAGAAATAAAATAGAATGGTATAGCCGAGTATCAATTATTGAAAATTTAAAAATTAATGTTATTTTGACTCTTCGTTTCATCGTTTGTATCATTACCCCCACACTTTTCAATTAATATTTAGTTATTTCTAAAATTATCCTTGTTTATCAATTTTTTTTTCTGAACTATTACTCAAGTTTCGAAAAATAGCCGAGTACCAATTATTTAAAAGTTAAAGATTAATGTTATTTGACTCCTCGTTAGGATATTTACCCCACACTTTTCAATTAATATTTAGTTATTTCTAAAATTATCATTTTGTATCAATTTTTTTTTTCCGAACTATTACTCAAGTTCCGAAGAACTCCATTAGTCCTTCAAGTATAACATCTTAACATCATTTTTCATGATAAAAAACACCGGAAACAGGTGCTGGATACCAGGTTTAGAATTGATTTTATCTTAAATTTGCAGAAAGCGGTGCTTCATTTTTATGCGATTGATTTTGAAACTGATCAAGAAAGCTCTACTATCCAGTTATTTATGGAGATGACTAAGGCTCCACACGAGAGATTGATGAAAGAAATGCAGAATTGGAGGAACATAAGAAGCAGATCTGATCATTTGAAGAAATTGAGAGTAGAGACAACGCTCTTGTTTGAATGGGTAAAAGCTTGTTTAGTCCCTATATTATGAGGTTAGTGTCTATTTAGTCTCTGTATTTTTAAAAACACCTCAAAACATCCCTGCGACTAAATATTGACACTTATGTCATTATTTTTTATTATTTTTAACTTGCTTTTATAATATTACATTTTTACAATAATGTTTCTTTTTTGGATATTAATAAAAAATTAAATTATCAAATTAAACTCAAAAATAAAATAAAAACAAAAAAGGTATATATTAATTTTTGTGGAAGCTCACGTATGTCTAAAAAATTAATATCGTAAAAAATTACATTATCAATTTTTTTAGAAAAATTAATATTTTAACTCAAGAGTGTGTTCCACAAAAATTAATATATATATTTTTATTTTATTTTATTTTTTGGTGTTAAATTGGTAATTTATTTTTTTCTTTTTAATAATTTCTAAAAAAGTTATTATAATAGGGTTATTTTTTTCTTTTTAATAATGTCTAAAAAATTATTATAATAGAGCAATATTATAAAAATAAGTTAAAAGGAACAAAAGATAATGGCAAAAGTGTCAATAATTTAATGGTAGGAATGATTTGAGGTATTTTTAAAAATATAAGAACTAAACGAATACTAACTTCAAAATATAGGGACTAAACGAGCTTTTACCCTGTTTGAATCTTTAGAATTTGGGATGGAGACTAGAAGCAGCGGAGTACTATGAGATATTGAAATTGTTAATGGTTAGTGGATGGGCTTCGTAAATAAATAATTGATGAAACATGATCTACTTTGCGAAGTTCAATTTAATTTCGTATGTATTTGTTCTACTAATGATGAAGGGTCTTTAATTCATGTTTCAATACTCTGTGTAAGTGTTTTTTCCTATTGAGAGTGATGAAAATTAAGAAAGTGATAAACAAGGGTAACTTTATAAATAGATATGGTTAATTGAAAAGTGGAGCTACTAATATGAATGATGGGAGTCAGATACATCACTACTCAAAGGTTAAAACAATGACGGAGTTTGCACACGAAAGTCATACACATAAAATCTAAAATTAAATGCAATACTAAAGGAGATAGAAATTGGCGGCACATTGCAATTACTCCTGGTAGATTGACATCATTGGTTGCGAAGCCCAGACATCATTGGTTGCGAAGCCCAGGCGCTGAGGAGAATCCCCAATGCATGCAGGAATAAGGCAGCTGCTAGCTAGTTCTTGAAAAGTTCCAAACAATGTTCTTGGTCCAAGTTTCTGCTCCAAAACTTGCTGTAATATTCAGCATATGTGAAATCTCTGTATACGGCTCCAGATCCATCCTCTGTTAATGCTTTTGGAGGGCTGATCATTGCATCATTATTTGGGCAAAGGAATGAAGCAACCGACATCCTTGCCTTTTCAGCATTCACAATAGCTCTATGCCACACACTCTTATACCTTCCATTACTCAATGCCTACAGTTAATGTCACTAAAATGTATTACCCGATGAATATTGATAATAAGCCATGCTCAGGTCCACATTCGAATATTCTAAAATTTGGTGAATTGTACAATAAGGCACAACTATGATTCTAGTTCAAATCCAAATTTTACGAAATCCAGACATCCGAGCTTAGGCACCAATATATTAGTATTAATGAAAAATGAAAGCGCTAATTAAATTAAATTAAATTAAATATTGTTAGTTATTACCTGCAGTTGATCACCAATATTAATGACAAAGGCATTAGGAAGGGGATTAACAGCAACCCATTTGTCGTCTTTGAGAACTTGAAGACCTGCCACTTCTAAATCTTGCAATAAAATGGTAAGGGCATTTGGGTCAGTGTGTCCCGGCAATCCATAAGTAAGCTCTGGCTCTGGACATGGTGGGTAAAAGTTCACAGCCATATGCTGTCCTTGTTCACCCAACACTTTCTTTATGTAATCTTTTTCCAAACCTAAGCTCTCTGATATTAATTCCAGCACTCTATAGCCGAGTCCTCGAACTTCTGAACAATAAGTACTCACAAATTCCCTACCAAATCAAAATCATTTCTCATTAGAATTTAACCTCATCTCATATCTTGGTCTCTAATTTTTTGGTCACATACTCATGACTTTTTTGTGACAGATTCTACTAGGTATTAGACCAATGCTTCAGCCTTTCAGTATATTTAGCCAGCCAAATCGTGGGCCTCTAGAGAATTGAGCTATAACTAAGTGTAAGAGTAATCTTGTAATAAGGAATCCTTATTTTACTTTATTAAAGACCAAACTAAAATGATAAGAAAAGTATTTAGTCCTAAGAATGCAAATAGCCATAGTTAGACTTTTATCTTATACAAATGTAAGTGCATTTTTTTTTTAATATTCGCACAGAGCTAAGAGTAACAAATTAAGAAGTAAGAACTTTATTCAATACATTGCAAAAATAAAACAAAATAGTGCACATTTGAGTCGTGTTTTACTTGATTTTTAACTTGTCTGCATATTGACTCTTTTGAGACGGCTGCGCTGCCAAAGACGTACCTAGCCGCTCTTATAAGATAATTACCAACGTTAGGTTATTTATTTATTTATAATTATGATGATAACTTTGAAGATGGCGCATGGATGAAAACTGTCATATCTATCCAGCAAGGGAAGCAGCAAATATCCAAAGACTTATCCCCATAGGCCACTATGTGTGTGGTCACAGAAATCTCCAATTGTCCGTTATCGGCTTATTGCCACCGCTCATCCTTATCATGGCAAAATTCATATTTTTTTTATTTCTTTTTCTAATATAAGTCAAATTTTATTTTAGAAAGTTTTCATAACAATCCAAAAAGGCCAGTCCTAACTCCTCGAAAAGACATTACAGATTTAATCACCAAACAATGCATTAAATTTTGGAGGGAATGAGAGATATTATCAATTACCTATTACCTCGCACAAAAACCATTCATGATAAGCTAAACTATGATGATATTCCGAAAGTTTATTTTCAATAACTAAAATATATTTTAATGTTTGATTAAAATAGAGTACTTTATAAATAAATATCCCTTAGGTTTGCATAAAATTATTATCTAATAAGAACGTATCTTAGGATGAATATGCTCCACGTATATGAATCAATCAATGATCTTTTTGGAGCATAATAAGTTGGGAGATTTAACTATCATTATCTCATAATTCAAATACCATCAATGATAAGAAAATTAATAAAATTTAATCATCTAATGGTGTTAAAGTATTTTTTATAATATTATTAAGTCACGATCTAACAAGTTAAAATAAACATTAGATTAGAATACGTGTTTTTTTTTTAAAAAAACAATTAGATAAGGGTAAAATTATCTCCCCAAAAATTAGGATAGAATGGATATCCTTCTAATATTATGTGAAGGTAAAAATTCCGAATATGCTAAAATAAAATTAGAAAGATAGTTCCAATAAAATTCTAACAGTAAATATCAATAAATCTTTGATTATAAAATATCAATAAAATTTTTATTGTAATATCAGTGTATAAAAAAAAATATGTAGCTTTCTTGAGGGATAATTCAATTGATTTATACTAATTGGTTATCTCTGAGGCATAGAGATGGCTCTATACTAAATTTTTCAGAGAAATTAATTTAATTTTTACGGTTTGTGCTTTTGCATATCATTAGATTTTAAAAATGGAAAACAAAGAAAAAAACAAAACCGCTAGAAGATTATGATGCGGAACCATGCAAGCTACTGTATTAAATAGTTGCGTGTATTGTTGACTAAAATATAGACCACTTCTCACCAATCAAACATCAAATCAGTTATCAGACACGCATGTGATATGATTTAATTTTTGCATTTTCAATCAGCTTACGTAAACACGGATTCAGGAGATGATGTCACCCACTCAGCAAAACCGAGTAAAGTTTTTCTTATTTTAACTAAATAAAAATGTCAAAATAGATAAAAATAAAAATTTTAATATATTATTAAAAAATAAAATCTCTAATTTATTAAAATTCATATATTTTTATTTTACTGATATATTCAATTTAACAAAGTAAAAATATCATCCTAAAAAAAGAAAATATATATATATATATATATATATATAGTATGCTATTAAAATATAAAAATATAAATTTTAATAGATTAAAAATTATATTTTTTTTATATGTTATTATATTAAAAATTATATTTTTTATTAATAATATTCTCATTTAAATTTATTTAAATGACAACCTAAAAATAATTTGTTTATATCTCTAAAATATTGTCACTCAAATATTTTAATAATTTAAGAGTCCTTGAAATTAATTTTAGGTGGACTGAAAGTTTCAAATCACGTAACAAGCGGCTGTCCAATATTTAATGCACAGAGAGGCTACTTTTTCTGGGGTTGGGGCCATTATTTATATTTTGTTGACGTTCACTCTTAATGTCAACGGCCGTGATCTCAGCTCTGCACATCATCACCGGCGATATCACCGTTCATTAATGCTGAGAAACTCACGCTGACAGATATTTTCAATCGTGTACGTACGAAGTAGTTTCCAGATGACCCCACGGTATCAAACTCCATATTAGGATGGTAAAATAACCCAGATCCGGTCCGGACCCAGACGAACCCGGATAATTCAAGCCGGGTTAAACCCGTATCGGAATGTAAAAAAATTCGGGTTCAGAATAAATTTTAATAATCCGGATATATGCAGGTCCGGGTCCGGGTCCGAGTTTAGGTTAACCCAGACATCCATAACCCGAACTCGGATATCTAATTTTAATATTATTTTTTAGTTAATTTTATTGATTAATCTAGATGTGTTATTGCTTGAAAATGTATTAATTTTTTATTTTTAGAATTTTAAAAATTGATATTGATTCATTGATCCGGGTTCAAAACCCGGAATCCGGAAACTCGAATTTTTCCGGGTTGAACCCGGGTGAAAAAATTCGAGTTAAAATCTGGGTCTGAAAAAAAAAAATGGTATCCGGGTCCGGATTCAGAAAGACTAAACCCAGACCCGAACCCGAATTTTGCCATCCCTACTCCATATCAACGCGGGCCCGAATTGCAATTTTATATGTTGCGGCTTCAGTGAAGTCCTTGCATTCAATTCATTTCTAGAATATAGAACAACAATTCTAACGACTTATATTGTAAAAAAAAAAAAAATTATGCTGATGAAAATGTAAACATCTTAAGTAGTTTTTTGTATTTTTGGTACATTACTTCTTCTTTTTTCTCTGATAATTTATTCGACGGTTATGCGACAAACACAAATAACGGTCAAAGTTTAGAAATAATTTTTTGAAAAATTATACTCAATAAATGTCAATGCCTACGTCAGCTGCAACTTAGTTCCTACGTTGCAGATAAAATTAAAAGATATAAATGGTATGTTTAGGAATAAGGTATTGTAATTTTTAAATTATATCTACTGTGGAGTAAAAGATGCAGCTATAGAGTAGAAGTTAGGAAAAAAAAATTGTTAAGCTGGCAAAGTCTAACTATAAGTGTTAACAAATATCTTAGTAACTTGATTTTAGAAACCCAACTATCTAATCGCACTCACGTATACGTTATGATTTAGAGTTCTGGACACAGTCATATGGTAAAAGAAGAAAAATCAGCAAAAATTAAAAAAATAAGACAGTTTAATAACGCTTAATTTGTGAGTACCGTAGCCAAAGCATAATTTTATAATATCTTTCTTCACAAACAAAAAAGGAATAAAAACAAAATAAAATTATTATTATATCTTCATTTTTTATCTCTTGCTCTACGCCTCTGCGGTCTATTCTAGAATGGTCATGGACCACTAACCACTTGAAAGAGGGGAAATCGCCTCGGGCTAGACTGTGGCTTATTTAGAGAGGCAAAGCAGAAACACCGTACAGGCTCAGAAAGGGAAAAACAAGCCTAAAATGTCTAGTGCCTGCCAGTTGCCAAGCTACCGAATAGATTCCTTTGAGTGATGTCACCATGCTAGCGTAATTGTGACGTTTAAATTTATTTCACGGGTTATTCGCGCCCATGACTCTTTTTTTTGGTTCCCCCCCGCGGCCGTTGTTTGAAGCTTTCATGACTTTATTATTAGGTAGCCTACCGTTGTTTACCGCAAAATTAAACTAATTAATAATAAATCAAACATTTTTATGCAATTCAAAATTAAAAAGAGAAAAGAAAAGAAAAGAAAAGGTCTAGGTTGGCTTTTGTACTTGGTAGGTAGGGAACCAAAGCATCAAATTGAGAGAGACTGGTTTATTCTATGCAACACATTGAGCTCAAAATTCCTCCACAAAACAACAAGTTAGAACGGTTCAAAATGTCATTTCCTTTTTTTTTCCTTAAAAGAAAATGCCATGTTAATTAATTACTCCATTGATGTGTTTTGGCTACATCATACTTCAAACTTATTATTTATTGTCTAATTATGAGAAGAATATCATCCAAACTTTAAAAACTGTAACGGAAACAATTTGAGTTTTTTTGTCGTGTACAGAGAAAAAGTAGCAATTAGCATGCCACGTCACAGGCGAGTAATGCTGTCTTAATAGCAGAATGCGTGTCTGTGTGTATCCGCGTTTAATCTAATATGTCATTTTGAAAAACGAAAAAAATTGAAAAATAGCAGAATAATCAAAGAGGTACTTACTTGAAGGTAGATGGATTTGAAGGCCACTCAGGCACATACTTGTCAAGTGGATAGCAGTGAAGTCTGAGGTAATCTCTCCAATTGTGAACTTTCTCCTTGTTGACATTAAAACTCGTTGACAATCTCATTGTCTTTGATGGATCATCTGAGTAGAGCTTCAGCTTCTCCTCCACTGGCAGGTTAAAAAACTCTTTCGCCACTTCTATGACTCTTTCCACTGTTTCTAAAGGCACTTCGTGATTTATCGCCTGTATATGCAACCAATATATGACTGATTAACGCGTTTATACATCTATATAACAAACTCAAATGATTTAGGGCAAGGAAAGTTTGAACACAAACCTGGAAAAATCCATAATTCTTGCAAGCATCAGCAACTTGTTGCACAATTAAGCTTCTATCATCACAAGCCAAATCAATAACAGGAACGTTTTCGCATTCAGAAACTTCAGACAGATTTGGTCTCTCCGATTCTGGCCTTACGTAGCCCTCCGGCAAGTTTGTGTACCGGATTCCCGAGGACAGAACTTTGGTATCCATAATTTGATTTTTTTAATTATCTATATATGCAGATAGCATAGTGATAAAAAATTTAAGAGAGCAAAAGTATTTGCACCTTCTAGGAAGATGAGCGCACTCTGCCTGCTCCCATATCATATATTTATATGCTGAAGATATAGAGCTGCCAGAGGTCAATATGTAGACGTTGACGATGAACATAGGTCCAATCCAATAAGGTTTCGACATTTGTTGCACCCTCACTGGCAATAAACATTGCACTTTCTTGAACTTTTTAGCACGGTACCTTAAATAAATATTTATAGAATAATTTTTTAACGAAAACACTATCAATTTAATAGTGAGAACGTATTTAAAATTTTAAAAAAATATTTTTTAATATATTAATAGATACAAAAATAATTTTTAATATATTAAAATTTTTTAATATTTATATATTAATGCGATCTCAGAACGTACACGTACACACAACATATACTTTTAATCAGAGATTCCTGATTATATTAAACTCATATAAGTTAAAAAATTAAAAAAATATATAGATGTCAATATACTAAAGACAAATTACACTGAGTTGAAATTTATATTTTTTTTTATCTTTTAGATTATCTTTAACTTTAAAATGATTAGGAATCCATATATATATATATATATATATATATATATATATATATATATGCAGACGCCTGCATTTTTTTTAATACGAACACATTTTTAAACCGTGCGATTTAAAAGAGTTAGTTTTTTAATGAATTATAAAATCGTAGGGTTTAAGAAAATTTTTTAATGAATTATAAAATCATAGGGTTTAAGAAAGTTAAAAACTAACTCTTTTCAACCTCACAGTTTTAAAATACATCCACATGAAAATAAAATGAGAACGTCTGCACTAGAAAATGACTATATATATATAGCTTTCAATTAGAGATCCATGATTATATTAAAGTCATGGACAATGTAAAAGATAAAAAAAAATACATATTTCAATACATTACAAGATAAAATACACTACCTTAGAGATTAGATTTTTTTTTTACCTTTTAATTGATCCCTAATTTTAATATGGTTAAATATTCCTAATAAGACACACACACACACACACACACATATATAATTATTATCTAATAAGGAATCCTTTACTTTATTGAATAAAGTAAGAGATAAATTAAAAGAGAAGAAAAACAAGTATTCTAATGTAGTATATTTTATCATATATGGTGTTGGAGTGTGTGTTTTTCTTGTGTTTAAGTAAGGGATCCCTCATATTATATAGAAAGTATATGCTCATTTAGCTTTTATATTTTGAATTAATTATCTCTTTAGTCTTTATATTTTGAAAATTTCCTCAAGACATTCTTTTTGTTAAATATATGATATTCATTCCCTTCTAAGGTTTGATAACTTTATAATATCATCCTCACTATAATTTTAAAATAATGTTTGATAACTTTCCAATAATTTTACTAATAATTATTTATAAAATATTAATTTACCAAATTAATCCCAAAAGTAAAATTATTATGTTACTTTTAAGGTTAATTAGTTAATTAATTGCTTTTATGGATAATTAATTAATGTCCTGAAGAATATTTTTGCAATAGTATTATTGTAAAAATATAGAAAAATAAGAGTATAAATGTCACATATTCAACATCAGAAGTGTCTTGTAGTGTTTTTCAAAATAAAAGAGCTAATCAGGCAATTAGCCCAAAATATAAGTACTAAACAAGAATTTATCCTATAAAATGTTGTGAGATCGCCAAATTGAGGACACCACTAACAAATAAAAGACACGTATTTCAATGTACTAATAGAGAAAAAAATGCAGTCTCTAATTTCTGTGTTCTTTTATATTTTAGTGGCATGTTAAAGTGAGGATATCCTTGTAAGAGGAAAACTATATATATATACATATAACAATTGTTAGGTACAGATACCTAAATGCGGATTTTGTGCAAATTTTCTAGTATACCATATGTTATTATAGTTTTTGTTCAATTAACATTATAGTGTAATAGGAATCTACATTTTCATGTCCGCATATATATAAAAGTTGTTCCTAATGAAATTCTAGACATGCAACCCCAGAAGAGGGTGAATTGGGTTTCTAAAAATTAAAGCAATCAAGAAACTAAATGCGAATTGAACCAAGTAATCAAAATCGAAATGAACAAGTTATGTGAAATAAAAAAAATAAAGAGATAGAGTAAGAGAGACCAAACACGTGATTTTTACGTGGTTCGACTAACCGTGCCTACGTACACGCCTCCAAGCTCACCGGGTTTGAGGATTCCACTAAGCAAGCCTCCAAGGCTTCAACAACTCTTACAATTGACTTCCAAGTTGTGAATACACCTTTACAATAAGAGATTATTCACAATCTCTTGGTAGTTGAATGATCAAACTAATTAAATAAAACAATGCAGTAATGAAATAAACTAAATTAAATGTGTCTAAGATTCAATTGAGAATATGGTAGTTGAATGATCAAACTCTCTTTATGGGCTGACTGATTTTCATCAAGTTAACACCAGTTGTTACAGTACTGGGCAGAATTAATCTGCATCCTCAGCTGTCACGTATTGGAACTCTCACACCCTTAAGTATATTAGTAATAACCAGTTGCTATTCTACCTATGACATGGCTTTATGACCCTTTAGTCGCTCTGCCCTACAAGGTGAGTACCTATGTCTAATGTGTCATAAATCTTAACTTCAAGTATAGCCCTTATGGGATTTAAGATAAACTTAATCCAGGAAACTTAAATTAAGATCAAGTACTGCTCTAATAATATCCGTTAAGACATGCCCTTTTGTGGCTCTATCTTAACTTGAACTATTAAATGGGTGGTCAACCAAAATAACAGTTATAATAATAGCTACTAGAGTAAAATGTTACAGCAATGACATAACAACTCATAAGAACAATCAAGAACCCATTAGATTGTTCGTCACTCAACTACAAGCAAATTTAGTTCATATTATGAAAGAGAAAAACAAACATCAACATATTGTTCACGGGATACATTAAATCAGACGAAGAAAGAAGAAAGATATAAGCAGAGAACGGCAAAAAGTAAATCCAAATAATTTTGCGGGATTTTTCAATGCTGCTGAAGCCGTCCTTTTGAATTCTGATCTTCTTCTTCTTTTTCTCTCTAAAGTCTTTAATAATAATTTCTTGCCGCTTTTTTATGTGGTGTACGCCTCCTTTTATAACTAAAAACTAGGGTAAACAAAGGCCTCGGGCGTGTATGAGTTAAATTAGGAAACTGCAGATCGCTATTCTGCAACAGACCCGTGCTAAGTTTTCTCCCTCAGTGCTCTAGGATTGCTACAGTAATGGTTGCTATGACAACGGCTAGAACACTACACTGTTCTCGGTTGTGCTTAACTTCTTTTGTGGCAATATTCTTTCCTCCTCTTGCTGGTCTAATATCTCAGCATCCCTTCATGAATTATAAACTTCTGAAAACCTATAATTATGCACCTGTTTTGAGCAAAAATTACTTTAATTCAAGCAAAACTTATTAAGACTCACTAAAATGAATGATTATGCAAAATATAACCAAAATATAATAAAAACATCTCATTTACTTTCTAAGTGATCTTGATTTAAGTCTAAAATTGCTGTAATAACTCTCATTTCATAGAGTTATCAGTTATCCATAAACGGTTTTCCATTATCTAAAAGTTGCTCTCCTAAATACAATTGGTTCACCCTTATCTATAAACGGTTTGCCGTTATTTGAGATTTGCTCTTTAGAATGCTATCAGTTTGCCGTTTTCTAATAAATGTTTCACCGTTTTCTTAGAATATTATACGGCTTTCATACTATAATCCGATTAGTAAAATTTTTAGACTTATCAATTTAAAACGTGTTTGTTATCACCAAAATCATTAAACATCTAAGTTGACAATCTCCCCCTTTTTAATGATGACAAATATTACAAGATTATACAATTTTACTCCCCCGAAGTATGTGCTCCCCCTTAGTATATGACCAATCAATTTTTAACCAAAAGTATATGTATCCATCAATATTTATATATCTCCCCCTTCATTATAAAAAAGAAATAGAATGGAAAAGGCTATAGATAGAAGTGCATATACTACCCATTTTGTGTGAGCTGAAATTTCGGCAAAATCACCCCTTAAATATAGCATATCCTCAAATACAAAAATATTTAAAGACATTTCCATATAATATTAAACCATCTCAACTCTAATAACAAAACCAAACTATCTCAACCTCAGAAATTCATCAACACAAAACAATTGTTAATCCAATAAACAACATGCATATAATCATCAAAATCATCAAGCAATCCAAATATCATATAAACTAAAAGAGTACATACAACATAGTTATATCATCCAAAATATAAAAATGAGATGACAAATGTATGTGCGAAACAAGGGGAAAATATAAAACAGAGAAAGATAAGCTAAGGAGGTGGCTAAGATGAAAACCCAGCAAGAGGGAAACCAAGGGTAGTGAGGATGCGTCTCTGAGTATCACAAAGCTTTTACTACTGACCTAAGATGAACTGCTGAATAGTATCGAAGCGAGATGCGAGTTGCTACTGTTGTAGCGAAAGAGTACGAACCTCGCTAGAAGTTGTTGCATCAAGCCCTTAGATGCTGAAGAATCTGCAGGAGCTCACATCAATATCCATATCATGCTCCTCCTACTCTTCTAGCTCCTCAGCATGGGCAATTGTAGTTCGACAAGGAACTCGAGGTCTAGCTCCTAATCGAAATTCAAGAAACTGATCAATAGAATAGATATTGTTCAGTAGACGGTCATCCTCAGGAGCTAAAAGCGTATCCTCATTCTTAGATGAGGTAATCTTCACTTATTCTCCATTACGCCGATGGAAACCGATTCCAAGAATAATCTCACCTCCCAACCTCTTAGTCTCATCATACACAGGCTCAGTAATGGGAATCCTAAAATGCCTCAAAATCCTAATGATGATACTACCATAAGGAAAAAGTTTGTTGTTCACTGCAGGTGTAGACAACATGTGACGAAGAATAATATACCCAAGGTTAACCGGACGCCTTCTAAGAAGATAGTCCAGCAAACCAACATCCAAGTGAGTTACCTCATCATTATGCCCTTTTCTAGGAGTAACTATATGTTGGAAAATACTATGAAGGATTCTAATCTGTATGTACAACAACTGAGACCGAAAAGGCAGTGAGCAAATATCGTCAGAAAGGTCTCGACGTCCACAAATATTCCTAACCGCATCTACACGAGAAAAACGGCTAAACTGGATTTCTTTCCCAGAGGTATAAAGTTCTAGTCCTACATGATCAGTCCCTATAATAGAATTCAAATCCTCCACAATGAACTCAATGGGTATGCCTCCAACATATGTAACTATTTGATCCAACCTAATAGCCGAAAACTCTATATTTGAATAACAAATTCTAACTAGGTTTGGATACACTTTCTCTTCTAGATTTAAGGCAGTCTCCCATGGTGCTAACATCTCCTTCAAATTACTACTACAAACAACCAATTCCTCAAAATCATCTAAATCAATAAAGAAGGAATCGGTTAACTTTTACGTGTCATAAAGCGAGTCTACAACCTTCTAGGGAGAGAAGCAGAAGAAAAGTGAACCCTTTCAAACTCAGGTATTGGAGGGGGACGAGCAAGACTCCTGCCAGCCCGTTGTTTAACTCGTCTATTAGATCTTGAAGGACATTCATTAGCCATGGATAAATTCGAGGTAAAGAGATGTGATTATGGGCTTAACTTGATCAAGAAATTGAGGAATTTTTAGTAAAATTGGAAGAAATAGGTTCGATTTGCATAAGGGTTTCAAAATTGGGAATTTTTAATTTGGGGTTTAAAAACAAATTTTGATCGGATATAAAACTTTTAAACTTGTTGGAGAAAGATTTTACGGCTTCAATTTGGAAAGAAATTGCAAAGAAAATGAATAATTTTACAGAGAGAGAGTTATAGTCGTGGTGAGGAGAGAAAATGGTTCAAGGCCAAAAGAAAATGAAGAAGAAAATGATTTACTATGCTTTTATCACACAATAACAGTGAGCCGTATTAAGATATCGGCGAGCTGATAACATTCTAGAATGCTTCCCAAAAATTTTACAAAAACGGCAAGCCGTTATTGGGAAGTCGACAAACCGTTATCCTCTTGAATATTTTTCCTAGTTTCTGTCAAAAAATGGTTAACTATTTATTGAGTAAACGGCAATTTGTTTTCTTCAACATATGAATTCGCACATCTATTTTTGTTTTTGACCAATAATTAATTCATTTCAAAATCATTTCATTGATCTGAAATGTCTTATAGACCAATTTAATGCATGATTCATGAATTCACATAATTCAAACTAATACAAATAAACAATCACATCACGAACAACAAAATAGATTTAATATCACATAAAACTAAGCTATTGTGCAACATTCATCATTCCAAGCTCATGCCTAATTTTAGTAAATTGTTCTTCATTAAGGGCTTTTGTGAAAATATCAACGAGCTCTTTTTCGGTTGAAACAAAAATCAATGAAATATCCCATTTTTGAACATAATCTCTCAAGAAATGATGTCTAATCTCTATATGCTTGGATCTTGAGTGTCATATATGATTCTTTGAAAGATTTATGACAGTAGTATTACCACACATGATAGGAAATTTTATTAAGGTAAATACCAAAGTCTCTAAGAGTTTGTTTCATTTATAAGACTTGAGCACAACAACTTCTGGCTGCAATATATTCAGCCTCGGTAGTTGATAGTGCAACCGAATTTTATTTCCTACTAAATCAAGAGATTAGAAAGTGACCTAGAAAGTGACATGTTCCACTAGTACTTTTCCTATCAACCTTATATCCGGCAAAATCAGCATCCAAATAACATGTTAAGTCTATATGTGTTCCCTTAGGATACCAAAGGCCAAGATCTATAGTTCCACTTCAATAACGAAAAATCATTTTTACCGCAAGCAAATGAGATTCTTTAAGACATGATGGAAATCTTACACACAAGCATACACTAAACATAATATCAGGTCTACTAGCAGTCAAGTAAAATAAGAATCCGATCATACCTCGATAAGTTTTGATATCAACTTTCTTGCCTTTTTCATCCTTATCAAGCTTAATTGTTGAGCTCATTGGAGTACTTTTAAGTAAGTCTCTTAAATATTTGGCTTGATTGATGAAGATTCATTCTTCAGTTTGTTTTATTTGAAGTCCAAGAAATTACTTCAATTCTCTCATCATGCTCATCTAAAATTCTTTACTTATACAAGATGAAAATTCCTTACACAAAAACTCATTAGTAGAATTGAAAATAATATCATCAACATAAATTTGGACAATGAGAATATCTTGATTCTTGTGCTTAATGAAGAGAGTTGTATCAGGCTTACCCATTGAAAAACTATTATCCAGCAAGAAATTTTTGAGCCTATCATACCAAGGTCTAGGTGCTTGTTTTAAATCATACAATGTTGTAGTTAATCTAAAAACACGATCTGGAAATTTTTCATTTTCAAAACCAAGGGGTTGTTTCACATAAAATTCCTCCATAATGTAACAATTTAAAAATGCACTTTTAACATCCATTTGATATAAAATAAAATCTTTATGACATGCAAATGCTAATAACATCCTAATGGATTCTATTCTTGCTACAGGTGCAAATGTTTCATCAAAATCAATTCCCTCTTCTTGGTTGTAACCTTGAGCCACTAATCTAACTTTATTCCTTACAACCACACCGGATTCATCCATTTTGTTTTTAAATACCCATTTAGTGCCTATAATAGATTGATGTTCCGGTTTAGGAACTAATTGTCATACATTGTTTCTCTCAAATTGGTTCAACTCTTCTTACATTGCTATAATCCAAAATTCATCATTTTCTGCATCTACAAAGGATTTTGTTTCAATTTGAGATATGAATGCAGTATGCTCACAAGTATTTCTAAATGATGATATAGTAGTTACACCTTGTGAAGGATCTCCTAAAATGAAGTCTTTAGGGTGAGAAAAAACATAACTCCACTCTTTGGGAAGTGTTTAAAAATTACCTCTGTCTTGCTTCAAATTAGTTTATTCTTGTTGCTCCTCTTGATTTTCTCGTGATGTATCATCTTGTTTGTCTTTTAATGATTCTTGTTTTTGTAACTCTGCATCATCAATAATAACTTTCTCCGTAGAGGAAGGGTTAGACTCATCGAATGTAACATGCATAAATTTTTCTACAACTAAAGTTCTTTTATTATAAACTCTATAAACTTTACTTGTGTTTGAATAACCAAGAAAAATACAAACATAAGATTTTGGATCAAATTTACCAAGATTATCTTTTGTGTTCATAATAAAACATTCGCATCCAAAAACTTTAAAATAACCAATATTGGGTTTTCTATCTTTCCAAAGCTCATAAGAAGTTTTATTATGATGAGGTCTAATCAACACACAATTTAAAACGTAACAAGCGATGTTGATGGTTTTGGCCCAAAAATACTTAAGTAATACATTTTCATTCAACATGATCCTACCCATTTCTTGAATAGACTTATTCTTTCTCTCAACAACTCTATTTTGTTGTGGAGTTCTTGGTGAAGAGAATGGATGCACAATGCCAAAATTATTAGAAAAGATTTCAAATGCATGATTTTCAAAGTTTCTTCCATGATCACTCCTAATGCATGCAACACCATGTCCTTTTTCATTTTGAATTTTCTTACAAAACACTTTTAAAAGCATCAAGAACATCATCATTATTAGCTCAGAATAGTACCTATGTGTATCTAGAAAAATCATCAACAATTATAAAAGTATAATACTTGCCACTTAAGCCAACATATCTTGAAGGCCCAAATAAATTTATATAAAGTAGCTGAAGATGTTTTGAAGTAGAAATTTGATTTTTGCTTTTAAAAGAGATTTTGATTTGTTTACCAAATTGGCATCCTTCACAAAAATTATCTTTTTGAAAACCAATTTTTGGAAGACCTTTAACTAAATCATTTTTGAAAATCTTTAAAATTAAATCCATACTTGCATGTCCTAGTCTTTTATGTCATAGCCAACTGTTGATTATTTTAACTCAATTGCTATTGATGTCATGTGTAAGTGTACACAATAAGTAATAAAGTGATGAATATTCAAGATCGTCTCCACAGGGACTGATGTTACTAGAAATGCTACAGCAATCACGATAGCGCAAATTTCCTTTATCTAAAGAGAAATCTAATTAAAGTTGATTACTACCGAAATTAACAATTTTAATAAAATAAATGCAGTAATAAAGTAAATTAGATTAATTGTGTACAAAGAATTTAATGGGAATGAGGTAGCTGAATGATCAAACTCTCTTTATGGGCTGACTGTTTTGTTCAAATTAACACCATTTCTATAGCAATTCCTACAGCACTGGGTAGAATTATTTTGCATCCTCAGCTATCGCTTGTTGGACTTCTCATACCCTTAAGCACCTTAACAATGACCAATTGTTATTTCACCTAAGGTATGGCATTATGAACATACACTCTCACCACCCTACAAGCTGAATCCCTATATCTAGTTTTTCACAAATCTTAACTCAAGTGTGGCCCTTTTGGGACTCAAGTTAAACTCAATCCAGGAAACTTAAATTAAGATCAAGTATTACTCTAATAATTTCCACTAAGATAGGCCCTTTTGCGGCTCTCTTTTAACTAGAACCATTAAATGGGAGGTCAATTGAAATAATGATTATAATATAAGCTATTAGAGCAAAATGCTATAGCAATCTTGCAGCAACTCATAAGAACAGTCAAGAACCCATTGAGATTGTTTGTCACTCAACTATAATAAAAAACAAACAGCAAAGTATTAGCCATGAAATACATCGTTTCAATCAAAGAGTAAAAAATGGGATAAGTAAAGAACGATGAAAATTGAATCCAAATAATTCTACCGATTTCTTCACTGGTGCTGACTTGTTTTCCCTTGAATTCTAATTTTTCCTTCTTTTCCTTTTGATTTCTTCGATGTTAATTCACCACCCCCTTTTCTATATGATGCGTGCTTTTTTTATATATGAAAACTAAGGTAAACAGAAGCCTAGAGCGCACATTAGTCAGATTAGGAAACTGCAGATCCCGATTCTGCAAGTATCCCGGGCTAAATTTTCTCTGTCGTTGTTCCCGGATTCTTACAGCAATGGTTGCTACAACAACAGCTACAACACTATATTGTTTCAGATTTGTTTCAATTCTTTTGTAGCCATGTTTTTCCTCATTTTTGCAAGCCTATTGCATCAGCATTCCTTCTGGACACCTACAATTATGCACACAATTTAAGCACAAATTATTCTAAATCAAGCAAAATTTATTAAGACTAAACTAAAATGAATATTTATGCAAAATATAACAAAAATGCAATAGAAACACATCATTTACTCTCTAAGTAATATTGATTTAAGTCTAGAATTGTCATAATAACTCTCATTTCATAGAGTTATCACACCCCCAAACTTAAACCACCACTTGTCCTCAAGTAATGACAACAATGCTAACACTTCAATCACCCAATCATGCAACAAATAGCTCAGCTCTGTCATCAAAGTTGCAAGGATTCTTCCACCCTCAAATCACACTCTTAATCATGCAAAATAGCCATAGCAGTTCAGTTCTAGACTTAAGCTGCATTCTGTCCAAAATGTGTGTGCACCACTTTGATCAAAGTCCAGAGGTGCTACAATATTACAGAGATATTGCATATAATTCAGAGGCAGAACACAAATATATTCACATATGGAAGAGCAGAATTCACAAATAAACTTAAATTGTACTTCAACAAACAAAAATATATTTTTTTTCAACCCTTCAGCTTTTATGTGAATGCTTATCATTTGTAATGATGACACCCAATTACTCACTCAACATACATATCAGAGGTCGTGCAGCAATGGTCATAACATGATCTTATCTAAAGATATCTTTTACTCAAGGCTGAACATGGGGCTCATGAACAGACCTGGCTACCCAATTTCTCAGACAAGGGACTTCTTTTTTTTTTCATTTTTTTTTTCATATCAATTGCTACAACAATGCTCATAACTTTTGTTGCCTTTTAACTCAAGTCTGCATATGGGGTACATACTCAGCCCTGGTCACTCAGGCATTTAAGCCATTGGAGCAGACTTTAATAAGCACAGTTCAACACCAACAGCTCCCCCAAACTTGAGATATTTTCTACTCTTTGCAATTTTCTTGATTCTGCTGCAGCATCCTCATGAATCTCAACCAAAGTCTAAGTGTCGAGATAGAATTTCAACCTCCATCTATAACTATCCCTACTGGGCATTCTCATACATACTGAGTAACACTCAATTTTTCTTCATTAGGCTTTCAAATCCATACACAAGTAGTAGATACAGAGCTTCACTTCACAAATAACATCACAACACATGCAATGCACTCAATAATACACTATATGATAACACAAACCCCCCAAACTTAAAAGGTGTTGTGTCCCCATAAGCATAGAAAATAAAAACGCTTTCACTAACACATGCATACACAAAACAACAGGATTGGCAGAGTGAATCAAACAAGTAAATTTGAAAACATTGTGCAAAGATAAGTCAAATAAACTGGAGGATAAGGGATACTCCCCTATTGCTAGGACATTACTGCAACAAGTGCAGCCATTTCACTGCTTTTTAGATGCGCTCCGCAGTCGATCCTTAGGAGATTTTTGCGGTGAGGTAGCTGGCAACGTTTTTTTCTTTCTCTGCAACAGGCTAGTGGGAGGAGTTACAGTTGTTGCAGCCTGCTTGGATGAAACAGATCTGGTTCTTTTTTGTTCTAGTGTGTCTGTTGCAGCAACACCTCCAGAAGTGCCCTATTTTCTTTTACTCGGTCCTTTTGGACTAGCGAGAATAAGTTTGCTGGGGGTTTGCTGTGAAGAAGTTGGAGTTGGGTCTTCGGTTGCATATCCCTTAGCCGTGATTGCTCGACTTCATCGTCGAAGGCAGGGGGTAATTACTTTCTCTTTGCCCTTTCGAGAGAGGACTGGGATATGAGGCTCCTCTGCAGGTTCATCTTCCTCTTCTCGTATGATGTGCTTTTTCCTAGATATAGATGAGGTCCTAGCTGGGGGTTCATCGACTTCTTTCTCAGGCTCTTCCTCCTCCTTTGTTAGGGAACTGTCAGTTGCAAACTTGACATCTTCTTCTTCAGGCTGGTCTAACTGGTTATCAGTATCTATATCGGCCTCTGCTTGCGGTTCTGCTGTAGCTTTTTCCTCTGATTCATTTGTGTCAGTAGCATTTTCACTGACTTCTGCTAGAGCATCTGTAATGGAGGTACCAAAATTGTATTGTTGCAGCAACGAATTAGGGAAATTTCAGTGGGTACTTTTCATATATACAACAAATTAGTGTAAGTGGTCCTCCAAGTACTCCAAATAACTCCAAAACCGATTGTTTTCCCTCTGCTGAGCTTCAGCACATTGAGTGATGCTAGTGCTCAGTGCTTGGATTCACTGTCCTAACCCAACAATTGGTCTTGCCCCTGCCACAGCAGCCGGTTTGGGTGGGGCTCTGGTAACTTCACCAGTAATTCGTTCGATTGTACGTGCAGTGAGAGCACCATCATTCTTAACATGTTCATATTTTGCATCAAGGCAGACTCCCGATACCACACAGATGCATGTATTAGTAAAGGAAATAGCAAGGCAGCCGCTTTGTGGTTTTTCATGGTACAATCCTGAATTTCTTTTTCTATAATGTTGCCCACATCTATGGGTAACCCTCTAACAATGACATACAAAAGTATTAACCTTTCTTGTGAAACAGTGGTGGTGTGTGTGGTTGGCATAAATCTGAATTTTAAAAATTTCACCCACACCTTAGCAATGGGTGTCAAATCTATCCTATTAATCACACGCTCTTCTTAATTAGCCCAAGAGGCACACTTTACGGTGAGTGTTGTGAAAATTTTATTCCATCTTTGTAAGGTTAATTTGTCAAGCAATTTGGCATACTCGCAATTAACTTCAGAGGGTAAATTATAGAAAACATTAATAACTCGAGAATCTAATGGTACAAGTGAGTTTCTTACTCAATTATTGTGCTAACCAGGGCTTAATAAGTTGGCGTAAAATTCTTTCACTAGTGGCAACATATGGTCTAGGGGGTGGCTACAAAACTCCAGCCACCCACACTTTGCTGCAGTAGTGTATAATGATTGCACAATTCCTGAGGGTTGAGGTGGGAACTGAAACCCTTTTTCTTCCAAAATCTTGCGCGGTTCAATAAATTCTTCATACTTCTCTTCCGTATGGTAACTTTGAAATCGTAAGGGGTCTTTTAGTCGGCTGACTGTCCTTTTATACCTTGGCATTGCTACAGCAGTATGATAACTGTGGTAATATGTCCAAGAGTGAAACGATGAGGAGAGGTTATAAGGTAGAGGAGTTGTGACTGTGAAAGGAAAAGAAAATATTGTTAGAGGTCAACATGCACAGTGAAACTCTTATATAGGTGAAAATAAATAAAACAAATTCGGTGAAAGAGATAAATTATGAAAGAATTTTTGAATTTATTAAGCATATCCCATAAAATAAGAAATAGATATTGTTTGATGCAGTTATTTAAGAGATTATGCATTCTTCCCCAATCTATATCCAAGTTCACCCAACCAGTTGTTACATATTATCTCCAACGGCAAAGTGTGAGGCTTCATAATTAAGTTACTGTAACGGTAAAATTAGTTGTTGCAGCAACAAAATTTATGCTCTAGCAATCTGCACAACAATCTCCTCAGATGGCTGCGGTCAAGTAACTTGTCTTTGTAATCTGCTAACATTACAGCACCAATTGTCAGTATTGAATCCAACTCCAAGAATTGTGTGACTTGGCATGTTTCATATTTTTTAAAATAAAACAATAAAAGATAAAAATTAAACAATCCTACATAAGAAAAATAATAAATAAAAAAAATACTATAACAAAAACATGGAGGATCCACTTCATTCAAAATGACTGCCTCAGTAATGGGTTGCCTCCCATTGAACACTTGATTTAAGGTCCTTCAGCCTAACCTTTCTTGAGTGCTCACAATGCCGGTTCACTAAGGAGTAAGACCTCCTTTGAACAATCTGGAGCTGAATGCATGTAATGCTTAACTCTATGCCCATTAACTTTGAATTCCTGGCCTGTCTTTTCATCTAAGAGATCAACAGCCCCATGAGGGTAAATTTTGAGCAGTTTGAAAGGTCCAGACCATCTAGATTTCAGCTTTCCTGAAAATAGTCTTAACCTGGTATTATGGAGCAGAGCTAGTTGACTAGGGATTAATTTTCTTTATTGGATGTGTTTGTCATGCCATTGTTTTGTCTTCTCCTTATAGATTCTTGCATTTTCATACGAGAATAACCGTAATTCATCAAGTTCACATAGTTGAAGTTTCCTCTGCTCTGCTGCAGCACGTATATCCCAATTTAATTGTTTTAGTGTCCAATATGCTTTGTGCTCCAGCTCAAGTGGCAAGTGGCAGCTTTCCCATACATAATTCGGTAGGGAGACATGCCAAGTGGTGTCTTGTATGTTGTTCTGTAAGCCCATAAAGAGTCATGTAATCGCAATGACCAATCTTTTCTTGTAGGATTCACTACCTTTTCTAGAATCTTCTTAATTTCTCTATTAGATACTTCTGCCTAGCCATTGGATTGTGGGTGATATGATGTCGCAATTTTATGTTTGACTCCATATTTAGCCATTGCTGTAGCAAATACTTTGCTGCAGAAATGAGTACCCTCATCACTAATAATTGCTCATGGAGTGTCAAACCTGGAAAAGATATTTTTCTGAAGAAAATTCACCACTGCTTTAGTATCATTGATGGGTAATGCTGCAGCTTCTACCCACTTGGAGACATAATCCACACTAAGTAGGATATATAAATTCCCAAAGGATAGTGGGAAGGGGCCTATGAAGTCTATTCCCCATACATAAAAAATCTCCACTTCCAGAATGTTTGTCAATGGCATTTCATGTTTGTAAGTTATGTTTCCTGTCTTTTGGCACCTGTCACAACATTTAGCAAACTCATAAGCATCTTTAAAAACAAAAGGTCAATAATAACCTGATTGCAGAACTTTAGCAGTTGTTCTTTGTCCACTAAAATGTCCTCCATATGTTGCAGCATGGCAAAATCGTAGTATATGTGGAATTTCTTCCTCTGAAACACATCTTCGGATTACCTAATTTGAGCATAACTTCTACAAGTATGGTTCATCCCACTAGTAACTTCTAACATCATGAAGAAATTTCTTTTTCTGCTTAAAATTCAACTCATGTGGTAGCAATCTACTTACTAAATAGTTAGCAAAATCTGCATACCATGGAGATCTTGGTTGCTGCAGCATCTGTGCATGTTGTAGTACTAACAGTTGTTTATCAAGAAATATTTCAGTGATGTCTTGTTTAGTCAATGTGCTCGCATCTTCCTTTGAGATTAGGTGCTTGATGGCTGCATGATCTGTGTAGACTGTCACTTTAATACCCACTAAGTAAACTCTAAACTTATCAAAAGCAAATGCTACTACTAGCAATTATTTCTCTGTAGTGGTGTAATTAATTTGAGCTGGAGTAAGAGTTTTGCTGGCATAGTCTATAGAGTAAAAAAACCTTGTTCTTTCTCTGCCCCAGCACTGCCCCAACAGAATAGTCACTGGCATCACACATCAGCTCAAAAGGTAGAGTCTAATCTGGTGCTATAACCACTGGTGCAGTGATCAAAGCTTTCTTCAGTTCTCTAAAAGCTTGAAGATAATCTTTATCAAAATGAAAAGGCTTGTCATGTTCTAGTAGTGAGCATAATGGTTTAGCTACTTTGGAGAAGTCTTTTATGAATCTTCTGTAAAATCCAGCATGTCCCAAAAAACTTCTAATACCCTTGACTGAAGTGGGAGGTGGCATTTATCTATCACTTCTATCTTTGTTTTATCTACTCTATGCCATTCTTGGACACCCTATGACCCAACACTATGCCTTCTTGCATCATGAAGTGGCATTTTTTCCAATTGAGTATTAAGTTAGTCATCTCACATCTTTTAAGAACTTCTTCCAATTTGTGTAAACAATCAGTATACGTTTCTCCAAAGACTGAGAAATCATCCATGAAGACTTCCAATGTTTGCTCTACCATATCTGAGAAAATAGACATCATACATCTCTGAAAAGTTGCTGGAGCATTGCACAGACCAAAGGGCATTCTTCTGAAGGAAAAAATTCCATAAGGACAGGTGAATGTAGTCTTTTCCTGATCCTCTAGGGCTATAGCAATTTGGTTGTAACCTGAATACCCATCTAGGAAACAATAGTATTGTTTTCCAGCAAGTCTGTCCAACATTTGATCTATAAATGGAAGTGGAAAGTGATCCTTTCGTGTGGCTTTGTTGAGCTTCCTATAATCCATATATACCCTTCATCCAGTCACTGTTCTTGTAGGAATAAGTTCATTCTTTTCATTTGCTATCACTGTTATTCCTCCTTTCTTTGGAACACATTGTACTGGGCTCACCCATGACTATCTGATATCGGGTATATGATCCCAGCATCCAGCCATTTGATGATTTCTTTCTTCACAACTTCCTTCATAATGGGGTTTAGCATTCTTCGTTGCTCTACTGAATTGCTGTAACAATCCTCTAATAGAATTTTATGCATGCATATGGATGGGCTGATCCCTTTAATGTCTGCCATAGTCCATCCAATTACTTTTCTGAATTTCCCAAGCACATCTACCAGACTCCTTTCTTGATCTGCATCCAAAGAAGATGAAATGATTACATGAAGTGTATTGTTCTGACCAAGATAAGCATATTTGAAATGTGAAGGTAACAATTTTAATTCAATAGTAGAAAGTGATTCAATAGATGGTAAAGTCGTCTTTACATCCCTGTCTGAAAGATTTAGAGGTTCAATAAATCTGCTATGTTTGTTAGGTTGCCTTTCTCCCATCCAATCTATCTGGTTTACTGCAACATTTTCTTCTTCAAAGCTTTCAAAAGTGGCAACTTTGATAACCTCTTTACTACAGCATCTATTTATTCTGTCACCTACAGAAAGATCCACAACACTCAAAAATTACAATCTTCTGCCTTATCAGGACTCTTCATGGCTTCTAATACATTGAAAGTGACTTGTTGGTCATTTACCCTAATGGGTAGCTCTCCTTTCTGCACATCTATCAGAGTCTTCCTGGTTGCCAGGAAAGGTCTTCCAAGTATAATTGGTGCCTCTTTATCAACCTCAAAATCTAGTACAATAAAATCCACTAGAAAGATAAATTTGTCAACCTTCACCAATACATCCTCAATCTTTCCTTCAAGGTATGCATGAGATCTGTCAGCCAATTATAGAGTGACTGTTGTTGGCCTGCACTCTCCTACTCCTAATTGCTTAAATACAGATAATAGTATTAGATTAATGCTGGCTCCCAAGTCACAAAGTGCTTTGCCATTGTACCTAGTTCTAATTGAACATGGTATTGTGAAGCTTCTTGGATCCTTCAATTTTTTAGGAATCTTACTTTGAAGCATGTGACTGCATTCATATATTGAAGCAATAGTTTCAAATTCTCCCAACATTCTTTTCCACCAAAGGTATGTTGATGTGTAACTGCTTCAGTATTTCCAGGAATTTACTAAACTATTTGTCTTGTTTTTGTTTCTGGAATCTTTGTGGGAAAGAAGGTGGATGCCTAAATTGCTGTACAGCTTCAAGAGGTACCAATCTTTGCTCCTTTAATTTATTATAAGTTGTCACCACTAGTGTTGCAACATCTTCTTCAGCAGTTATTGGGTGATTTCCTTCCAAGGTTGTTGTAACGTGACCGCTAGCACCAGTATCTTGATGGCTGGGTTGCTGTAACATCATTTTATCTTGAGGTGGTTCTTGTGAGGAGTTAAGTTCCAACCTCTTTTTAGTCACATCAACGGGAATATCAACATTCTTTCCAGATCTTAAGTTGATTACTTTACAGTGTTCTTTACCCTCTTTTCTTGGATCTTCTGTATTGCTAGGTAAACTTCCCTGAGTTCTGCTACTCATTGCTGTAGCAAGCTGTCCAATTTGGTTTTCTAGGTTTCTTAGAGATACAACTTGACTTTGCACAATTGCTTCATTCTTCACAATATATTCCTTAATAAGTGTTTCCAATGAGGTTATTTGATCATGGCTAGTGTGTTTTTACCCTTGATTCTGCTGATGAAAACCAAGTGGCTAAGCTTGCCTCGTTCTGCCCACTAGGTGCTGGAGCATGCTGATTTTGATTACTCCACGAGAAATTTGGGTGTTGTTTCCATTTAGGGTTGTAAGTACTTGAATATGGGTTGTTCTTGGGGTGTCGGTTAAAGTTGTCCACATAGTTTACTGATGTTGGATTCCCTTAACAGTTGTCAAATACATGCTCCTCACCACAATACACATAAGATAATTCAGCAACTTGTTTTACTGCTGCAGGAGTAGAAGTCATGGCTTTCACCATGTTAGTCAATGCTGTTACTTGAGCTGACAGTGTTGTAATTACATCTATGTTATGTACCCTTGCTGCTTATGTTGCTACAATTTGTCTAGTTGATGGCCACTGATAATTATTATTGGCAATTCTCTCCAAAATTTCATAGGCTTCAGTGTAAGATTTGGATGATAGGGCTCCATTTACTGAAGTATCAACCATCAATCTCATACTTGGATTTAACCCGTTGTAAAAGGTTTCTAGCTGTATGCAACAGGGAATGCCATGATGAGGACATCTTCTGAGCAATTCTTTAAATCTCTCCCAAGCCTCATACAAGCTCTCATCTTCAAGTTGGTGAAAAGAGGTGATCTCATTCCGTATTTTTGCATTCTTGGTTGGTGGAAAATATTTCATTAAGAATTTGTCAGCCAAGTCATTCCATGTAGTGATAGAATCAGATGGTAAGGAATTCAACCATACTCTTGCTCAATCTCTTAAGGAGTAAGGAAAAAGTCTTAGTTTTAAAGAATCCTACATTGCTCCAGCAATTTTAAAAGCATCACTTACTTCCAAAAACAACTTAAGATAGAGATGAGGATCTTCAAATGGCAGTCCATTAAATTGACCCACTGTTTGCAGCATTTGAAACATCACTGATTTAAGTTCAAAGTTGGCGGCTTTCACTTTAGGTCTGACTATTCCAGGATGTACAACTTGAAGAGTTAATACAACATAATCTCTGATAGCCTTGTCTCTGTCATCTGCCATGTAAATGATATTGTTGTTGCCTGGTTGTCTCTGATTAACTTGCCCATTTCCCCCCCCCCCCTTGACATTGACAGATTGTAGTGGTCCGTGAGGATCCAAGTTTCCCACATCTTTCAAGTTATCTATTTCTGAAGCAGTTTTTGAATTTCTTTGCTCTCTTCTTAATCTCTTAACAGTCCTTTCAATCTCAGGATCAAATTGAAATTCAACATGTCTGTCTTTGCGCATGCAAGTCTTGATCTGTCAATAAATAGAACAAATTAAATCAATAAAAAGAATGAATTAAATCAAGTTGGTACTATCAACGTTAACTTCACACTTCGAAAATAAACAATCAATCTCCGGCAACAACGCCAAAAACTTGTTGATTATTTTAACTCAATTGCTATTGATGTTATGTACAAGTGTACACAACAAGTAATAAAGTGATGAATATTCAAGATCGTCTCAACAGGGACTGATGTTACTAGAAATGCTACAGCAATCACGATAGTGCAAATTTCCTTTATCTAAAGAGAAATCTAATTAAAGTTGATTACTACCGAAATTAACAATTTTAATAAAATAAATGCAGTAATAAAGTAAATTAGATTAATTGTGTACAAAGAATTTAATGGGAATGAGGTAGCTGAATGATCAAACTCTCTTTATGGGCTGACTGTTTTGTTCAAATTAACACCATTTCTATAGCAATTCCTACAGCACTGGGTAGAATTATTTTGCATCCTCAGCTATCGCTTGTTGGACTTCTCATACCCTTAAGCACCTTAACAATGACCAATTGTTATTTCACCTAAGGTATGGCATTATGAACATACACTCTCACCACCCTACAAGCTGAATCCCTATATCTAGTTTTTCACAAATCTTAACTCAAGTGTGGCCCTTTTGGGACTCAAGTTAAACTCAATCCAGGAAACTTAAATTAAGATCAAGTATTACTCTAATAATTTCCACTAAGATAGGCCCTTTTGCGGCTCTCTTTTAACTAGAACCATTAAATGGGAGGTCAATTGAAATAATGATTATAATATAAGCTATTAGAGCAAAATGCTATAGCAATCTTGCAGCAACTCATAAGAACAGTCAAGAACCTATTGAGATTGTTTGTCACTCAACTACAATCAAATTTAGTTCATATTTTGAAAAAGAAAAACAAACAGCAAAGTATCAGCCATGAAATACATCGTTTCAATCAAAGAGTAAGAAATGGGATAAGTAAAGAACGATGAAAATTGAATCCAAATAATTCTACCGATTTCTTCACTGGTGCAGACTTGTTTTCCCTTGAATTCTAATTTTTCCTTCTTTTCCTTTTGATTTCTTCGATGTTAATTCACCACCCCCTTTTCTATATGATGCGTGCTCTTTTTATATATGAAAACTAAGGTAAACAGAAGCCTAGAGCGCACATTAGTCAGATTAGGAAACTGCAGATCCCGATTCTGCAAGTATCCCGGGCTAAATTTTCTCTGTCGTTGTTCCCGGATTCTTACAGCAATGGTTGCTACAACAACAGCTACAACACTATATTGTTCCAGATTTGTTTCAATTCTTTTGTAGCCATGTTCTTCCTCATTTTTGCAAGCCTATTGCATCAGCATTCCTTCTATGAAATATGAGCTTCTGGACACCTACAATTATGCACACAATTTAAGCACAAATTATTCTAAATCAAGCAAAATTTATTAAGAGTAAACTAAAATGAATATTTATGCAAAATGTAACAAAAATGCAATAGAAACACATCATTTACTCTCTAAGTTATCACTAACCATCATCATGCAATACAGAAAAATATTTATCATGAGTAAATGCACACTCTATGTCAATGGTATAAACATTGCCACATCTATTTCCAATAAACAAAATTTTGCTATCACATGCATTCTCAATAACACATCTAATTTTATCAAAAATAACTTTATAACTCTTGTCACACAATTGACTAATTCTAATCAAATTGTGTTTCAAAATTTTCAACCAAACATACATTTTCAATTAGAGTTGAGGATACTTTACCAACATTACCAATTCTGAGAATCTTTGCCTTTGAATTATCTCCAAAGGAAACATTTCCACAATTTTCGATTTTAGTAAAACTTAATAAGTGTGTATAATTTCCCGTTATATGTCTTGGGCAACCACTATCCAAATACTATTTATTCTTCTTTTTCTTCAAACCCTGCAAAGAAAATCTCAAGTCTTAGGTACCCAAACATTTTTTGGTCCTTGAGTGTTAACAATAGTTCCTTTTGGAACCCAAACACATTTTACACCATAATATGCATTTCTTTTCACTGGACATCTATATTTCATATGACCATTTTGATTGCAATAATGACATATAAACTTATAATCACTTGTGGAGGTAGCTTTAACAAAATAATTCTTATAATATTTTTGTTTCAAGTTAGGCTTATACCCAAGTCCTCCTTTATCAAACACTCATTTTTTAGTGCTCAATAATTTTTCCAAATTCTTTTGACCAATTGTGAATTTTAACACAATTTCATTGAGCTCATCACTCTTTTTCTTAAGCACTTTATTTTCTTTAAGTAATTCATGAATATGTGATTTTTCATGCTCATATAAAATACTTTGTTTACCTTTAAATGCTGCAATTCTATCTTGCAACATTTTATTATCTAATTCTAGTTCTTTAATCTTTTCATTTAATGAGTTATTGCATTTTTGTAAAGCATCCTTTTCATTTGAAGTTTTTAGCATTTTCTTTTTAAAGGATGCATTCTTTTTACCTAATCTTACCCAATCATCATGCAATTCTTTAAAAGCATCATTCAATTCATCATAAGTAGGATCATTAACCTCATCAAATTTGTCCAATGATTCATCTCCAATTGCCATGAGAGATAGATTAGACATTTCTTGTTGCTCTCCATCTTCACTTGTTTCCTCATCGCTGTCATCTCATGTGGCTATCGTTGCCTTTTTTTTTAGCTAATTAAGGAGAGGACATTCTGCTCGTATATGTCCAGGCTTCTTACACTCAAAACATGTGATTGGCTCCTTCTCTTTTTGGTTCTTGTAGTTTCTGAACTATCTCTGCTCACTAGTTTTCTTGTAGAATTTTATGAATCTCCTAGCCAACGTAGCCATCTCTTCATCATCCAGCTCGCTTTCCTCATCACTCTCATGTTTTAAGGCTTTGAGAGCAATGCTTTTCTTCTTCTCCTCATTGCCTTTTTCTGCTACCAAGTCTTCCTCATATGAAATATGAGAACCAATCAAATCATCAATAGGTAAAGTATTTAAATCTTTGGCTTCCTCAATGGCAATCCTCTTAGGTTTCCATTCCTTTGGTAGTGACCTAATAATTTTCTTAACTTTCTCGTTATTCGAAAAGGTATTTCCTAGGACTCCTAGAGTGTTTACTATGTTCGTAAATCTAGTATACATAGAATACACACTCTTATTTTGTTCCATTTGAAAAAAATTTATATTGTCGAGTGTATCTACTAATTTTTTACTCTTTCACTTGATTTATGCCTTCATAAACAACTTCAAGTTTGTTCCAAATTTCATTAACACTTTCACAACTAGACACTCTATAAAACTCTTTCTTATTGAGTGCACAAAATAAGGCATTCATAACTTTGGAATTTAGAGAAGTTTTTCTCTTTTCCAATTCATTCCATTCCCATAAAGGTTTTGGAATATCTTCCCCTACTTTATTTTTAGTCATAGGCATGAATGGACCATCACATACAACTTCCCAAATTTCATAATCTAGTGCTTGCAAATAAATTCTCATTCTAGTTTTCCAATAAGGGTAGTCATTACCATAAAAAAAATGGTGGTCTAGTTGTTGATTGTCCTTCCCGAAAAGTAGAATCATTTTGGGTTGCTATGGATCTTTTACTCTAGACGGTTAAGTCCTAATAAGAGAACCAAGCTCTAATACCAAATAAAATACTAGATATGCAACCCAAGAGAGGGGGTGAATTGAGTTTCTAAAAGTTAAAGCAATTAAGAAACTAAATGCGAATTAAACTAAGTAATCAAAATCGAAATGAACAGGTTAATGTGCAACAAAAAAAATTAAAGAGATAGAGTAAGAGAGACCAAACACGTGATTTTTACGTGGTTCGACCAATCGTGCCTACGTCTACGCCTCCAAACTCACCGGGCTTGAGGATTCCACTAAGCAAACCTCTAAGGCTTCAACAACTCTTACAATTGACTTCCAAGGTGTCAATAAACCTTTACAATAAGAGATTATTCTGAATTTCTTAAATCAAATATATCCCAACACTTACAATCACTCAAAGATAAAGATTACAAGTAAATTTTCACTCACACAATATGTTTGATTATAAATAAGAGCTCAATGTATGAATAAAAATGAAATAAAATCAAGTTTGAAGCTCAATAATGTTGTGCAAATTTTAATATACTCGCAAGCGCACGAATCTGTTGTAGTATAGATTAACGGTGACGAGTGTCGATTCCACGAGGAGGTGGATTTTAATTGTGTAGAATTAATTTTGTGAATGGGTGATTGGATTTGTGGTGGAAATGATTGGAATATGCTAAAACTTAAATTAAAATGGAGAGAATAAATTCTAAAATTGGTATTGAAATGGTGAGAATAAATTGAAGAGAATTCTATTGAAATGACGTACTTGGGTATCTGGATCCGTATCAACATGCATCATGGGCTAAATAATCCGTATTAATGCCAATTAAATCATGAGGGGGAAATCCACACCTCATGAACCACGCTCTAATCAATATGGTGCTAAGGGCTTATCGTGCCAAATAATAATAACCTTGTACTAGAGGGCCGGTGTAACCAAGGCGGTACTAGACAAGATTAGTATTATTTGTCGACGAGAAGTTAAAACATCCAAAAAAACTAGAGGGGAAGAGAAAATAAATTTACCAAATTAAGCCCATGACACATGTTGAGACTTCACCTTCAACCCAAGCTTGAAAGAAAATTAGCCACTCATAATTGAACTAGGGGCAAAATGGAAATTTATTAAAATACGAAGAAAATACAAGATGGAGAGGGAATTACAGAAAATGGATCCCAAAAATGGATTCAGAGATATCCAATTAGGGGGGAGAGGCCCCCTTTTTATAGATACATGGAGTAAATCATGGCCATCGGATTAAAAACAGTTTGGACGCTTAGGATTGCGCCACGTCATCAGTCAACAGTCCACGATTTGACCACGCGGAAGAACAGTAACACGGTTTCACCCGACTTTGAACAGTAACGCGGTTTGACCTGGATGAACAGTAACGCGGTTTGGTTGAAAATAATCCTGTGTGATGCATGCACCGTACACGAGATTTTTCGTCCACTGATATGCTGCCACGTCACCATCAACAGTACATAAGAATTTTAGTCCAACAGGATCGTGACACCTCATCAGTCAATGCCACATCATCGGTCAATGCCACGTCATCATCCGTCTAAGTGAACAGTGTCGTGAACAGTAACGTAGACAGTACCGTACACGTGAATAGTACCGTACATGTGAATAGTGCCATTTTTCTTTTTATGCTCCTCCTAAGGTTTTTGACCGTCCTGAGTTCAAAAGTGATGTCCGTTTTGCCGTCTGATTTCTCCTTTATTGTGAAATGACTATAATGCCCCTAAAATACATAAAATACTTAATTAAAATAAAACACATGTAATTAAATCACAAGAAGGTTAAATACATAAAAGTAAGGGTTGTTAGTAAGACTTGAAATGTAAAATGACGGTTTTCTCCTTTATAAATATGCATTTTCTAACACTCAACACACCCCCCAACCAGCTTATTGCTAGTCCCTAGCAAATAAAGCGAAAATAAAATTCAAATTCAAAATGATTTTTTTTTTTTTAGAAACACTCGTGTTTATTCAATCGGATTAATGATAGCAATCAAATAAAAGTATAAGCATTATCTCCAGTCTAAAGCAACATCACACCCACATCAACCATCCACATGAATTAGCCCAGTAGACTTTGTTATAGCTACTTTCAAGAATGACATGTCAACCCCAAAATCTCACTGGAAGTAGTGACATTCTCACAAATAAATTAAACCCAATAAAAATAGTCACTCCAATGAATGGTAATTGAGAGAGAAAATAATAAAGAAGTGATATCACATGCTCTCACCAAGATCAAATAAATATGCCCTCAGCTTAGAAATAATACGATCTCAAGTCAAATAAAATGTTAGTCAACCCACTTTATTTATCTTTTTTTTTTAATTATGCATCACTACATCTTTTTAGCCCATATAACTAGCTTCTACTTCGGACTATAGTTCCCTAAAATCAAGAAGGACTTTTATTAGGACGTAACGTAGGCTAGGGACATGGTTAACAAAGAAGGGAAATAAGGAAAACAAAGTGTATGTTTGAGAAAAATGCAGAGATTTTTTTTTTTTTTTTTGGAAGTTGCAAGGTGGATTTCACTTATTTTTATTCTTTTGAAACAACAACTTTTGTTTTGTTTTTTTTTTCTCTTTTTTTTTTTTTGCTTTTATTTGGCACAACTTCACTGAACAAAATAATTATTTACATTTTTCTCAAACATAAATAGGTGATGGACCTTATAAGACATCGGGTAATACTCCAAATCGGAGTGGGTCAAGATGATAAGTTGACAAAGAAAAGGTTTTCATTTATTTATTTATTTATTTATTTTAAAGGCTCAAAAGGGTTAACTATGGATATATCACAAAAGGGATGGCTAGAAAGGCTCAAACGGATCAAAGATGGCCTTTCCATCGTCTTTTAGGGCTCTAAATAATCATCCATATCTACTAGTTAGATGGGCCTCCCAATGTAGCAACACACATTTTTTTTCTTTTTCTTTTATTTTATTTTATTTTTTTTTTATTTTACCATTTTTTTTTAAGGGTTAACTCAAAAGAAATCTAGAGATCGTGTATAAAATAATAAACTGCTAAGCTGTATAGAGAATGGGCAAAAGGGTTACTCTCCAAGAAAAATGATAGGCTCAAAAACTCACTTGGTATTTATTATGACATGTTCATTCCTTCAAGCAACTCATATTTGTCTCCAACATCAACATGTAGAGTAGCAAACATAATGTAACATCACTTAAGACCAAAGATAATACAAATACTAAAATTTGAAATTAATCATGTCATCCAATGTTAAAATAAATCAAACAATTTTTTTTTTCAAACAACATTCTACCCCCCAATCTATTCTAAGCATGAAAGGAAAATATGCATGCAGAAATGTGAAAATGATGCATACAAACTAATTAGAAAAGTTACACGTAAAATGATAGAAAACGAAAATGATTTTTTTTTTTTTAAAGAAGATGCGTTTCTAGAGGAACTACACTCCATATTCAGCCATCTTCGACTCAAAAGTTAGAAAATGTATATTTATAGAGGAGAAATTAAAAAGAAGAAAAATAAACATAAACACATAATAAAGAAAAAGAAAATGTCTGAATTTTTTTTTAAGTTTTTTTTTAAACGATGAAGATGCGTTTCTAGAGTCACTACACTCCATATTCAGCCATCTTCAACACAAAAAGTTAGCAACAGTTAGTTTCTACAACAAAAAATTAGTAAAAACTTAACCAAAATTCCACAATTGTCGACTATTCCCTCCCCCCAACCAGAACGAAACATTGTCCTCAATGTGTGAAATGAAAGAAGTAGAGTTTAGAAGACATCACCTAGGTGGTGCAACACAGAAGAAAATATTTACAGGCAGAGAGTTAAATCTAATTTGTACTTCTTACTGCGGCTATTGTTACCATCATTATTTGGTCGCTCCAACACAAAGGTCCAGGGGTCTGGCTCCGGTTTATAAGCTTGTAACATATCAAGTAGCTCAGTAGCAGTGTGAGCACAAATAAAGAGTTTTTTCACATTAGAAGGAATGAAATAGTTTTTTATTGCATGGTTAAGAAATGCGATAAAGCCATCATAAAAGTTATTGACATTTAACAAACCGATGGGTTTCTGGTGAATGTGTAGATGGGCCCAAGATGCTAGTGTCATAAGTGCCTCTAGTGTTGCAAGATCTCCTGGAAGGAAAATAAAAGCATCAGCATAATTAAGCATTTCAGTTATTCTTTCTTGCATACCTGAGACGACTAACTCTTCTCCAGTTGATGAGTCAGACGAACTGCCCAATGGTTTTAGGACTCTTGGGATGATGCCTAACACTTGACTTCCTCTGATAAAAGCTGCTTCTGAGACCATTTTTGATAACCCTCGATTACCTCCTCCATACACCAAGTGTAATTTTCTCGCTGCTATGCTTCGACCAAGATCTATGGCTGCCTCAACGAACTCTTTATGTTTGCCATAGGTAAATCCAGAAAGCACACAAATGTTCTTGAATTGTCTATTGGGAGTAGCTGCCATTGTGATACTTCTCGAAAACAATTTGTGAGTGCTTGACAAAAAAGAAATCACATTTAAGAGTCTTGGTGATAGTGGGTCATGGTTGTGTATGAGGTAATATGTCAGTGTCAAATAACGCGTAAAGCACGTGGCTCGCAAGTCAAAAAGAAAACAGTAAAAAGGAAAAAGCAAACAGTAATAAAATTATTAAAGACAATAATGCAAACAATAAGACAATAGTGAAATAAAATAACAATAAAGTAAAAGGATATTTACAGGTAGTTGCGACTGTGGCTCACATCTTCCTCTGGTTTTACGTCCAGAAACGGCTTGAACGCCCTCTATGGGTCGAGGATAGGCTTCCTATCCAGCTTTCTTATAAACTGGCAAACAGGGTCGTTTATAGTCAGATTCCCAAGACTATATCGTGCATGCTCTTTCTGGAATAATGGCCATAACTGGAGAATCGCTCCTTGCACATATCCACTGGGATGCGTTTCAAGAGACAAAAGGATATCATCCAATGACTCCTTATTCAAGCCATCCCTAATGAATTGAATCTTATCTTCCCTGTTATCAGACACCATTCCTAAAGAACATGGGTTTTTATTGCAACTCATTCTGGCACACTTATGACAAGCAACAGAAATTCTTCGCGCTCGTCGTTTTCTTGCATAATTTCCTTTACCACAACCAGGCATGAATGCAATAAATTTTGGAGGTAACTCACCTGCCGATCGTACTTTAGCCTCGATTAACCAACGGATGTCAGCAGGTATGTTATTCCTCATGAGTAATCGCATGCGTTCGGACCGAGCTTTATAGATCGTAAGGAGGGCATTCTGAGGAAGTGAAGGGAATCGCTTGTAAAGCTTCGCTAGAATCTCATTTCTGTCCATACTTTCGCCTCAGAATATCAGTTATTATGGGAAACTGAAGTAACCGACTTGATTGTCACGGAGTACCGTTATCCGCCACTTCACCGGGGTAACAAACTCAAGCTCCAACTGGATGTCGTAAACACTTCTCTCAATGTCTCTGAGTTGGCTTTCTAAACCCTCAACATAGGCTACTAACTCTGGTGGCTGTAGAGCCCAAATGCGATGTGTTTTACAAAATTGAATCTGCCGTTTGAGATGAGTTTTGACACGTTGAAGTGGTTTAAGAATGTTCAGGAGGAACGGTCTAAGTATGAGACTCATGATTAAAAATGATAAGAGAAAACTTAATGGTAAAATAAACACACTTATGCAAAAACAATTTCAATTAGCAAAAGAATAATATAAAGAAAGAAAACAAAATCAAATCAACGAAAAGAAAGAAAAAAAATCAATTCAAATCTGGTGGGTCACTCAAATTTATTTCGGTGTCTTCTCCACGTGGTTGGTATTCTAGATATGGCTTTAATCTTTGATCATTAACTTTAAACGTGACACCGTTCTTTGGGTCCTTAATTTCAATTGCCCCATGTGGAAAAACAGTATGAACAATAAAGGGACCAGACCAGCGAGAGCGTAACTTACCTGGGAATAGGTGCAAGCGAGAATTGAACAAAAACACTTTCTGACCTGGAGTGAACGATTTTCTCATAATTTGCTTATCATGAAAGACTTTCATTCGTTGCTTGTAAATCTTGGCATTTTCGTATGCATCATTGCGAATTTCTTCAAGTTCTGCCAGCTGTAATCTTCTTTCTGAGCTGGCTTGCTGCATGTCAAAATTGAATTTCTTGATGGCCCAATATTCACGATGCTCGAGTTCCACAGGTAGGTGGCAAGCTTTTCCATACACTAGCCTGTAGGGTGACATCCCAATCGGGGTCTTGAAAGCCGTTCTATATGCCCATAAGGCATCATCAAGTCTTAATGACCAATCTTTTCTGTCCGGCCTCACCGTTTTTTCTAATATGTGCTTTATTTCTCGATTGGAGATCTCAACTTGGCCACTAGTTTGCGGATGATACGGGGTCGCCACTTTGTGTGTGATTGAATACTTTGTCAAAAGAGCTTTGAATGCTTTGTTACAAAAGTGGGCACCACCATCACTGATTATTGCTCGAGGGAATCCAAAGCGCGAGACAATGTTGCTTTTCAAAAATCCTATCACCACCTTGTGATCATTGGTCCTACGTGGAATTGCTTCTACCCATTTTGATACGTAGTCAACAGCAACCAATATGTATTGATGGCCAAAAGACGGGGGAAAGGGTCCCATGAAGTCGATACCCCATACGTCAAAAATCTCAACCACTAAAATTGGATTTAGTGGCATCATGTTCCTTCGTGTAATGCTCCCCATTCGTTGACACCTATCACATGAAGAACAGAAAGTGTAAGCATCTCGAAATATAGTTGGCCAATAGAAACCACATTGTAAAACTTTAGTCGCTGTTTTCTTAGCACTGAAATGGCCTCCACAAGCTTGTTCATGGCAGAATGAAAGAATATTCTGAATTTCATTTTCTGGGACACATCGTCTAACAATTTGATCAGCACAATACTTGAACAAATACGGGTCATCCCAAAAGAAATTCTTTATCTCTGCAAAGAATTTAGCCTTGTCTTGCTTGGTCCAATGCTCTGGAAGTTTACCTGTAACAAGATAATTAACTATATCAGCATACCAAGGTAATACTTCCACACTCATTAATTGTTCATCTGAAAATGACTCATTTAATGGTAATTGTTCTATAATTGTGTCAAAATGGAGACGAGAGAGATGGTCCGCCACAACATTTTCTGTCCCTTTCTTATCTTTGAATTCCAAGTCAAATTCCTGCAAAAGTAACACCCAACGAATTAGTCTAGCTTTTGCATCTTTCTTTGTGAGAAGATATTTAAGAGCAGCATGATCCGTGAATATAATTATTTTACAACCAATGAGATATGATCGAAATTTTTCTAATGCAAACACTACTGCTAGCATTTCTTTTTCAGTAGTTGAATAGTTCAACTGTGCATCATTTAATGTCATACTAGCATAGTAAATAACGTGGGGAATTCGATCAACTCTTTGTCCTAATACTGCTCCTACTGCATAGTCAGATGCATCACACATGAGCTCAAATGGTAAGCTCCAGTTTGGGGGCTGAATGATGGGTGATGATGTCAACAAATGCTTTAATTTTTCAAATGCCACAAGACATGAATCATTAAAGACAAAAGGTGCATCCTTAGCAAGTAAATTGCATAAGGGTCTAGAAACTTTGCTAAAATCTTTAATGAAACGTCTATAGAAACCAGCATGCCCAAGGAAAGATCTTACTTCTCTGACTGTTTTGGGTGGAGGAAGATTAGAAATGAGATCCACCTTGGCTTTGTCAACCTCAATACCTTTGCTCGAAATGATGTGACCGAGAACAATACCTTGTTTTACCATAAAATGGCATTTCTCCCAATTTAAGACCAAGTTCTTCTCGATACATCTCTGCAGAACTAGTGTTAGATGATGTAAACATTGATCAAACGAATCACCAAAGACAGAAAAGTCATCCATAAAGACTTCAAGGAATTGTTCAACCATATCAGAAAAAATGCTTAACATGCATCGTTGAAATGTAGCAGGTGCATTACATAATCCAAATGGCATTCTCCTATATGCAAATGTGCCAAAAGGGCAAGTGAAAGTAGTTTTCTCTTGATCTTTTGGTGCTATGGGAATCTGATTATATCCTGAGTAGCCATCTAGAAAGCAATAAAATTCATGGCCTGCTAATCTATCAAGCATTTGATCGATAAATGGTAAAGGAAAATGGTCTTTACGTGTGACAGAATTCAACTTTCTATAATCAATGCATACACGCCATCCTGTAGTTACTCTAGTGGGTATCAATTCATTATCAGCATTCGTAACTACTGTGACTCCTGACTTTTTGGGGACAACTTGTACAGGACTGACCCATGAACTATCAGAAATGGGGTAAATGATACCTGTGTCTAATAGCTTAAGGACTTCTGTTCTAACAACTTCTTTCATGTTAGGATTTAACCGACGTTGCATCTCCCTAGTAGTTTTAGCATTTTCATCAAGGTGAATGTAATGCATGCAGTCTACTGGGTTTATACCTTTAATGTCTGCTATGGTCCATCCTAATGCCCCTTTGTGCTCTTTCAAAACATCCAACAACTTACCTTTTTGTTCGTCATTGAGGAATGCTGAGATGATTACCGGTAGAGTACTTTCTTCTCCCAAAAATGCATATTCCAATGTGTTGGGTAATGGTTTGAGCTCGAGTTTCGGTGGTGATTCTGATGATGGGATGAGTTTCTTCTCTGATGGTGCTAGTTGTTCAACTTTTGACTTCCATTTATTAGTGTCCATAGATGGTGCTGAGTCAAGCAGGGCGTTGACCTCATCAACCGATCTGTCAATATCAAAATCAAAACCAAAGTGAGTTAAACATGTTTGTAAAGGATCATCACTAAGGTTTGAAACAAAAGTATCATCAACTAATGCTTCAATTAAATCCACATCAACAATTCCATCATCTGCACTGTGAGGTTGTTTGGCAATGTTGAAGATGTTCAGTTCCATAGTCATGTTGCCGAAGGACAACTGCATATTTCCAGTCCTGCATTGAATGTGAGCATCCGCAGTTGCCAAGAAAGGTCGGCCTAGAATAATGGGGATGTGCTTCCTTGAATCCTGTATTGGTTGAGTGTCAATTACAATGAAATCAACAGGAAAATAAAACTTGTCTACCTGGATAAGCACATCCTCCACAATACCACGAGGTATTTTCGTGGACCGATCTGCAAGTTGTAACACCACTGGAGTTGGGTGTAATTCTCCCAGTCCAAGTTTCACGAATACTGAATAAGGCAACAGATTTACACTAGCTCCTAAATCCAACAAAGCATTCTCAATTGTGTGGTTCCCTATGCTACATGAGATAGTGGGGGAGCCTGGGTCTTTGCATTTTAGAGGAATTTTATGTTGGAGGATAGAACTAACGTTTTCTGTTAAAAATGCCTTCTTTTGAACATGCATGTTTCTCTTTTTAGTACAAAGGTCTTTAAGAAACTTGGCATAAGATGGAACTTGCTCAATAGCATCAAGTAAAGGGATGTTAACACTTACCTGTTTGAAGATTTCAAGAATCTCACCTGTGGATTTTCCCTTTTTTCCTTTAGCTAACCTTTGAGGAAATGGAGCTTTGGGAACATATTCCCGTGGGTTGGTTTCTTCTTTCTCCTCCGGTGATGAGTCCTCAACATTCACAGGTACAATTTGATTTTCTTTTGTCACCGGCATCTCCACTTTGTTGTCGACTTCCTTTCCTTTTCGCAAGGTCATTACTGCTTTGACCTCTCCATGCTGCTGTGGTGAACTGGTACTTGCTTCATGCACTCCTTTAGGATTAGGCACTGGTTGACTTGGAAATTTGCCTTTCTCAACGGTCATTGCCAAGGTCTGAACTGAAGAAGCAAGTTGTCCCACCATCTTCTCGAGGCTTGAAACCGATTGAGCTTGTGAGTTGAAGCCTGCTCTCAACTCATTTCGTAGTCCATCAATGGTGCGGTTTTGTTGCTCAATCGTGGAGTGAGTAAGATTCTTGAGATTCTGGAATGAATCCTCCCATGGTCTGGGCTGAGAGAAATTCTGATTCTGATTGTATGGTCTAAATGGTGGCTGAGAGGCTTGAGGATTTTGTGGAATTGGTGGAGCTGGAGCTGCTGGTTCGTTCTGTTGGAATCCTTGAGACCATGAAAAATTGGGGTGGTCTCTCCATCCAGGGTTATATGTGTTGGAGTATGGGTTGTAATTCGATGGTTTTCTCATTACACCTATGGCATTGGCTTGATCTGAGTATGAGTCATGGTCATGTGGCTCTGTTGATTTAGCAGTCGATAATGATGCTATTTGTCGAGAGAGACCTTCAATTATCGCTTTGACTTCTTTAATTTCTGAACTTGATTCGCCAATGTGAACCTCATTTACTCCCTTAATTCTTCTAGTATTCCTGAGTGATCGACTCCGTTGTTGGGAATTATCCGCTTGTCGCTGGAAGAATTCCCAAATCTCTGATGCACTTTTTGACATTAGCTCTCCTCCACTTGTTGCCATTAGCCATTCTTGCACATTTGGTAGTAATCCCTCCAAAAAGTATTGGCATTGGTGCCATTTCTCGTACCCATGATGTGGACACTTCAAGAGTAGCCCATTGAATCGCTCCCATGTTTCAAAAAATTACTCGTCCTCTCTCTGGGTAAACTCCGAGATTTCCCTGCGAATAGCATTGGTTTTATGCACTGGGAAATATTTATTCAAAAATTTAGTTACCATTTGTTCTCATGATGCAATGCTATTGGCAGGCAATGTATTAAGCCATGAACGAGCTCTATCCTTTAAAGAAAATGGGAATAATCTGAGTTTAACATCATCGTCTGAAAAATTCTCGTATTTAAAAGTTTGACAAATAGCATGAAAATCATTCAGATGATTATATGGGTCCTCATTTTCTAAGCCATAGAATGTGGGGAGACAATTTAGCACACTAGGTTTTAGTTCAAAGCTCCTAGCAGCTACATTTGGGTATCTTATGCATGATGTGCTCAAATTAGCTAAGGGACTGAAGTAATCCTTAAATGGCCTCTCCTGTGGTTGCAAATCCATTTTATTTTTAATTTGTTTGTATGTGCGAAGTGTTCTTTCTAGTTCAAGGTCTATAGGTTCAATATTAGGTAATAATGACCTACGACCATGCATGCAAAACAAATAAAATAAAAATAAAGATAGGAACAAAACAAGTAAAAATAAAGAAGAGGGAGAAATTACAATACTAACCTTATTGCGCTATTATAACCTTACTAAAAAAATACACAAAAACAAATACGTGAAATAAATTAACTAAAAATTAAATTAATAAAATAAAAAAAATTACAAAGAAAAATAAATTGAAAATTAAATCACAGAATTTTAAAGAAGAGAAAAAGAAAAGAAATACTAACCTTTAGATGTAGATTCACTTTTTTTCTTTTTTCTTTTTTCTTTTTTTAATTAAAAAAAATAGAAGAAAACAAATAAAAGAAATTATTAAAAAAAATTTAATTCTATGAATTAAAATTACTTACCTCCCCGGCAACGGCGCCAAAAACTTGTTGTGCAAATTTTAATGTACTCGCAAGCGCACGAATCTATTGTAGTATAGATTAATGGTGACGAGTGTCGATCCCACGAGGAGGTGGATTTTAATTGTGTAGAATTAATTTTGTGAATGGGTGATTGGATTTGTGGTGGAAATGATTGGAATATGCTAAAACTTAAATTAAAATGGAGAGAATAAATTCTAAAATTGGTATTGAAATGGTGAGAATAAATTGAAGAGAATTCTATTGAAATGACGTACTTGGGTATCTGGATCCGTATCAACATGCATCATGGGCTAAATAATCCGTATTAATGCCAATTAAATCATGAGGGGGGAATCCACACCTCATGAACCACGCTCTAATCAATATGGTGCTAAGGGCTTATCGTGCCAAATAATAATAACCTTGTACTAGAGGACCGGTGTAACCAAGGTGGTACTAGACAAGATTAGTATTATTTGTCGACGAGAAGTCAAAACATCCACAAAAACTAGAGGGGAAGAGAAAATAAATTTACCAAATTAAGCCCATGACACATGTTGAGACTTCACCTTCAACCCAAGCTTGAAAGAAAATTAGCCACTCATAATTGAACTAGGGGCAAAATGAAAATTTATTAAAATACGAAGAAAATACAAGATGGAGAGGGAATTACAGAAAATGGATCCCAAAAATGGATTCAGAGATATCCAATTAGGGGGGAGAGGCCCCCTTTTTATAGATACATGGAGTAAATCATGGCCATCGGATTAAAAACAGTTTGGACGCTTAGGATTGCGCCACGTCATCAGTCAACAGTCCACGATTTGACCACGCGGATGAACAGTAACACGGTTTGACCCGACTTTGAACAGTAACGCGGTTTGACCCGGATGAACAGTAACGCAGTTTGGTTGAAAATAATCCTGTGTGATGCATGCACCGTACACGAGATTTTTCGTCCACTGATATGCTGCCACGTCACCATCAACAGTACATAAGAATTTTAGTCCAATAGGATCGTGACACCTCATCAGTCAATGCCACATCATCGGTCAATGCCACGTCATCATCCGTCTATGTGAACAGTGTCGTGAACAGTAACGTAGACAGTACCGTACACGTGAATAGTACCGTACATGTGAATAGTGCCATTTTTCCTTTTATGCTCCTCCTAAGGTTTTTGACCGTCTTGAGTTCAAAAGTGATGTCCGTTTTGCCGTCTGATTTCTCCTTTATTGTGAAATGACTATAATGCCCATAAAATACATAAAATACTTAATTAAAATAAAACACATGTAATTAAATCACAAGAAGGTTAAATACATAAAAGTAAGGGTTGTTAGTAAGACTTGAAATGTAAAATGACGGTTTTCTCCTTTATAAATATGCATTTTCTAACACTCAACAAATAACAGATGTGTACTCAATAGCAAGCTCAATGATAACCGTTGGATCACTTTTTGTTTGAATTTGATTGAGCCATTTTATAGATGGAGCAGAAAACTAGTCGTTATTGACTTTCTGCACACAATCGAATCGTTATTTAGCATTTATCAGATCACCGTTTTGACTTAAGCAAGAGATCGCTGTGCTAAATTTCAAATTGTCGAATTGGCGTTATAAAGATGTCGAATTATCGTTATCACTCCAGAATCTTGTCCAAAGATATCGATTATCCGTTTGACATAAACAGTTTACCGTTTGCAAGATGATTGTTGTTTGGAATATTATCGGTTTACCGTTATCAATAAAAAGTTTCCCGTTATCTGAAATTTTCTCTTTGGAATGCAATCAGTTTACCGTTATGCATAAATGGTTTTCCATTATCTGAAAGTTGCTCTCTAGAATGCAATCGGTTCACCGTTATCCATAAACGGTTTGCCGTTATCTGAGATTTGCTCTCTAGAATGCTATCGGTTTGCCTTTTTCTGATAAACGGTTCACCTTTTTCTTAGAATATTATACGGCTTTCACACTATGATTCGATTAACAAAATTTTTAGACTTGTCAATTTAAAACATGTTTGTTATCATCAAAATCATTAAACATATAAGTTAACACCTAATACACAAGCAGATATAGAGAATTTGGTAGACATTATGGACTTAATTGAATCGAGGCATATTATAAAAACTCACTAAATGAAAACTTTCAAATTTAGAGAAACGTTAGAATTAAAAATGGATAGTCTTAAGCCAAATCCTCACTTCCAAGAACAAACAAGAGTCCAGAAAGTGAAAAAAAGGAATAGATGCAGACTCATTGGAAGTGATTCTAGCAAATGCAGTTGGCTATCATTTTTAGCAAAAAAAAAAAAAAGTAAAATGAATGCTTTTATCTAATCTTAAAACTCTACAAATTGAAGGATAAGGGTATGCAGACTATGTCTATGCAGAGAAAAAAATAAATCACAACTTAATCTTTTTTTCTTTTTTTACGAAAAAGAAAAGAACTATTCTAAATCAATTTAAAAATGAAGAAAGAATTGAGTACTCTTGACTCAAATCTCGCTCCACCTCCATGGTCTAATCGATCCTTTCTTTTAACTTTTGAAGAACTGATTAATCGCGCAAGAATAAAGCTAGAGTTCTATTCTACACATCAATATCAATTCGAGCAACAATAAAATTGATAGTAAAAGGAAAATTCGTTGAATTTAGAAACCGCGAGAGTTCAAGTCCCTCCCCACCCTAAAATAGACCCATTGAATCTTTAACCATTTCTCATACATTCTTAATCGTTCAAAATTTGGTAGGCTTTAGCTAGAATTTTTTTTCTCTCATCACAAGCCATGTGATCTATATGTATACATAGAAATGAACATCTTTGAGTAAGGACCTCCATTCTAATGAATCCAATCCATAGTATTGCTCATACTAAGTTTACTAAGTCTTTTTTTAAAATGATTTAAGAAATGAAATTCACCTCCTGAGACTTTTAATCTCTCTATTTTTTAATTTATATAGACCTAAGTCATCTAGTAAGATGAGAACAATGTGGTAGAAGGCAAATTTAGTTGGATCAATCTAGATTACCACAACACAGGTGTCCTTTTGGCAAGAATTATTGTGGTATAATGATGACTACAAGGATTTGAAAGGCATTATAGCATTAAGACTTCCATTGTTTAGCCAAGGCTTAGCTCAGGACCCCATTACTCATCGTACTTGTTTTGGTATTGCTACCGCACATGACTTTGAGAGACGGGGTGATATTACTAATGAAAGTTTTTATAAGAATATTTTTGCCTCTCACTTCCAAAAATTAGCAATAATTTTTCAGACTCTCAGAAATGTTTTTCATGTAGCTTGACAAGGAAATTTTGAGGCATAGCTACAGGACCCTTACATATAAGACTTATTGCTCATGTAATTTGGGATTCCCATTTTAGTCAACTGGTCGTGGAAGTATTTTCTTGGGATGTGCTCTTAGCCTAATGATGGTATACAATTAGTTTATTATGCACTTATGAGAATGTTTATACTAGAGCTCTTTTTTTTATTATTTATTTCCATCATATCTTTAATAGCGTGTTGATTACACCTACAGCCAAAGTGGAAACCGAGTGCTTCATCGTTCATTGGAATCTGGATTCGTCTATTTCATATTTTTTTATTATTTTTCCCTTCCTTTTCTTTTATTATTTCTTTTTTTTAATTTCCTTCCATCATTTCATAAATCCCATAAGTTTAATCTTATAAAAGCAAATTCATTTTCTCATTGAGTGAAGGGTATGAAATAGGTTAGATTAATTTTTTTTATCAAAAGTATTATATGAGATCTTCAATTTTTTCCTCTTTCTCTATTCATATGCCATAGCTATAACATTTGAATTAATAGAGAACTTTTTCTTCTATATCTATAGAGTCGATATTATTCCATTGTAATTCCTTCCTGATACCTCCAGGGAAATTCTGAATTGGATCCCAAATTGATGGGTTACTGTGCTTCTACATGTAGTTATGTATTCTTCGAATGGGTATCCTTTATCTAAAAGTTCCTGGTTTTCTTGCTTTGGTGGTTCTTCAAGACCCTTTCAATGACCTACGTTGAAGGGATATCTATATGAACTGATTGATTATGCAAAGCACACAGTAGCAACAATAGTGGGAAAAATATACATAACTATATGAAAAAGACAATTCTTTTTCTATTATATTACTATTTTTTATTCTATAGGTGTTATGTTAATATTAGTTAGTGATCCCAACTCAATTAGTTCTTCCTATATATTGGCACCAGTCTTACATTTTGACTCTATAGACCAAAGAGAATGATGGCTCAATGGAAAAAGGATTGTACCATGAGTGAAGTAAGGAGGTCAACTCTTTCAAATATACACCATGTATTCCATAATACAATGTAGGAGGACTTTCATCTTGATCTAAATCAATCATCTATTCCACAAAGGCAAATCTTTGTCTGCTAGGGAAGAGGATAGCAAGTTCAAAAATTTTGTTTTGGTAGGACATGTATTTCTAATAGTATAAAATTCATAAATGAAGTAGTTAATCATTTTATCAATTTTTTGAGGGTTTAAAGGAGAATGAAAAGACATAAAAACTCCTAAACAGAAATAGAAAAAAGATGTAACTGCAATTGCATTAGAAATTGTAAAATCTTCGACACAAGAAGGAAGAATTAATCATATCATCTTGACTTGGTTCTGATTTCTCTATCTTTTAAGGATATCATTTCTCCTACTTGTATCGAATAGAAATTGTTCATGGAAAACCTGCTTGATTTAAATTGGAAGAATAATATAGTTTTATGAAAGCATATGTTATGATTCGAATTCGTAGTTAATCATGTTTCTTTGAAACAATTGACAGTTAAATCCAATTTTTTTCATTAATCTTGCATCTGTAATAGCGCTAAAAAAAGGCCCAGCTCCAAGTTGTTTAGGACTAATGGCGTTGAGTTTCTCAACCTTTGATCTAAATATCCATGTTTTCTTTTCTACATCCTTATAATAGAAATGCATACAAAGTAAAAAATAAAATGTTAACCTTATTACTATAAATCAAGTTATTCAATATTTTAAACAAATCAAAAAATTTGAAACTGCTTGTTAGCTAATAAAGAATTCTTCTTACTTTACCATATAATATATAACAAATTATTCTTTTTCTGGGGAATTCTATAGTGGTATGCAAAATGGATCTTGCCTTTCTTGTTTTTGATCTCAGATTATATAACATATAGTAATAATAAATTATTATTTTTCTTGGGAATTCTAATTAAAAAAAAAAGAGGAAAAACAAATCTCATATACTGAATCATTGCATATTTCAATTTGAATTAGGGATTTTTCCACAAATACGAGCAACCTTTAACTATATATACATGTATTCGAGCTTTTCCTAGGAGTATAACATGGGTTACTTCAACATTATACCACATAGTACTTGAACATTGGCTTAGGCCATTTTCTTTACACATTTTTACCCTAAAAGCAATGGCGCCTTGCATTCTTAAACCGATAACCATCTTTTAGCTAACCTAGCCTCCTTTGCCCTTAGGACGAACAAGGGGAAATATAGGAATATTTAACTCTTGTCCATCGACTATGCCTTTGGGCCTGATCTTAGGCCTTTACTCACTCTCCTTTATCGAGGAACCTTTGGGTTTTCAAGGCATTGGATTCTTGCCCAATGTTTGCATTAATCAAGCCGGCATTCATGCTTTTGCTTTGTCCAACACTGCTTGCACGATATACAAAAGTTGCGAACTAACTATAGAACCCTGCTAAATAAGTGGAATGCAATAGCTACCTACTCTCAGGTTGGGCAATAAGGGATAAAGAATGGAAATTACTCATTTTTTAAACCATTATTTTTAAGACCAAAAAAATAAGGCTAGAAAAATGGGGAAAGCTCTATGTTCTTGGTTCTTCTATAGCTAAATCCTCTAGAATCACAAGAATCCTAAGTTAGATGGGATTCCAGCTCAGCTATTAGTATGACATCATACTTCTTTTGCCTAATTTCTAACCTAATTTTTTGGCTCTTTCTAGAAGTCGTGAATGCAAATAAAAAGCATCTATGGGATAAGCTTCGTGACCAAGTGGACTTTATAATAAAAGAGACATTTGTTGATGAGTTTATGCTTGTTTGGAGGATCATCATAAATTGTTAAAGTGTGTCGTTCATAGTACATAAAATATTTAGCTGGAGTTGTGACTGTATAAGGAGCGAGGTATTGTAACATAGCGAGGGAATCTGTTGTTTCGACTACCAACATAGTGTATTCCATTGCCCAATTCTAATGTGTGAATTTAATCTTTGAAAATGAATTTCCATGATGATAATCGAATTTTAAAAGAACTTCATTTCTTTATGTCAAAATTAGATATGTAGTATAAAAATAAAGAATCTATCCTCTTTTTCCTTTCCCAAAAAGTCTAATTTAGAGATAGTATAATGCTTACTCTCAAACTCTTTGTTACACCATAGTGATGTTCTTTGTTTCGCTTTTCATTTTTGGATTCTTCTCTAATGATCTAGGGTGTAATCAAGCAAGGGATGAATAAAAAGAAAAGTGCTTACTTTATTTATATAAATGTTCTTAGGATTTTTTTGATTCCTTGTTAATAATGTTTTTTAAAAAATAAAAGTTTTAACTAGAGTAAAATTTGAAAGATAACAAGCCATCAACCAAAATGGAAAGAAAAGGATTCAAACCTTCAATACAATTAGCTCATACACTAGATTACAAATCTGACAATTTAATCCACTCAGCCATCTTTCTTAATTGAAAAAAAAAATTACTATATTATACTACACAAAAAATGCTTAAAAAAGTTCGTCTTTACTTGATTTTCAATCTTTACTTTCTATATTCTCTTTTATATTAGGAAACTCAAATGGTGGATATGCAAGCATGATGACTTATATGTTGTTCTAAATCTCCATAAATCTAGGAACTTTTGCTTGCGTTGTATTATTTGGTCGATGTATTAGAATTGGTAACATTCGAGATTATGTAGGCTTATACACAAAAGATTCTTTTCCAGCTCTCTCTTTAGTTCTATGTTTCTTATCCCCTAGAGGACTTCCTCCACTAGTACATTTTTCAGAAAACTCCATTTATGCTGGTGTGGATGGTAGGCAGGCCTATATATATATAAAGAGAGAGGCAGAGAGAGATTTTCTTTCTCCAATGAGAATATTCTCACTTTGTTAAATTGACGATGCCGCTAATATATAGAGAAAAAAAAACACGCATATTTTAATATATTGGTGTTGGTTATTTTTTTAATCAAATGCTATTGATGCCAATGTGCAAGTGTACACAACAAGTAATAAAGTGATGAATATTTAAGATCGTCTCCAAAAGGATTGATGTTACTAGAAATGCTACAGCAATCACAATAGTGCAATCTACCTTGATTCCGAGAGGAACAAATGTAAAGTTGGTTACTATTGAAATTGATAATTGTGAGAGAATAAAATGAAATAATGCAGTAATGAAATAAATTAAATAAAAATGCGTCGAAGAATCAAATGAGAATAAGGTAGTCGAATGATCAAACTCTCTTTATGGGCTGACTACTTTTTATCAAGTTAACACCAGTTGCTACAACAATTTCTATAGCATTAGGCAGAATTTATTTTGCATCCTCAACTGTTGCATATTGGAATTCTCATACCTGTAAGTATCTTAGCAATGACCAGTTGTTATTCTACCTATGACATGACATTATGAACATTCATTCTCTCCACCCTACAAGGTGAGTACCTATGTCTAAGTTATCACAAATCTTAACTTCAAGTATGGCCCTTATGGGATTCAAGATAAACTTAATCCAGGAAACTTAAATTAAAATCAAGTATTACTCTAATAATATCCACTAAGACATGCCCTTTTGCGGCTCTATCTTAACTTGAACCATTAAATGGGTGGTCAACCGAGATAACAGTTATAATAATAACTACTAGAGTAAAATGCTATAGCAATTATATAGCAACTCATAGGAGCAGTCAAGAACCCATTAGATTGAATAAGTGAAGAATGATAGATAGTGAATCCAAATAACTCTGTTGGATTCTTCAATGATGCGACCTTAGTTCCCTTGAGATCTTTTCTTCTTCTTCTTTTTCTCTCCAATTCTTCCAAAGATAATTCCTTTCCGTCGTTTTATGTGATGTGCACCTCCTTTTATAACTGAAAACTAGAGTAAACAAAAGCCTTGGGCGTACATGAGTCAAATTAGGAAACTGCATATCATAATTCTGCAGCTAACCCCCGCCAAGTTTTCTCACTCGGTGTTCCAGGATTGCTACAACAATGGTTGCTCCAGCAATGGCTATAACACTGCATTGTTCCCGGTTGTGTTTCACTTCTTTTGTGGCCATATTCTTTCTTCTTCTTGCTAGCCTAATATCTCAGCATCCCTTAATAAATTATGAACTTCTGAAAACCTACAATTATGCACATGTTTTGAGCATAAATTACTTTAAATCAAGCAAAACTTATTAAGACTCAACTAAAATTGATGTTTATGCAAAATATAATAAAAACACATCATTTACTCTCTAAGTGGTCTTGATTTAAGTTTAGAACTGCCGTGATAACTCTCATTTCATAGAGTTATCAATTCAAGACTTGCCTTTTTGTCTGTTTATGTATTGAAATATGTGTTTTTTTTTATTTGTTAGTAGATCCTGACTTTGTTAAACTAAGGATGTCCTCATTATAGAAAAATATATGTGTGTGTGTGTGTGTGAAGTGTGAAAACATTATTACATCATATATTTAAAATGAGGATGTCTTCATTAGAGAAAAATTATATATGTATATGTATGTGTGTGTGCTTGTGTCTACACACAAAGGCGCACGCACCCACGCACATAGATACATACACATATACACTTTTCTAATGAGTGCGTCCTCATTTTATTAAAGTGATGATGTCACTAAAATTTAAAAAAAAAGTACATATTTAAATAAATTGGAGATTGTGTTTTCTTTTTTTTTTTTTTTTGTTAGTGACATCCTCACTTTACATGAAGAAGAAATCATGCAACGAAAAGAAAAAATCTCAAATATCCTTGATCATGAGACATTAAATTGTCAATATAAATAAGAACTTGAATTTTAATTGTAGTGACTAAAATTGACATAATAGAAGTAAGTGGATCAATAAAGTATCTGAACTTGAAAAAAATATCATCAATGATAGTAGCAATCAAAATATGGTCGAAAGGAAAAATCTCGATTGATTGGGATCCAATGTAGATCTAACTTTCTATCTCATGGGATCTGGCCAGTCTAAGGGGACCACCTTCTCGATAATCCATACATCCTTTTATCAGTATATGGACAACTATCTCTCACGAACATGTTTGAGTTTGGCCTCAACGGGGAGAAAAGAAAAAAGGAGATAATCTCATTAGAAAATTTCTATATATATGTAAACATTTAATGATGCTAATTCATCCACTATTGGATTGAATGAGATCAATGAATTAAAATTTGATTAAAAAATTTATGTAAAAAATTTAAGCTGAAATATCCTAATTTTCCAATAAGGGATCCCTTACTTTATCAAAGTAAAGGATAGTTAAAAGGCAAGAATGACACACTAAACTCTTACTTTAATATAGTATATTTTGAACTTGTAGTATATTAAATTTTTTTTTTCTATCTTTTACCTTGTCTCATACTATAAAGTAAAGAAATTTTTACTAGATAATGATCTGTGCAGGTGCCTTCATTTTTTTTTTTTTAATGCAAGCACTCTATTAAGCTGTGCAGCTTGATAAAATTTTTTTTAAAAAAAAATGAGGGGTGCAACACGAGGACTTCCCAAGAGGTCACCTATCTTAGTATTGCTCTCACCCAAAAACGCTTAATTGCGGAGTTCTAATGGGATTCGGTGCATTAGTGCTGGTATGGTCGCATCAATACAATTTAATAGCATTAAAATCTAACTATATTAAACCGTATGTCTTAAAAAAAATTATGTGTTGCGCCCTTATTTTCTTCTCCTTATACAAACACGCTCTTAAGTCGTATGCTTTAATATTGTCATATTATACATATAAATGAATTAGCATCATTAAACACTACTTCGATTTTTAATATCTGTCATTGAATATTTAATTTGGCTCAAATTTTTAAAAAAAGAATTTAATTTAGAATAACCTCCTCATATATATATTACAGTGAAAAATATATTGATATTTATGATTGAAAAAAACTTATTGGGATCACCCTTAAACATCAAATCTTTTATGAACCCCAACATAATACATGGGTTGCTGCTACAGAGTCTAGGGACTACCTTCGATTAATTTTCTATGAACATCTTTATAAAATTTGAAAATCACCATTATATGTATTCCAGTACCACTCCTATCCTCATCATACGGTGAAGATATAGTTCAGCCTCAACAAGACTTACTCCTTTTGAATAAGGGTACATATTTATTGAAATAATAGTATTAGCTGCATTAAAATATAAAATAATAAAAAATAAACCATCCTACTAATTTTTAAACTTTTTTTTTGTATTTTATACAAAGCCATAGAGGAGAAATAAAAGATTTGGAAAGTCTGCGTGGTTCCACCACTACTCGCCATCGGAGTTTCTAATAATTTGTGCTAACAAATTAATTTTTGATTATATATTGCTGTTAACCTAACCAAATGCGAATTTTCATCTGCATGATATTTTTTTAATTATTAGTATTATTATTTTTTAATTAGAATTATTACTTCTACATTTGACCATCATATTGTTGGCTTTAAGCCCGAGAAAGTTAAAACTTCCTGCTTTTGGCTAAAAGGGAAAGCATGGAAACTCCTAAGAAGTTGGAAGCCACTTAAAACTTCGATTGTCATCAAAAGGGATTTTAGTTTTTAAACATTTTACATTTATGCTTTTGGCACAAGAAGATTCCATTGATTCTGTATATCCAAGCCAAGTGACTAAGTGATTACTGGAGAATTGCATATATATGTAATATGTGCATCGTGCATTGTTCATTCAAGTTGACCCTTTTGGCAACATGATTCGTTGACCTAATATAAGATTAAAATATAAGATTAAGAATAGTAAGGCACGTTTCATCCATGTGAATTCTGAGACATACAACTGCGTGTTCGCTGCCGGTTTTCATATACAAGCGATTCATCATCTAATAATTGCATATGATAATTCCTAGGTACAATGATTGATTGTGCGTCCTTGCCCATGTATGAGATAATTAAGCGACCACGCAATCATAATTAAATTTCCACGACGATTTCTAAAACAAACAGAAAGCAAAAGAGAAAATGGCGATATATACATAATTACATATGTGATTCTCATATTTCACAGGAGCTCAACGTGGGTTTTTTTAACTTTTTAAGTCGGTCTCTGGCTGTGCTGATACCACAAAGTCACAAACAATCAAACATAAATGGACAAAAAGTGTGCGAATTTTGCACGTCGAGTTAAAAATAAGCTTAACACGTGAACAACACGATCTACGTACCATTCCATACCACATATTCTGATATGGAAATATATACCACTCACACTTTTACTGTTTTTATAATATTAAAAAAAAATTGGTACCAAAAAAATTTTAAAAAAAAGTAGGGTAAATGGATCATTTACTTGATCATTTATCTTAAGAATACAAAGTATATATTTATCATATAAAAATATTTAAAAAATAATAAAAAGTATAAGAAAAATATTTTATTCTTAATTTTTTTATATGAAAATATATTTTTTATTTTTAATACTTAAAATTTTATTTTAACATCTATTTATATAATTTATAATAAATATGAATAAATGTGTATTTAAAATAAAGATAATATTATAAAAATATACTGCGATTTATTGACTATTATGAGAGGAATACAGGCAATCTCGCTCAATAAACTAATGGATTAAATTCGAATATACAATTTTAACACAATTCGATAATAACACGACGCAAAACCACTTTAAAACGACCCATTTGATAGGCCTATTGTTTGGCATTCTTTTGACGATTATGGCGATGCACTATAATGGCGGTAGTGCTAATAAACTAATGTAGTTGCATGTTTAACATTTTTGTTCTTTTTTTTTATTTCCTTTTATTTAATTGAAAGCTCTAAACATTCTTGAATATTATCTAGCGAAGTTTAAAATTGTAACTATTTTATAAATCTAATCTAATAAAGTTTTATTGCTAGATTGTGCAATGTATATTTTAGGGAAAATATACTAATTGTTATTTTTTTTCCATCCAAACTAATATATTTTAGTTAAAAAATGTAAATGATTGAACTAGACTTAATATTGATTAAAATTTATTTACATATTTATAAATATTATATTAAATATTTTTTATTATGTATATATAAAAATTTATAACTAAAATAAATATTTTTTATTATTAATTTTATTTTTTATTTGTTATCTCAATATAACTGGTAATAATAATATATCTTTAAAGTTAATGATTTTATTTCATAATTAATAAAGATAATTTTAGATTTTTATAATATATATAGAATTATACTAAGTATAAAAAACTAACTGTCAAAATTAAATTATGAAAAACCATTCCTTCCTTGCATTTCAAAATATACTATAAGATCGAGAGATTTTGTCAAAAGTGATTTTTAGAAAATTTATCATACACCAAAACTAACTTTTGGCCTTTTAAAGTCACTTTGAATTTTCAAAAGCAATCTGAAATGGGTCCTACGTGCCATTTTATCGTAAAAAATGAAATTTGGATTCAATAATTTTCTTTAAAAGGTTGTAAATTGATAGTTGATTTTTCTTTAAAAAAAGTAAATATATATCTAATTAGATTTTAACAATTTACAATGATAAATACACACTTGATGTGAAATTTTTAAAAAACCAGCAAAGTTTACACCGGCACACTGAATCCAAATAGTTGATACAATTTTGTCCATACAATAATGGCTCCATAACAAGGATAGTTGTTAGCCAAAATTAGTCTTTTTTTTTTTTCTAGCATTGATATTACAATCTGATACCACATCAAACAATTGATATTATACCAAACAATCATTAATATTTACAATTAATATTATATTTACAATCAGATAAGTATTATAATTAGTTTATATTAAATTTTATAAAATGTTATTTATATTTTATACCCTCACTAATATTGAAGAAATGTGTAATCAATTCACATTTCTTAAGGAAAAAATTATCCCCACTCATTTTTTCTTTAAAAAAGCCAAAAGATAGAACAGATTGATGTGTCACGGATATCTACATGTGCTGTGCCTCGCATTGAAAGAACATGTGATTGGAACTTATTAGTTGGCATTGCCTGTGGAAAAATAACACCATATATAGCTAAGCAGATTTGACACTCTCTGGCCCATGTATAAAGGCATCAAAGCTTGACTAACTAATATCTCTGCGAAGACCGAGTTCTTCGCTTAACGTGAAAGACGGGTTCAGGCTTATGTAGCTAATAATAAGTTCAAATTGGCATTTTATGAAACTTGATTGCTTGTGGGTACACTTGTTAAGTGTTATATTTTTGTTTTTTGCACTTTTTTATCAAAACCCTTATTGCCGATGCACTCTCTTTATCCAAAATAAAAGAATTGACTTCACATAGTAAATGCAGAAAGAGGAGTCGGTCGGAAGTCGGTCGGGAGTCTGGTTAGAAGATGATGAGGGCGGTGCGTGTGGGATTAGTAATGGATGGCTCCTATTGCGCTGACGGAAAGACAAAGTGCATTGAATTTACTAATCGTTTTGATATTGAAATTGGAATTTGAATCTTGATATTTACGCCAATTACTGCTGGGGCCCTCTTCACTGGTGGATTCGCCTTTCAACATGATTTTCCCAACTTTTATTGGCCGAAGAATTTTAGATAATACAATCGATCAATGCATTGATCATGTATAACATATATAATTAAATTTAATAAAATTATTATTTACATAATAATTTTTTAAAATAAATACATAAATATTATTATCATTGTTTATATATTGTATATAAAAAATAATATTTTTAATATATTATAAAATTTCTTCTATTTTTTAAAAGAAATTAGTAAGTAATCATGACATATTATCTTATCATGTTATTTAATGGAGCAGTGAATTTTAATATAGGATAAAATAGTTTAATGAATTTCATAGTGTTGATCCCATACACTAGGCCCACTGATTTGCTACATATTGAAGTAACGCGTCTGTTTCACACAAGTTTTCTCTTAGTCTTCTCTCAAAGAATTTTAATTATAAATATGCTAGGTTTTTGTTTTAAAAAAAATTATAGAAAAATTGACACATGTACCCCTAAGGTTTAAAAGAAATTATGCAGACCTCAATTCTTAATAGGACACCAAGACCCCTTTTTAACTATAAT
>NW_006262339.1:13619390-13647124 GCF_000493195.1 Citrus x clementina | reverse complement strand
TTTCATAGAACCTTATTTTTAAAAGTCTTCAAAAAATGTTTGCAAATTTTGTGAAAAAAAAAAAAAAAACGCTTTCCCTTGATTTTTCAAAAATTTTGTTTTTACAAAACAAAACATGAGATTTTATAATTTTGCAAATATTAATAAATTTAAATATTAAACACAATTCTTCAAAGGATATTTAAATTTGATAATGAAAATAAAGAGGAACAGAGAATTAGCTAAGTGATTTGTGAAGTGGGTAAAAAAAATATTTTTAATTTATTATAATTATAATTATATTTCACTTTGCACTTATTAGTAATTTTCTTTATGAGTCTTTTTGTAATATTGAATTTTGCAAATAAATCGGTATAAAAAAATATTTTTGTGGGTTCAAATAGCCCGCCCCGCCTTTTTTTTTTTTATTTCACAAATCCTAAAATAAATTATATATTTCCCAACCCTTACAACAAATTATTCAAATTAAGATGTTATAAATTAAATAAATAAACCATATTATAATTGTTCTTTTTCTAGCAACGACCCCACCATAGCTATTGCTGCCACCAACGCCTAAAATGTTGTCTTATATTGTCAAATTATTACTATCGGATTTATTTATTTAATTCATAAAATCTTATCAAAAAATAAGACCTTCTGTGAAATAGTCAACTATAAAGGCGACAACACCATAATTTGGTCAAATTTTTCAAGTTTTTTGATCAATAGTAGATCACAAAATTCTAATTCTGATGATACCAAATTTGACTTGATCATAGTTCATTCGTCATTGCTACAAACAATGACGGTATCAGTGGAGGAATAATCATGCTAGTGGATTAAATTAATTTTGTCTTTTTAGTAATTAATTAAAAAGCATTGATTATCATATTAAGTGTTAATTAATTGTTTTCAAGATATAAATAGAAAATAAAAAGTCAATAAATTTTCGTGTTAAATAATTTTGAAATAAAATTTAAGTGTTATTTATTTGAGAAAGAAATATAAATATGATTTTTTTTTCATTTCCATATACATTACAATTAGATGAATAATTTACCAATTATATCTTAAAAACTTATTATTTGATTTTGTAATATTATTTGATTTAGGATGATGTTATTGCAAAATTTATTATTTATAATCTTTTTGTACATTATATTTTTTTATATATTTTAATATTAATTTAATAATTAATATGTATTTAGTAATTAATATGTATAAAAATTAATAATTATTGAAAAATTTACTTGCATGATGTAAGTAAGTTGTTGTTCAATTATTGATCCTCACTCGATTATGTAATTGATTATTTATAATTTTTTTAAAAAACAAATTGCAAAGCCCATACTAATCTAAACTAAAAGTGAATGATTAAAAAATAGCATTAATTATCATATTAAGTATTAATTAATTTTTTCAAGATATAAATAGAAAATAAAAAGTCAATAAAATTTTTCTAGTAAATAATTTTGAAATAAAATTTGAAGTGTTATTTATTTAATAAAGAAATATAAATATCAATTTTTGTCATTGCCATATACATCACAATTAGATTAATAATTTACCAAGTATATCTTGAAAACCTATTATTTGATTTTATAATATTATTTGAATTAGGATGAAGATATTGCAAAATTTATCATTCATGATCTTTTTATACATTATATTTTTAAAAAATATTTTTTTTATATTTTAATCTTTATTTAGTAATTAATATGAATTTAGTAATTGATATGTATGATAATTAATAATTATTGCAAAATTTACTTGCACAATGCAAGTAAGTTATTGTTCAATCATTGATCCTCATTTGATTATGTAATTGATTATTTATAATATTTTCTTTCGAGAAAAAAAATACAACATTGCAAAGCATCCTAATCTAAACTAAAAGCGAATGATTAAAATTTCACCAAAAAGAGGTCATAAGAGAAGAAATTATAATTAATTTTGTGACTAAATTTTTTATAAGAAATAAATAGAAAACCATAAAACAAAATAAAACTTTCAAAAAGTTTCTTTTAAATTCTCAATTCTAATTTAAGAAAAAAATTAAAAAGAGAGAGAGAGAGAAAATGATTGCTATAACTCTGTAAAAATGTGACTTTTTATATTTTAGACAATTATGAGGAGCCTAATCGATAAATTCTCAAAACTCACAGCCCATTGTGGGTCTTAGCTCGCCCTAGAAAACGAAGTGATGTTTGATTGGGTAATGAAGTGGAAGGTGTAATAAAATAAAATAGTAAATGGAATGGAGGAAGGATTGGAATTCCGTTATTTGGTTTAAACGACGAAAATTAATTATACATTTTTCATTGGATAAAAATACCCTCTAGTTTTTATAAATAAATGATATTTAATATTAAATGTATATATTATTCTAAAATATAGAATATAAACATATATATAACCATTTTACTATTTTAACTCTTTATTTTTGGCAAATGTTTTATTTAATTTTAAAAAATTGATTTATTATATACAACACAACCAATTACAACAGTGTAAATATACTATCTATTAAAAGCTCAACATTTCAAAACCCAAATCAAAAGTATACAACTGAAGCCCACTGATGAGTAGAATAAAAAATTAATTTCACAACCATTGGAGAGACTCAGACCCTTTACCTTAAAGTTAAGGTTAGTAGATGCTAACTGACTCAATTAAGGGATCTTTTTAGCTCATTTAAAATATTTAATAATACATATCATTATAACAATTTAGTTTTTATTTATATTTCAATTCAAGCTTTAAAGCCAATGTGCTAAATAAAGAAATTCAATAAATTTATAAGATAATGAATTGTAAAATATATATAGGAGCCACTTACTATAGAAATTAATAATTAACTAATTTGAAATTAATTACATTCATATGATATGTCTCAATGACTTTTTATAAAGTAAAAAGAAATTATGACTGGTATTTTCATTTTATAGTAGAATTACGATCTTTAATTTGGGAAAATAAAACTCTACATAGATCTCATTCTATCAATTGAAGCCAACCAAGTACTACCTAAATATAACATAATAAATACAAAACTATTAGAAAAAGGACACTAAAAACCCCAAGATTTGTTTAAATGTATTTGTAGATCCTAGAATTTTAAAATTTGTCACATAGACTCTTTTTTTTTATTCTTTTACCCTTTGATTACGATAACCCAAAACTTGACTAAGGTGTTGTAAATAAAAAGCAAAATATTAATTAAATATACTTTTGTTATATTTTTTAACATTATTAATCAATCATATAATTTTTTATTCATATCAAACGGAAACATTAAGATTTATTTGAGTTTCTATAACAAATAGAAACATAAAATTAATGAGACTATGAGAAAGATTTTATTAATATTAAACTCTATTAGCCCAAAGGTTTATTTAAACTTTTATAATAAATACAATTATAGAATAAATCAAAATGAATAATTTATATTTTGTGATAGAAAATTAAAAAAATCTTTTAATATAGTTAACCGATTAAAAATTTTATTATTAATATGATGTCTAAAGTAAATATTTTTTTTAAATTACAGAATGTATAATATAAAAAAGAAAGGTTAGTGAAACCCTTTATGTTGTTTTTTTTTTTTCGTATGTTTAGTAAACCATAGGTCTAATTTTTATCTAAGTACATATTTAGTCTTTATATTAAAAACAAAAACCTCAAAACACCCTTACATTTACTCATATTACATTTTTACCCTCATTTCTTTTTACAATAATATCCTTACAATAATATACTTGAGATTCATTAATTTATCTTTAAAAAAATTAGCAAATTAGCCACGGAATATCAGTACTAAAGAATTAGTATTTTTTGTACCATTGCAACAATCTTGTTAATAATTATTTATAAACAAATTTGTATCAACAAATTTAAACCTAATATTTTTATCTCCTTTCAATAATCTTACTAATAATTATTATATAAAAATTAATTTAATAGATTAATCCTAATAGTAAAATAATAATAATATAAAAAATTGAGTTAATTTTTATGTTACTTTTAAGGAAAATTTGATACATTATCATATTGTTTTCTTTTTATAAACATCCCTAAGAATATTATTATAAAAGGAAAGAAAATGTAAGGGTATGAGTGTAATCTATTTAATAGTACGGGTGTCTTGAGGTAGTTTTTTAAATATAAGGACTAAACAGACACTTAAGCTGAAATATAAAGACTAAATGAACATTTATCCTAAATGAATTAGTATCAGCCAACTTAAAGCTACTTTTAATACTTTGTTGTATTGCTAGTAATTATCTATAAAAAAAAAGTTTCTAAATTGACCTAAAAAATGTAAATGATTCTTTTATAAGGAAAGAATGTCATATATTTCATAATACTTTTAAGATATGAGGACTAACTAATATTTAACTCAAAATATAAGAACTAAATGAATATTTACCATTTTCACTACACTCATTCACCTAGGAAAAGACATTAAAAAATTAATAATGAACAACTTGTGAGAAAGAACTTTTCTAAATTGATTAATAGTAAATTTTAAGATAGATGTTTAGGGCTTTAAGCTGCGATCGTGTGCTTGTTTGAGTAAATAATAGTTTGCTCAGTTTGTTTTGTGTAGGGATGGCAAACTGTGGGCTTGTGTCAAGCTTTTTCAAGCCCAACCCGAAGCCCATTTTAGATAAGGTATAAGGGCTGAGCTCATTGCGAGCTTGGATCAGACCTGAACTTTTAATTATTTTTTAATTTTGTAAACTTGAAATGAATTAGTAATCAATAAGTTGTTATAATCAATAATCAATAAAAAAATAAATATTTAAAATAAAATAATAAATAAAAATAAAAGCTTAGAGATTCTTTTCTTAATACTAGATTCTCTAATTCAATTACTCTTTTTATTTATTAGCACTTAAGAAAAAGTGTAGTATTATAATTTTACATTTTTCAATCACTATTGATTTATAAATTAGAAATTTAAGCTTTCTATTATTTTATTATTTTTAAATTTTAATTTATTATTCTAATTTATAATTTTTTTTTTAAAAAAAAGGGTTGGCCATGTAAAAATCTACAGTCTAGTCCTAGTCCAAGCCCTCATATGGAGGGTTAGTATTGTGCAAATTTTATTGAACTCGCAAGTGCACGAATCTATTGTGAAATAGATTAATGGTGACGAGTGTCGATCCCACGAGGAGGTAGATTTTAATTATGTGTAGAATTAATTTTCTATGAGGATGGTTGGATTTGTGGTGAAAGTGACTTAGATTATCTTATAATTTAAATTGGAATGGCAGAATTGAATTAAAGTGGAAACTATTTATAATTGAAGCACTTGGGTATCTGGATCTGCATCAACATGCACCATGGGTTAAATATTCTTTATTATTGCCAATTAAACCATGAGGAGGTTTTCCACTCCTCATGGACCACACTCTAATCAATATGGTGTTAAGGGCTTATCGTGCTAAATAATAATAATCTTATACTACGGAGCCGGCTGAACCAAAGCGGTATTTAGATAAGATTATTATTATTTGTCGATAAAAAGTCAAAACATCCACAATAATTAGAGCGAAAGAGAAAATAAATTTATCAAATAAAACCCATGGCACATGTTGAGACTTCACCTTCAACCCAAGCTTGAAAGAAAATTAGTTACTCATAATTGAATTAGGGGTAAAATGGAAATTTATTAAAATACGTAGAAAATACAATATGGAGAAGGAATTACAGAAAATTGAACTAAAAACTGAATTCAGGGATGCCAAATTAGGGGGGGGAGAGCCCTCTTTTTATAGATACACTGAGTAAATCATGGTCATCGGATTAAAAACATTTTGGACGCTCAGGATTGCGCCACGTCATCAGTTAACAATACGCGGTTTGACAACGCGGTTTGAATAGTGACACAGTTTGACTACGCGGTTTGAGCAGTCAGGCGGCTTGAATAGTGACGCGGTTTGGTTGTAAATAATCTCATGTATATGCATGTACCATACATACGATTTTTGGTCCACAGACATGCTGCCACGTCACCGATCAACGGTACATAAGAATTTTAGTCCAATAGAATCGTGATACCTCATCAGTTAATGCCACATCATCGTTCTGTATATATGAACAGTGTCGTGAATAGTAATATGGACATTACCATATATGTGAATAGTATCGTACATGTGAATAATGTCATTTTTCCTTTTATGCTCCTCCTAATGTTTTCAACTGTCCTGAGTTCAAAAGTGAAGTCCGTTTTGCTGTCTGATCTCTCATTTATTTTGAAATGACCATGGTGCCCCTAAAATACATAAATTACTTAATTAAAATAAAACACACATAATTAAATCACAAGATGCTTAAATACATAAAAGTAAGGGTGTTAGTAAGACTTAAAATGTAAAATGATGATTTTCTCCTTTATAAATATACACTTTCTAACAGTCAACACACCCCCCAATCAGTTTATTGCTAGTCCCTAGTAATTAAAGCGAAAACAAAATTCAAACCCAAAATGATCTTTTTTTAAATACTCGTGTTTATTTAATCAGACTAATGATAGCAATCAAATAAAAGTATAAGCATTATCTCTAGTCTAAAGAAACATTACACCCACATCAACCATCCACATGCATCAGTCCAACAGACTTTGTCATAGCTACTTTCAAGAATGACATGTCAAACCCCAAAATCTCACTGGAAGTAGTGACACTCTCACAAGGAAATTAAACCTAATAAAAATAGTCACTCCAATAAATGCTAAATTTGAGAGAAAATAATAAAGAAGCAATATAACACGCTCTCACCAAGATGAAAGAAATATGCCTATAGCTTAAAAATAATACGATCTTAAGTCAAACAAAAATGCTAGTCAACCAAATTTATTTTTGTTTCCTTTTTTTTAATGCACCACTACATTCTTTTAGCGCATATATCTAGCTTCTACTTCAGACTATAGCTTCTTAAAATCAAGAAGGACTTTTATTAGGATGTAACGTAGGCTAGGGACATGGCTAACAAATGAAGGAAATTAGGAAAAATAAAATATATGTTTGAGAAAAAGTAGAGATATTTTGAAAATTACAAGGTGCATTTGGCTTATTTATTATTGTTTTTTCTTTCTTTTTTTTCTTTTTTGAAATAACAATTTTTTTTTTGCTTCTGTTTGGCATAACTTCACTGAACAAAATAATTATTTACATTTTTCTCAAACATAAATAGGTGATGGAACTTATTAGATATCGGGTAATACTCCAAATCAGAGTGGGTCAAGATGATAAGTTTGACAAAGAAAAGGTTTTTTTTTTTAAAGGCTCAAAAGGGTTAACTATGGCCTTTCTATCGTCTTTTAGGGCTCTAAATAATCTTCCATATCTACTAGTTAGATGGACCTTCAGATGTAACAACACATTTTTTTATTTTTTATCTTACAATTTTTTTTAGAGGGTTGACTCAAAAGAAATCTAGAGATCGTATATAAAATAATAAACTGCTAAGCTGTATAAAGAATGGGCAAAAAATGGGTTACTCTCCAAGAAAAATGACAGGCTCAAAAACTCACTTGATATTTATTATGACATGTGCATTCCTTCAAGCAACTCATATTTGTCTTCGACATCAACATGTAGAGTAGCAAACATGGCGTAACATCACTTAAGACCAAAGATAATACAAATACTAAAATTTGAAAGTCATCATGTCATCCAATGTTAAAAAAATACACACATATATATTTTTTTGGTTAGGTTCAAACGACATTCTACCCCTAACCTATTCTAAACATGAAAAGAAAATATGCATGCAGAAAGGTGAAAATGATGCAGAAAAACTAATTAGAAAAGTTATACTTAAAATGATAGAAAAAGAAAATGGGTTTTTTTTTTAACTAAAAAGATGCATTTCTAGAGTCACTACACTCCATATTCAGCCATCTTCGACTCAAAAATTTGAAAGTGTATATTTATAAAGGAGAAATTGGAAAGAAAAGCTTTTTTTTCAAACTAAGAAGATGCATTTTTAGAGTCACTACACTCCATATTCAGTCATCTTCAACACAAAAAGTTAGTCATGGTTAGTCTCTACAACAAAAAATTAATAAAAATTTAACCAAGATTCCACAATTGTCAACTATTCCCTCCCCCCAACCAGAACGAAACATTGTCCTCAATATTTTAAAAGAAAGAAGTAGAGTTTAGAAGACATCACCTGGGCAGTGCAACACAGAAGAAAATATTTACAAACAGAGAGTTAAATCTAATTTGCACTTCTTACTGCGGCTACTGTTACCATCATTATTTGGATACTCCAACACAAAGGTCTTGGGGTCTGGCTTTGATCTATAAGCTTGTAACAGATCAAGTAGCTCATTAGCAGTGTGAGCACAAATAAAAAGCTTTTTTTGCTGTGGAATGAATAAAATAGTTTTTTTATTGCATGGTTAAGAAATGCGATGAAGGTATCATAAACGTTATTGACATTTAACAAACCGATGGGTTACTGGTGAATGTGCAGATAAGCCCAAGATGCTAATGTGATAAGTGCCTCTAGAGTTGCAAGATCTCCTAATAGGAAAATAAAAGCATAAGCATGATTAAGCATTTCAATTATTCTTTCTTGCATACCTGAGACGACTAACTCTTCTCCAGTTGGTGAGTCAGACAAACTGCCCAAAGATTTTAGGGTTCTTGGAATGATGTCTAACACTTCGCTTCCTCTAAGAAAAGCAGCTTCTGAGACTAGTTTTGATAACCCTTGGTTACCTCCTCCATACACCAAGTGTAATTTTCTCTCTGCTATGCTTCAACTAAGATCTATGGCTGCCTCAACGAATTCTTTATGTTTGCCATAGTTAAATCCAGAAAGCACACAAACATTCTTGAATTATTTATTTGGAGTAGCTGCCATTGAGATACTTCTCAAAAATAATTTGTGAGTGCTTAACAAAACAAATCATATTTAAAAATCTTAGTGACAGTAGGTCACAACTGTGTATGAGGTAGCATGTCTGTGTCAATTAACGTATAAAGCACATAGCTCGAGAGTCAAAAAGCAAACAGTAAAAAGGGAAAAAATGATAAAATAAAATAATTAAAGACAATAATGCAAATGATAAAACAATAGTGAAATAAATCAACAGTAAAGTAAAATGATATTTACAGGTAGTTGCGACTGTGACTCACATCTTCCTCTGGTTTTACGTCCAGAAACGCCTTGAACACCCTCTATGGGTCGAGGATAGACTTCCCATTTAGTTTTCTTATAAACTAGCAAACAAGGTCGTTTATAGTCAGATTCCCAAGACTATATCGCGCATGCTCTTTCTGGAATAATGGTCATAACTAGAGAATTGCTCCTTGTACATATCTACTGGGATGTGTTTCAAGAGACAAAAGGATATCATCCAATGACTCCTTATTTAAATCATCCCTAATGAATTGAATCTTATCTTTCCTGTAACAGACACCATTCCTAAAGAACATGGTTTTTTATCGCATCTCATTCTGGCACACTTATGACAAGCAACATCTCATCCATAATGAATTGAATCTTATCTTCCCTGTAACAGACACCATTCCTAAAGAACATGGTTTTTTATCGCATCTCATTCTGGCACACTTATGACAAGCAACATCTCATCCATAATGAATTGAATCTTATCTTCCCTGTAACAGACACCATTCCTAAAGAACATGGTTTTTTATCGCATCTCATTCTGGCACACTTATGACAAGCAACATAAAGTCTTCGAGCTCTTCATTTTCTTGCGTAATTTCCTTTACCACAACCAGGCATGTATGCAATATATTTAGGAGGTAACTCACCTGCCAATCGCACTTTGGCCTCGATTAACTAGTGGATGTCGGCAGGTATGTTATTCCTCTTAAACAATCGCATGCGTTCAGACCGAGCTTTATAGATTGTAAGAAGGGCATTATGAGGAAGTGAAGGGAATCGATTGTGACGCTTTGCTAAAATCTCATTTTTGTCCATACCTTCACCTCAGAAGATCAGTTATTATGGGAAACTGAAGTAATCGACTTGATTGTCACGGAGTACCGTAATCCGCCACTTAACCGGGGTAACAAACTAAAGCATACAAACAAAGTAACAAACTAAAACACATAAAGAAAATTACAATCGTCCTTTTATTGAATTTACCTCAAGCTCCAATTGAATGTCGAAGATAACTCCCTCAATGTCTCTGAGTTGGCTTTCTAAATCCTCAACATAGGATACTAACTCTGGTGGTTGTAGAGCCCAAATATGATGTGTTTTATAAAATTAAATCTACCTTTTGAGATGAGATTTTACACGTTGAAGTCGTCTAAGAATGTCTAGGAGGAACTATTTAGCTGAGGCACTCATGATTAACAATGATAAGAGAAAACTTAATGGTTAAACAAACACACTTATACAAAAATAATTTCAATTAACAAAAGAATAGTAAAAAGAAATAACAAAAAATCAAATCACCGAAAAGAAAAAAAAATCTCAATTCAAATCTGGTGGGTCACTCAAATTCATTTCGGTGTCCTCTCCATGTGGTTGGTACTCTAGATATGGCTTTGATATTTTACCATTAACTTTAAAAGTGACATAATCTTTGGGTCCTTAATTTCAATTGCCCCATGTGGAAAAATAATGTGAACAATAAAGGGGCCAGACCATCGAGAGCGTAACTTACTTGGGAATGGGTGCAAGCGAGAATTGAATAAAAGCACTTTCTGACCTAGAGTGAAAGAGTTTCTCATAATTTTCTTGTCATGAAAGACTTTCATTCGCTGCTTGTAAATCTTGGTATTTTCGTGTGCATAAATGCGAATTTCTTCAAGTTCTGCCAGCTATAATCTTTTTTCTGAGCTAGCTTGCTGCATGTCAAAGTTAAATTTCTTGATGGCCCAGTACGCACGATGCTCGAGTTCCACATGTAGGTGGCAAGCTTTTCCATACACTAGCCTGTAGGGTGGCATCCCAATTAGGGTCTTCAAAGCCGTTTTATATGCTCATAATGCATCATCGAGTCTTAATGACCAATCTTTTTTGTCTGGCCTCACTGTCTTTTCTAATATGTGCTTTATTTCTCAATTGGAGATCTCAACTTGGTCACTGGTTTGCGGATGATATAAGGTCACCACTTTGTGAGTGATGGAATACTTTGTCAAAAGAGTTTTGAATACTTTGGTACAAAAGTGGGTACCACCATCACTGATTATTGCCCGAGGGAATCCAAAGCATGAAACAATGTTGCTTTTCAAAAATCCTATCACCACCTTATGATCATTGGTTCTATATAGAATTGCTTCTATCTATTTCGATACGTAGTCAACAGCAACCAATATGTATTGATGGCCAAAAGAAGGGGGAAGGGTCCCATGAAGTCAATACCCCATACATAAAAAATCTCGACCATTAAAATTAGATTTAGTGGCATCATATTCCTTCGTGTAATGCTCCCCATTCGTTGACACCTATCACATGAAGAATAGAAAGTGTAAGCATCTCGAAATATAGTTGGCCAATAGAAACCACATTGTAAAACTTTAGTAGCTTTTTTCTTAGCGCTGAAATGGCATCCACAAGCTTGTTCATGGCAGAATGAAATAATATTCTGAATTTCACTTTCTGGAACACATTGTCTAACAATTTGATCTGCACAATACTTGAACAGATAAGGGTCATTTCAAAAGAAATTCTTTATTTCTGTAAAAAATTTGGCCTTGTCTTGTTTGGTCCAATACTATGAAAGTTGACCTGTAATAAGATAATTAATTATATCAGCATACCACGGTAATACTTCCACAATCATTAATTGTTCATCTAGAAATGACTCATTCAATGTTAATGGTTCTGTAATTGTGTCAAAATTAAGACGAGAAAGATGGTCAGCCACAACATTTTTTGTGCCTTTCTTATCTTTAAATTCTAAGTCAAATTCCTACAAAAGTAACACCCAACAAATTAGTATAGCTTTTGCATCTTTCTTTGTGAGAAGATATTTAAGAGCAGAATGATCTGTGAGTATAATTATTTTACAACCAATGAGATAAGATCGAAATTTCTCTAATACAAACACTACTGCTAGCATTTTTTTCAGTGGTTAAATAGTTCAACTGTGCATCATTCAATGTTATACTAGCATAGTAAATAACATGGGAAATTCGATCAATTTTTTGTCCTAATACTGCTCATACTACATAATCGGATATATCACACATAAGCTCAAATGGAAAGTTCCAGTTTGGGGGCTGAATGATAGGTGATGATGTCAACAAATGCTTTAGTTTTTCAAATGCCACAAGACATGAATCATCAAAGATAAAAGGTACATCCTTAACAAGTAGATTGCTTAAGGGTCTAGAAACTTTGCTAAAATCTTTAATAAAACGTCTATAAAAACCAGCATGCCCAAGGAAAGATCTTACTTCTCTGACTGTTTTAGGTGGAAGAAGATTATAAATGAGATCCACCTTGGCTTTGTCAACCTCAATATCTTTGCTTGAAATGATGTGACCTAGAACAATATCTTATTTTACCATAAAATGACACTTCTCCTAATTTAAGACTAAGTTCTGTTCAATACATCTTTGCAAAACTAGTGTTAGATGATGTAAACATTGATCAAATGAGTCACCAAAAACAGAAAAGTCATCCATAAAAACTTCAAGGAATCATTCAACCATATCAGAAAAAATGCTTAACATGCATTGTTGAAATGTAGCAGGTGCATTACATAATCCAAATGGCATCCTCCTATATGCAAAAGTGCCAAAAGGGCAAGTGAAAGTAGTTTTCTCTTGATTTTTTGATGCTATGGGAATCTGATTATATCCTGAGTAGCCATCTAGAAAGAAATAAAATTCATGGCCTACCAATCTATCAAACATTTGATCGATAAATGATAAAAAAAATGGTCTTTACGTGTGACAGAATTCAACTTTCTATAATCAATGCATACACGTCATCTTGTAGTTACTCTAGTTCGTATTAATTCATTATCAGCATTGGTAACTACTGTGACTCCTGACTTTTTGGGGACAATTTGCACAGGACTGACCCATGAACTATCAGAAATAGGGTAAATGATACCTGCATCTAATAGCTTAAGGACTTCAGTTCTAACAACTTCTTTCATATTAAGATTTAACCGACGTTGCATTTCCCTAGTAGGTTTAGCATTTTCATCAATGTGAATGTAATGCATGCAGTCTACTGGGTTTATACCTTTTATGTCGGCTATGGTCTATCCTAATGCTCCTTTGTGCTCTTTAAAAATATCCAACAACTTACCTTTTCGTTCGTCATTTAGGGATGATGAGATGATTACTAGCAGAGTGCTTTCTTCTCCCAAAAATGCATATTCCAAAGTGTTGGGTAATGGTTTGAGCTCGAGTTTCGGTGGTGATTCTGATAATGTGATGAGTTTCTTGATGGTGCTAATTGTTCAACTCTTGACTTCTATTTACTAGTGTCCATAGATGGTGTTGAGTTAAGTAGAACACTGACCTCATCGACTAATCTGTCAATATCAAAATCTAAACAAAATTGAGTTAAATATATTTGTAAAGGGTCATCACTAAGGTTTGTAAGAAAAGTATTATCAATTATTTCTTCTATTAAATCCACATCAACAATTTCATCATCTGCATTGTGAGGTTGTTTGGCAATGTTGAAGATGTTTAGCTCTATAGTCATGTTGCCAAAGGATAATTGCATGTTGCCAAAGGATAATTGCATATTTCCAGTCCTGCATTGAATGTGAGCATCGGCAGTTGCCAAAAAAGGTCGGCCTAGGATAATGAGGATGCGCCTCCTTGAATCCTGGATTAGTTGAGTGTCAATTACAATGAAATCAACAGGAAAATTAAACTTGTCTACTTGGACAAGCACGTCCTCCACAATACCACAAGGTATTTTTGTGGACCGATCTACAAGCTGTAACACAACTAGAGTTGAGTGTAATTCTCCAAGTCCAAATTTCACAAATACTGAATAAGGCAACAGATTTGCACTGGCTCCTAAATCTAATAAAGTATTCTCAAGTGGTTCCTTATACTACATGAGATAGTGGAGGAGCCTAGGTCTTTGCATTTTAGAGGAATTTTGTGTTGGAGTATAGAACTAACGTTTTTTTGTTAAAAAGACCTTCTTTTGAACGTGAATGTTTCTCTTTTTAGTACAAAGATCTTTAAGAAACTTGGCATAAGATGACACTTGTTTTATAGCATCAAGTAAAGGAATGTTAACACTTACCTATTTAAAGATTTCAAAAATCTCACATGTGGATTTCCATTCTTTCCTTTAGCTAACCTCTGAGGAAATGGAGCTTTAGGAACATATTCTCGTGGGTTGATTTCTTCTTTCTCTTCTGATGGTGAGTCTTCAACATTTACAGGTACAATTTGATTTGTTTTCGTCACCGGCATCTCCACTTTGTTGTCGACTTCTTTCTCTTTTCTCAAGGTCATGACGGCTTTGACCTCTCCATGCTGCTGTGGTGAACTAGTACTTGCTTCATGCACTCCTTTAGGATTAGACACTAGTTGACTTGGGAATTTACCTTTCTCAACAGTCATTGCCAAAGTTTAAACTGATAAAGCAAATTATCCCACCATCTTCTCGATGTTTGAAACTGATTGGGCTTATGAGTTGAAGCCTGCTCTCATCTCATTTCGTAGTTCGTCAATGGTGCTGTTTTGTTGCTCGATCGTGGAGTGAGTAAGATTCTTGAGATTCTGGAATGCATCCTCTCATGGTCTAGATTAGGAGTAGTTCTAGCTCTAATTGTATGGTCTCAATGGTGGATAAGAGGCTTAAAGAACTTGAGGAATTAGTTGCATTGGTGGAGCTGGAGCTGCTAGTCCATTTTGTTGGAATCCTTAAGACCATGAAAAATTGGGGTGGTCTCTCCATCCAGGGTTATATGTGTTGAAGTATAGGTTGTAATTTGATGGTTTTCTCATTACACCTATGGCATTGGTTTGATCTGAGTATGACTCATGGTCATGTGGTTCTGTTGATTTAACAGTCGTTAATGATGTTATTTGTCGAGAAAGACCTTCAATTATCTCTTTAACTTCTTTAATTCCCGAACTTGACTCACTAATGTGAACCTCATTCACTCCTTTAATTCTTTTAGTATTCCTGAGTGATCGACTTCGTTGTTGGGAATTATCCGCTTGTCGCTAGAAGAAATCTCAAATCTCTGATGCACTTTTTGCCATTAGCCATTCTTACACATGCGGCAATAATCCCTCCAAAAAGTATTGGCATTGGTGCCATTTCTCGTACTCATGATGTGGACACTTCAAAAGTAGCTCATTGAATCGCTCCCATGTTTCAAAAATTTGTTCGTCTTCTCTTTGGGTAAACTCTGAGATTTTCCTGCGAATAGCATTGGTTTTATGCACTGGAAAGTATTTATTCAAAAAATTTGTTGCCATTTGTTCCCATGATGTAATGTTATTAACAGGCAATGTATTGAGCCATGAACGAGCTCTATCCTTTAAAGAAAATGGGAATAGTCTAAGTTTAACATCATCGTCTGAAAAAATTCTCATATTTAAAAGTTTCAGAAACAGCATGAAAATCTTTCAGATGATTATATGGGTCCTCATTTTCTAGGCCATAAAATGTTGGGAGACAATTTAGCACACTAGGTTTTAACTAAAAACTCCTAGCAGGTACATTTGGGTATCTTATGCATGATGTGCTCAAATTAACTAAGGGACTGAAGTAGTCCTTAAATGGCCTCTCCTGTGGTAGTGCTTGTTGTTGTTGTTGCAAATCAATTTCAATTTTATTTTTAATTGCAACGTGTTTGTGTGAGCGAAGTATTTTTTTCGACTTCAAGGTCTATGGGCTCAAGATTAGGTAATAATGACTTTCGACCATGCATACAAAGAACACATGGGAACAAAATAAATAAAAATTAAAGAAGAATAAGAAATTATGATACTAACCTTATCACGTTGTTACAACCTTACTATAACACACTAAAAAAATACGTAAAATAAATTAACTAAAAAAGAAAATTAATAAAATAAACGAAAAATTGCAAAGAAAAATAACTTGAAAATTAAATTACAAAACTTTAAAGAACAGAAAAAGAAAAGAAATTCTTACCTTTAAATGCATATTCACTTTTTTTTTCTTTTTTTTTAATAAGAAAAAAATTATAAGAAAACAATTAAAAGAAATTATTTACAAAAATTAATTTTACAAATTAAAATAACTTACCTCCCCGGCAATGGCGCCAAAAACTTGTTGTGCAAATTTTATTGAACTCGCATGTGCACGAATCTATTGTGGAATAGATTAATGGTGACGAGTGTCGATCCCACGAGGAGGTGGATTTTAATTATATGTAGAATTAATTTTCTATGAGGGTGGTTGGATTTGTGGTGAAAGTGAGTTAGATTATCTTAGAATTTAAATTGGAATGACAGAATTGAATTAAAGTGAAAACTATTATAATTAAAGCGCTTGGGTATCTGGATCTGCATCAATATGCACTATGGGCTAAATATTATTTATTATTACCAATTAAATCATGAGAGGGTTTTCCACTCCTCATGGACCGCACTCTAATCAATATGGTGCTAAAGGCTTATCGTGCCAAATAATAATAACTTTGTACTAGGGAGCTGGCTAAACTAAGGCGGTATCTAGACAAGATTATTATTATTTATCGACGAAAAGTAAAAACATCCACAATAATTGGAAGGGAAGAGAAAATAAATTTACCAAATAAAACCCATGGCACATGTTGAGACTTCACTTTCAACCCAAGCTTGAAAGAAAATTAGCTACCCATAATTCAACTAGAGGTAAAATGGAAATTTATTAAAATACGTAGAAAATACAAGATGGAGAAGGAATTACAGAAAATTGAACTCAAAAATGAATTCAGGGATGCCAAATTTGGGGGGAAGCCCCCTTTTTATAGATACACTGAGTAAATCATGGTCATCGGATTAAAAACATTTTAGACGTCAGGATTGCGCCACGTCATCAGTCAACAATACGCTGTTTGACCACGTAGTTTGAGTAGTGACACGGTTTGACCACGCGGTTTGAGTAGTGACACGGTTTGACCACGCGGTTTGAATAGTCATGCGGCTTGAATAGTGATGCGATTTGGTTGTAAATAATCCCGTGTATATGCATGTACCGTACACACGATTTTTTATCCACTGACATGCTGCCACGTCACTGATCAACAGTACATAAGAATTTTAGTCTAATAGAATTGTGACACCTCATCAGTCAATGCCACATCATCGGTCAATGCTACATCATCGTTCCGTCTATGTGAACAGTGTCGTGAGCAGTAACATAAACAATATTGTACATGTGAATATTACAGTACATGTGAACAGTGCCATTTTTCCTTGTATGCTCTTAAGGTTTTCGATTGTCCTGAGTTCAAAAGTGATGTCCGTTTTACTGTCTGATCTCTCGTTCATTGTGAAATCACCATGATGCCCCTAAAATACATAAAATACTTAATTAAAATAAAACACACATAATTAAATCACAAGAGGCTTAAATATATAAAAGTAAGGGTGTTAGTAAGACTTGAAATGTAAAATGACGATTTTTTCCTTTATAAATATACACTTTCTAACACTCAACAGCTAGGCTCAAGCCTGCAATGTTGCGCCAGGCCAACTCGATCTTTTTTACCTAACCTATTTTTGTGATGATATATGAGCTTTGTATGAAGCCCGAAATGCCAAGTGCCTTACTCTCTCATTATAATTAAAAGAGCCTCTGTACAAAGAGTAAAAGTAATACTAGAAGATATAAAAGATAAGTGAAGAGGGTGTACTGAACTGAGTACTTTTATTCATTAATCAATAGCCTTTATATAGGCAATTACACCAACTGATAAAGCATGAAACTAGGCACTACAAAACAAACTATCCTTAAAAACATAACAAAATGCTTCTGAACAAACATTCACATTACTAGCAAGTCACTAAAAACGAACTACTATTGACTAGGACTTAACATAAAGTAAATTAATTTTATTTAAGGCTTGGTCGTGTGACCTGATGTGCATGTGTTGCACATTATCAAACTTTAACACCCTCCCTTAAATTGATATCTGCAGAAATCAGTTTACACACGTCAATATGTAATGCCCTTCCTTAATCAGCTTCAGCTTCCTTTGAAGAGCAAACACCAAACATACTTCGAAGCATCACAAAAACTTCAGGTTTTAGGGGTTTAGTCAATATATCTGCAATATGATATTCACTCTTGCAAAACACCAAATCGATAACACCATCCTTACATAAATCAAGCAAAAAGTGTTACCTCACATCAATATGTTTACTTCTTCCATGGAGGACTAGGTTTTTTGAGAGTTTTATTGCAGGGATATTATCAAAATATACCACAGTTGGTTCTTGCTGCTGATTTTGTAAAGTTTCAAGTGACCTTCCCAGCCAAATAGCTTCATATGAACTTGATACTGCAACAACAAATTCAGCTTTAGTTGTTGACAAAGTCGCTATTTGTTGCTTCTTAAATAACCAAGTAATAGTTCCAAAATTCAACATAAATTTTATTCTAGATGTGCTTTTTCTATCATCAATGTCTCCAGCATAATCATTGTTTGAGAACTCAATCAAGCTTGAATTTCCATTATTTTTGTACAAGATTCCAAAATCTGCAGTGCCTTTCACATAGCATAAAATTCTCTTTGCAGCTAAGAGATGAGCATCAGTTGGATTCTCCATGTATCTGCTAATTAAACTAACAGCGTGCATAATATCTTGTCTTGTTGATGTCAAGTACGTAAGACTCCCAACTATTTATTTGTAAAGATAACATCCACCCTTTTTCCAGCTCCATTCTTTAAGAGTTTCAAACCATATTCTATTGGAATTGAAACTGAATTGAAATTCTTCATCATGAATCTATCTAATATTTCCAGAGCATATTTTCTTTTAGAAATAAAAACACTAATAGCATATTGCAATACCTCCATCCCAAGAAAATAGTGCATTAATCCTAAATCTGTCATATCAAATTCATTCATCATAGATTTCTTGAAGTCATTAAGCATGGCTCTATTATTACTAACATAAATAAGATAGTCAACGTATAAACACACAATTAATATCTTCTTATCATCTCCATTTTTAATATATAGTGTGTGCTCATAAGGGCATTTAAGAAAACATTCTTTAGCAAAGAAAGCTTTTATAAGATTGTATCATGCTCTCGGTGCTTGTTTCAATCCATATAATGTTTTCTTTAACTTGTATACCTAATTGTCATGACCTTGCTTCTTATATCTAGGAGGTTGATCAACATACACTTGTTCTTCCAATTTACCATGCAAAAATGCTGACTTCACATCCAATTGATGATAGGCCAGGACTTCTGTGCAGCCATGGATAGCACCAAATAAATAGTGTCAAGTCTTGCAACTGGAGCAAACACCTCTTTATAATCAATGACATGTTCTTGTTTGTACGCTTTTGCAATAAGACAGGCTTTTTACTTATCAACTCCATCATCCTTATTTAGTTTTGTTTTACAAATCCATTTAACCCTAATGGATTTTTGCCCTTTTAGAAGGTCAACTAGTTCCCAACATTCATTTTTCTCTATAGAACATATCTCTTTATCTATGGCTTTTTGCCACTTTAAATCTTTGACAGCTTCTTGGAATATAACAAGGTCACAATTTGAGGAAAAAGCATAATGAGCAATTGTATCATCATTATCAGATTGAACACAAGTTACCTCATAATCTTGCATCCATATGGCCTCTTTCAACCACGACGAAGACGTGATTTAGTTAGCACATCAGTAGATTCCACTATTGCTGAGGAAGTTTCGGTAGTTATTAGAGCTTCATTTGATGGTTTAGAGACAACTGAAATTTGTTGTTGTAATGATTGTTGATTCTCTTCTTCACTGTCATTGTAAAAAATGACTTGGGTAGGTTGTTACTCATTCCAGTTCCATGTGTTTTCTTCATAGAAAATGATGTCTCTGCCGACCACTATCTTCTTCATGAAAGGATTAAACAATTTATATGCCTTGGATTCTTTAGTTACGCCAAGAAAGACACAATTTTCACCTTTATTATCAAGTTTCTTCCTTTTCTCATTTGGAACATGCACATAAGCGATGCAAGTGAAAATTCGAAAGTAATCAACAGCTGGTTTTCAATCACTCTAAGCCTCTTCTGGTGTTATGTTTTAAACAAAAAAATGTAGGACTTCTATTCAAGATTGGATGCTCCAATTTACTGCTTCCGACCAAAAACTCTTTTAAATTCTTACTCTCGTAGCAAGCTTCTCAACATTTTGAGAATAGTTTTATTTTTTCTACTGTGGTGTACAAGCGGCTGTGAGTTCTCTTCGAATCTCTTGATTAATGCAAAAATCTTCAAATGCTTTTGAACAATATTCACCACCACGCTCAATGCAAAGAGTTCTAACATTTAAATATACTAAAATACACCCATGTTTTTCGAATTTAATTGTCAATAAAAGTAATTAAATATTTTTACCACCATTAGAAGATGGTTTTATCGACCTACAAATGTCATAATGAATCACTTCCAAGACATTTTTTTGCTCTCCATGACTTTCCTTTAGGGAATTGTGAATGATGTTGTTTGCTAACAACACATTCTTCACAAACGCGAGAGGGAATGGCAATTTGAGGAAAACCAGCAACTATATGTTTTTGTTGAAGAGTTTTCGTCCACCAAAATTCAAGTAGCCATAGCAAAAGTGCCAAAGCCATGAAGGGTCTTTCAGTTCAACCATGAAGCAGGGTTGTGCATTTTTAATCTTCAATAGAAATAACCTGTTTGAATTCATTTGAACAACCACAATAGCTCCTCTGGAAGGATAATATATTTTACAAGCATTGTTTTGAGTGGTTATTACATAACCCTTTTCTTGTAATTGACCAACACTTAACAAATTACTTTTCAAGTCAGCAATATAGAAAACATTGGAAATTGTCACTACTAGAAAAATGGGCTTTACTGACACCAATTTAGTGTCAGTAATTACTTTTGCTGACACTTGTTAATTGTGTCAGTAATGCTCAAGCCAGAACACACTGACACTAATCTTTGGTGTCAGTGATTTTTGCGTCAGTATTTTGTCACTATAGTATCACCACCATAGTGATACTATGATGTTAGTATCAGTTGATACTATTTTTATGTCAGTATTTTGTGTCACTAGAGAGTCACAAGGATAGTGACTCAATCGCGTTAGCATTTAATGATACTATTTACATGTCACTGATTTATGTGACTACAGTATCAGGAATCCACTGACTCAATAACATCAAAAATTCTTATCGTCATTTAAATAATTAGTGTCAGTATTAACGGTGCTATACCAGTTGTGTTTTATTTTTTTTAATGACATTATTCATGTTTATTTTACAATTAAAATAAACCCAAAATATATTAAACATACCAAATCTTGTAATGCAATTCACATAATACACATTTCAAATACATCAGTTAAATTAAAATAGTTCAAATACATCATTGTTTGGGGGTAAAAAACAAGTTCAAGTACAAAATTAAGCTTTGAACAAGTAGTATTCACGATAAAGTACTAAATTAATTTCGGAAAATTTAGCCAAGAAGAAAAAACAGATAACAATGTCACTGATTTTGGAGTCCGCATATGCCTTCATTTTTTTTCCACCTACAAGTATATAAAATCAATTAGCACACCACAAAAAATAAATCACAGATTTGTTTTAAGGAAAAATAATCATAAATTACTTGTATGTTACCTCGCGATTGTAGGCTGTAATTAACTTGGCAACGTATGTAGCCCACTGATCACGAAGTCGCGAGAGGTCCTTGACAGTGTATTCCTCAACTCCCTTGAATTTTAATTTTAAAACAAGTTATTCACCGAAAATCCTTGACTAAACTACTTAATTATCATTCATTTAAATACATTTGTGTGTTAACAATTAAAGCCAACAAATAAACTCCAACAATGTTACTGTTTTATCCAAAATTATATAGGTAAATACTGAACATCCTGATCATGGTAATTCAAAAAAAAAAAACAACTTGTGAACCCCAACAGCAACAATATTTGATAGCCGAAGCAACTTGTGAACCCCAACAGTACGCGATTTAATACAAATATGGATGTAGATACAAAACCTTAATTAGGATGACAACTTATCCTCATCAAAGTAAAGTACAAGCAACGACACCATAGCACATCCCCACTAACAACTACTTTGCAACCCAAACAATTGTTTTGTGTTGGGATATGCAGTACATTGTGTATATCCCAAATCCTAATTCATGTCTATATGGATATTCATATAATCTATTCAACAGTATGCAACATAGTCACCATTATAAGTACCCTCACAATTTATAAAATGCATACAATACGCAATAAAAAGATAACTGTAAAGAAGCACACAGGTGTTTGAGCTGATTCATTTCACAATAAATTAAAACAATATGATACAGTATTGTAAAAATCATTTTCAATACTTACATTATTTTTCAGAACGTTCACATTTGTGATGATATCTTGCATGTATTTCATCACATAGTAACCACATTCAAAGCTGCTCGGCTGCCTCGGACACTACAAGATCAAAATTACATTAATTTTTTAGTGTACGTTAACAATAATTAGTTAGGTTTGTCTGATTTTTACCTTGACAGGTATCCATTGAACATTGGCCTTTGTATCAGAATTTAAACTCTGATGTATTCGAATCCCCCTACAATTAAGAGACATAGCTAACGTTAGCAAATAATTAGCATAAGACATAAAAATAAAATAGCATGATCAAAGATACAAATAACGAACTTAACTGATTGACAATCTGCATTAGCTCTTCATCAGGACTACCTTCCAAAGGATCAAGGTAATAGGTTGTACGTCTCACCATATCAATTGCCAATAACACCCAGTGGGCACTAAACAAAGTAAAAATTGTTCTCACACATGAATTACAAGTAAAAGTGATTAATCTACAAATTAAAGAATATTACTAGCAAATGAAAAAGGTTATACCCAGGGTTATACGGGAATACGATGACTTGTCCCAATTCTGCCAAGCCTAACAGTTTTGAAATGTATTGAGTCCTGTCTTTGAAACTGACCCTTGGATATAGCTTCTCAAAAAGCCCAAACTGAACTGGTTTAGTACTTCCATTGCTCTCCATCTCCTCATACAGGTGTCTAAGAGGAAACAAATATATATAACGAAGTAAGTTTGAATATAGGAAACAAAATAATAGGGCCAAGTTTACTAAAACATAAGTTATGATTTACCGTACTTGATCCATATGTTAATGATGCAGTTGGAGACCTCTTTAAACTCGATGATTTAAGGTTGCTGTGTCATGCCGAATCCTGATCAACCGAGGTAAAGAATTCTCGATGAACATGGTAAACATGTTCATATATTCACTCCTGTCATTCTTTCTTGATCGTGCTGCTGCCCGTGTATTCTTTACACGTACATTGAGGTCTTTTGCTGCTGGTCTGATGACACACGTACATTGAGGTCTTTTGCTGCTGGTCTGATGACTCGGGGTTCTTTTTTGGCTATTTCTGCTGGTCTGATGACTCTGGGTTCTTTTTTGGCTACTTCTGCTGGTCTGATGACTGGTGGTTCTTTGTTGGGTACTTCTGCTGGTCTGATGACTGGTGGTTCTTTGTTGGGTACTTTGTCATGACAGGAGAACTGCCTATCTAGTACTTTAGGAGTTAGTCGAGGAGATCTTCTCGGTGTGGGCTTTGAAGTAATTTCACAGTCTACTTTTTCGGGGGTTTGTTGAGGAGTTGCTTGGGAAATTGTGGTGGGACTGTCCTTGATTTTACTCTTCACAGATTTTGGAGTCGACTTACCCGATGGGAAATCAGCCTTTGCAATAATCAAAATACATACCATTACTAGTAATACATGCATATACAAATGGAAATAAAATAATGACATGTAACAGGCCATATACCTTTCTTTTTCCAAGAGTTTCAGGGGATTGTTGATCATAGTCAATCTGAACACCAGTGGAAGTTTTGGGCTTAGGAAAGTTAGAACTTCCAACTTCAGTATTGCTGTACGCGTTTAACCTTGCATTCATGCGTTCTAATTGAGCAGACATGAATTGGAAACTCTCTTGATACATCTTTCTTTCTCTTGCTAACTCAGTGGCATCAGGGACATGAAAGTACATAGATGGGGTGACGAATTGCCCCACTCCTTGCACCCTACTTCCATTTGGCTGCTTCTGAAGAGCTTCACCTAGAATGTCATGTGACCCTTGTGATTGGAATGTTCCTTGTTCAACATGACTCTTCAGCTCATTCTACAAAAAAAAATATTGTAAATCCGCAATTACGAGTACAAGACATCAGCTAAACTAAACTAATATCCTTCTTGAATCTTTAACAAAAAGCAAATCCATATACAGTTCAAATTGAAACTACAGAAAATATTACAAGACAACACCTCAAACAAGTTTTAACCTTTTAATATGCGAAGAAATCAGTTCTGATGAAATCTTACTGAGTTTCTGTCAATTGTAAATGTTGCCATACAATTATTACAAAAAGCAGTATATATGTACGTTAATATCTACCCCCACACACACATATTATAAAGAAAATTCATAAGAATTAAGTATACAAGTGACTTACTATTTTCTCAGCAATTGGCGTCACATCATAAGCATATTTGCCATCTCGGTCTGCTCGTGCCATTAACCAAGCTTCACTGCGATCAATCTCCCGCTCAGAAACTCCACTCTCCTTTTTCTGTTACAAGGTGACATAAAACATAAATAATTGATTCTATTATATTATACGCATTAGATTACTTATGTTACTGTAATTACTCCATATTACCACACTTACTTTTCTATACAACATGCCACCATATCCTGTGCTACCCAAGCGATGGTTGTAGACATTCTTTGCTCTTTTGTCTTTTGCCTTCTTACTTTTTTCCTGCACAAACAGTTTATATGAAGAACAAAAAGTTACCACTGATTATTAGTAACTACCAACAATTAAATCAGGTAATATTAACAAACAACACACCTGAAATTGTTCAGACAAAACTTTGTCAACAAAAAGTTTCCAATCTTCTTTTTTAATGCTTGGATATTCAATAGGAGGCAACCTTAGTGACTTTCGATCGTCCTTGTTAGGTAGAACGAATTCAGTTGCCAGTTCACAACGAAAGTTTCTTGATGCAACCCCCATCCACTTTAATACTTGGCTTTTGCATTTCAAGCTCAATTTGAATTTTTTCTGTCAACCAATAACATGGATTAGCAACAACTTTAAAAAAATCTGGAAGTTATATAAAATCTTTAAACATACTATGAAACAAGAAAACAAAACCTGAAAATGAACCCACAAAGTTTCCTTCATCTCCAGTGGCACACGCCTCCAATCATCAAGTAAAATTGAAATTGTTTCACGTACAATGACTCCAATGTAACTCCTAAGATCATTTCTTCCCTTACCAACCGGAACACCATAAGAATTGTACTCAATTGCAGCTTCATGACTAACTTCTTGTTTTTGCAAACCTTTTTTTTTGTTTGTTTTCTTCTCCTTGGTCTTCCGTCGAGCTCCGGAAGAGTGAACTCAACATCGTCAGCCATCTCCTACAATCCTGAAAATGATTAAAATAAATAAGTATATCATTTAGATTAATAAGTTAATACAAGAGCAATAGCATATAATGAAATAAATAAATCACTTACTGGAAAACTTTGAAAATTGGTGCTGGAAACTAACTACAATAATACATTCACTGATTTTCTAAATCAATATCTATTGGAATAGCATCAAAAATCTTTTCTGTCATAAATTCCTTCATCATCTTTCTCATCCAACTCACATACTGGAAGTTTGTTAGATAATGGAGAAAATACATCCACGTCTTCACATCTTTCCCCATTTAACTTATAAGCTTTGTCGGTCACTGAACAAACTATTGATTTATTATTCTCTAGCTGGTCCTTTACATAAAATACTTGCTTTGCATGACAAGCTAGAATAAAGCAATCAGATTTATAGCCAATCCGATTTAAATCAACTACAGTGAAACCTAAATTGTCAGTGCAAACCCCTCTATCATCTACCCAATCACACTTGAAAAGTTTTTTTTTAACCATTAGATAATCAAGCTGCCAAATCTCATCAATGACTCCATAAAACGTCATGTCTCCAAAATGAGGACTTTTATCTTTTGAGCTTGAAATCTGTAGAGTGTTAGCAACAACCCTAACACCACTATTTTGGGTCACACGATTACAGTCCCGGTCCCTCGTTGTAAAATTGAAGCCATTTATCTCGTAGCCAGAGAAGGTCACCACGCTTGAGCGTGGTTTGTTTGCTAACCAGCACACTATTTCGTCAATCGGCACATTATTTGCTTGCACATTATTTGCTTTATCATGTGCCACCTATAAATTAATTTAACAAGTACAGTAATTAGTAACATGTAGAAAAATCTTGTTAAGTTTATATCCTATATTGTATTTAGTTAAGTAATTCTAACCTTTGCTTGTAACCAACCAGAAAATGTTCGTATGTGTTCATTTTGCAACCACAGATTTGTTTTTGCCTTATAGGGGTTTCTTGATGCCAAATAATGCATATGCTCCCTACAGTGAAACATATTAAGATTTAAAAACTAGTATATTAATCTAATAATACAATAGTAATATTTTTTTGAAAAATTAACAACTTACTCGATATATAATTGGATTTCAGGGCTGTTCATTAGAACACACCGGTGTGCTTGTGCCAACAAAGGATCATCAACCACCTTTATGTTTGCACCTCCCAAAGGCTTTTCGATAGATAAATCAGTTGGACAACCAGTAGGCAGCCCAATAACATCACAATTTGAGAGGTACTCAGCACAAAATGCAAGTGCTTCTTCTGCAATATAACTTTCTACAATACAACCCTCAGGGCGATAGCGATTACGAACATGATCCTTGAGAGTTTTCATTTGTCTCTCAAAAGGATACATCCATCGAAGATAAACAGGCCCACATAACCTAACTTGTTCAACTAAGTGGACTGTTAAATGGATCATTATGTCAAAAAAGCTAGGTGGGAAGTACTGCTGCAGTAAGCATAAAGTGATTACAAGTTCCTCTTGCAATTGGTCAAGAGTATTAGGATCTACCACTTTACAGCACAATGTATTAAAAAAGAAGCACATCCTGATTATGGCCGTTCTCACATTTATAGGCAAACAGTTTCGAATGGCTAGTGGTAGAAATTGTTGCATCAAAGTATGACAGTCATGGGACTTAAGGCCTTGAAGCCGACAATCATCCATTGAAACAAGGTTTTGGACATTGGAAGAATACCCATCAGGGACTTTCACACTCAGCAAGGTTTCACAAAACTGTTTTTTTTCTTTTTTACTCAAAGTATAAGGAGCTGGAGGTAGGACTCTGTTTTTTTTGTTTGTTTCATCAGGAACTAGTTTTCCCCTGATCTTCAAAGACTCAAGATCTTTTCTAGCATTAATCCCATCTTTTGTTTTGCCTGGTTGATGAAGTAATGTGCCATATATGTTTTCGCACACATTTTTTTCAATGTGCATCACATCTAATTGATGGCGAACTAATAAATGCTTCCAATAATCTAATTCAAAAAAGATTGACTTTTTTTTGTACAATTTTTCAGTTATGTTCTCATCACCACCACCACCACCACCACCGCCATCATGTTTCTGCTTTTTGGCCT
>NW_006262339.1:13483272-13619360 GCF_000493195.1 Citrus x clementina | reverse complement strand
CACATATTAAAGATTTCCTCACCAGACAAAGTTTTAGGAGGCTCAATCCACTCTTGCTTCCCATTAAAAATCTTTTTCAGTTTCCGAAATAGGTGACCGAGTGGTAGAAAGCGGCGATGGCCCATATATGACATTTTCCTACTATGTGGCAGCCAACATGCACAAGTGTCTATCCCACAAATTGGGCAAGCATAATAGCCCTTAACAGTACAACCAGAGAGGTTTCCGTATGCTGGAAAGTCACTAATTGTCCACATCAAGACAGCCCGTAAATTAAAGGTTTCTTTTCTATAAGAATCATAAACATCAATACCTACATCCCATAGAGTTTTTAAGTCCTCAATCAAAGGTGCTAGGTATACATCTAGATCATTTCCAGGTTGTTTAGGGCCAGATATCAAAAGTGACAATATCAAAAACTTTCTCTTCATACACAACCATGGAGGAAGATTATATGTTATTAATATAACAGGCCAACAACTATAAGTAGTGCTAAGTGTACTATGTGGGTTAACCCCATCAGTTGAGAGAGCTAAACGGAGATTTCTAGGTTCTTGTGCAAATTTTGGCCACTTATTGTCAATTAGTTGCCAGGCTGGTGAGTCTGCTGGGTGGCGAAGTTTGCCATCTCTAATTCTTTTATTAGCATGCCATGTTAAATTTTGAGCTGTTTGTGGTGATTGAAACAATCTTTTCAACCTAGGAATAGGTGGAAAATACCATAATACCTTTTTAGGAACCCCTTTCCTAAATTTTGTTGAGCTATCTTTTTTTTTTTTATACCTAGATGCTCCACAATTTGGGCATTCAGCAAGATCATCAAATTCATTCCTATACAAAATGCAGTCATTTGGACATGCATGTATTTTTTCATACTCTAAGCCTAGCACTTTCATTGTTTTCTTAACCTCGTACATTGACATAGGTAGAGTATTATTATTTGGCAAAATATCAGCAAGGACTTCTAACAAAGCAGAAAACCCTTTATCGGACCACCCATAGTTCCCTTTCACATTGTAAAGTCTCATTAAACTAGATAACTTTGAATGTTTTGCACCCGGGTACAAAGGCTTTTCAGCATCTTCAAGCATATCCTTAAAAGAACTAGGATCTCTATCACAATGCTCGTAAGCATCTTCGACCATGTCAATTATATTACTGTAATCATGACATCTAAATCTTTGACTATGTGAATGGTCTTCACAGTTTGTAAATGTAGATTTAGAGTCAGTCTCACCATGCCAAGTCCAAACAATATATCTTGGGAGAAAACCTTTTTCAAATAAATGATCCTTCACTTGTTGAGGAGTATGAAACTCCATATTACAACAAAAGGTGCAAGGACATCTAATTGACATTCGATTTTCAGCATTCAAAATGGCAAAATCTAAGAAATCAGCAACTCCAGAACGATACTCTACAGACAATCTATCATAAGTTATCCAACTTCTGTCCATTTCAAATATTTTACCTGTTCACATATGTAATGTTAGTTTAAGTTTAATTAAATTGCATGATTAATTTAAAGTTCAATGTTATTATGATTATAGTTGTAATAATAAACTTATAATTCTGGAAAATCATTAATAGCCCTATAAATCATTAATTATAATAATAATTTAGACAAAATCCTGAAATTGAAACAAAATAAGTTTTGAAACTTAAATAGGAGATTAATAGGTAAGATGGGTGCTAATGGCTTTTTAAGTAGTCGAACTAATTCATGAGTCAAGTAACTAACAAAAGTTAAGAGTTCAAATAAATAATGTCTTCATACCACTTTGCAAGCCATTTTTTAAGATTCTATAAATCATTTTTTAACTTCAAATACAACATGCAGAACTACTTTAAAACAAGCATTTCTTTATTGAATCAAACACAAATCATCAACTTTATACAATCTCAAAATACTCACAACCACGAACTTAATTAATTCATATCATAGTCATTGTCTCTATTACAAATCGTCCAACCAAAACAGAATAAATAAACAAGTAGGATTATATAACAAAATTTGCCTCTCTTTACATGAAACAGAGATGTAAATAGTTTGTAACCACTAAATACACAGTCATTCAGCTAATATAACACCCAAACAATCATCTCCTAATCACAAAGGCAAAAGCTAAAATCAAATTTCATATTTTAGTACATTCAAAATCAACTAACTTATTGCTCAAAGTTAAGAAACAGAGCTAACAGTTTATTTCAGAAACTAAAAAAAATGCACATTCTTAGTTTTAAATAACAATGACAGTAAATCACATGCACAAAAGTTTGAAACTGACCTCAAATGTGGCAGAAAAAACTGAGTCGCAGCAGCAAGTGTTTTGAGTTTAAGTAATGCACCACTTAAAATGCCTGTATTTTTGGACTGCATGTGAGTGAAGATATAGAAAAATAAGAACAAAAATTTCAAGTTACAAATAAATAAATAAAAAATATTTGGAAAACAAAACCCACCAGGGTTGCACGACTGTTCAATTTCTGAATATCTGAAACAACCCAAAAATAAAAATTCAAAAATATTATTCATAAGCCAAATTAAAACAAACCCAATAATTAAATTGCACAAAAAAATAAAACATTCCGCCATTACCAGCTGATAACCTCCTCTACAGTTCTTTCTCTGGACTTAACTTGTCAGGGAGAATGAGATTACCTGAATACCGAACCGATGGTGCCACTTCACCCCTTGTCGATGGCTTTTACTTGCTTGCCTAGTATAGCCACAGGATGGTTAAGTTAGAGAAAAACCCCTTCGAAAACAAGCGATTAGGGTTTTGGTTTGTGTTTCAATTTGGGGAAAATGGAAAAACGAATCAGAGTTTTAGGTTTTCATTATCTATCTAAATTAATTGAATTTAATTTGTAAATGGATAGTGCAAAACAGAAGAGATCGAGAAGAGAAAAACGAAAGCGAAAGTGAACGATGAAAGCAAGATAGAGACAATCGATATAGTCTAGATGGGGAGAACAAGTGTGTTTTATGTTATTGTTATTTATATTTTTATTTTTTAATAATTTAAATATTATTATGACTTTGACTCATCGAGATTTGATGGTCTGTGCTCCAAACATTAAAGCTTTAAATCTTAGAGCTCCCAGGTTCGAGTTGGAGCTAAAACAAAATTTTTATGAATTTTTTTATCATTGATACTTTAGTGTTAGTGATTTTTTATGTTTAGTTTACTGACACCCTAGTATCATTAATCCCTGATTCCTATTTGTCAAAAGCGGAAAATGGTGCATATGTACATAAGTACTGACACTTTTTGCAAAGTGTCAGTAAAACTCATTTTTCTAGTAGTGTGTTTTTACAAAACCATTCTTGGTTCTAATATTAATATCACTATTTCCCATTATTTCAACAATAGAACAATCACCAAAACTCAGTGTTAAATGAAAATCCTCATTTAAGAAAGAGAAATAAGATTTACTTCCACACATATGGTTACTGCAGCCTGTATCCGCATACCACACATCTGACTCAAGCTCTTTATTAACTTGAACAACCCTCAACAAGGTTTCCACTTCTTTCTTTTCTGCAAAATTCGATTTGTCTCCATTTTCTTTGTCGTTAGGCAATTTATTATAACATTCAGAACAATAGTGACCAAATTTATAACATCTAAAACATTATACCTTTGACTTATCAAATCGGCCTCTACTTTTATTTTGGAAATCTAATTGATCTTCATCATCTCTAAAATTGCCTTGTCCGCCTCTACCTCTACCTCTATCTTTGTTTCCTCATCGTCCTCTTCCTCTTCCTCTACCCCAATCTGCTGATCTATTTAAAGAATTTAGAGCTTACTCCACCTTATCTTCCTTGGAGAATTTCTGCTCATGAACCAGCAAGGATCCCTGCAACTCATCAATTGAAAGCTCAGTAATGTCTTTCAATTCTTTAATAGAACAAACAACATAATTAAATTTCAAAGTCATTGATCGAAGAATTTTCTCTATTATTGTAATGCCTGTCGTCCTCTCGTCGTGTATCCGCATCTTGTTTACAATTGCCATTGTCCATGAAAAATACTCTATGACGAACTCTCCTAATTTCATACGAAGTAATTCGAACTCCGTATGAAGTGCTTAAAGCGATTGCCTCTTAATTCTTGCCGACCCTTGATATTTTTTCTTCATGGAATCCTATATCATCTTGGAGATGTCTTTGCAAAGAATGGTGTCTAAGATTGAGTGATCAATTGCTTGAAACAGATAATTCTTTGCCTTCGAATCTTTTAGTTGTTGCCCCTCAATTTCTGTTTTCTAAGCATCCGTCACTACCGTGCCAGCTGTTGGTTCTGCTATGCCCTCAAAGACTACTAAACAGTATTCTTTAGACCTAAAGAAATTCTCCATCAACATGCTCCAATGGTCATAGTGACCATCGAAGCGTGGAGTTGTAGGTTGCACAAAATTGTCAGAGGCCATCATCTTTTACTATTGTTTTCTTAACCTCGCTCTGATAATATGATAATTAAAAGAGCCTCTGTACAAAGAGTAAAAGTAACACTGGAAGATATAAAAGACAAGTGAAGATGGAGTACTGGACGGAATACTTTTATTCATTAATCAAATAGCCTTTATATAGGCAATTACACCAATTGATAAAGCATGAAACTAGGCACTACAAAACAAACTCTCCTAAAAAACATAACAAAATGCTTTTGAATAGGACATTCACATTACCAATAAGCCACTAAAAACGAACTCCTATTGACTAGAACTTAACATAAAGTAAATTAATTTTATATAAGACTTGGTCATGTGACTTGCTGTGCATGTGCTACACATATTAAACTTTAACATCTCATGTCATGAGTTTGCCTATAACTAAGGTAGTTTCTTTTTTTTTTTTTGGTCTAAAATATGGGTTTAAATTGTTCTAAATAGGTCTAAATACAAATATGTGAATGACATTTATTTTTTTAATATCTAAATATAAACAGCATCTTATTTATTTTTTAAATAAAAAGATTTTAAACATAATTATTTGACATTTATGTCCTTATAAATCAAGACGTAAAAAGAGATTAGGTATGATAATTTAGGAAATAAATATACATAATAGAGATATTTTTTAAATATAGTATTTATTTCTCATTCTTGGCTTTTTTACTCCAATAAAAATTACAAAAACTCATTTTTTTATTTCGATATGAATATCTTGAAATCAAATATAAATTAAAAAAATTAAAATTAATAAAATTAATAAAATTTTAGAATTCGTTCGATTAAGTTTTAACAAACAAGCGAACTCCACTTATTAAGCCTAGGGAAGGTAAAACAAAAAACAAAAAAAAACCCAACCTGAATTTTGGTCTGATTGTCCAACACCCAAAATTTTTGGATTTTGACCCATATTTAATAATCAAAATTCGAGCTCGAGCTTAAAAATTAAAGCTCGATTAAGTTTGGGCTACGGTTCAAGTTGGCCCTTAATAATTAAAAAAAATATGTGTTTGTATTTGAATTAGAGATGGTTTTTGTTTATATTTAGTTATTTATATAATTTTACAATTGAGATATTGGTTAGAGTAATTTTATGTTTAATTTTAATATATTAAGAGAGGTAAATTTAAATTATTTAAATATTAAAAAAATTAAAAAAAATGGTCAGGCTCGCACTTTGACCCGACTAAGGATGAAGGCGAAAAAATTAAGCTTTTTATCGCGCTCGAGGCTCGAGCCCTTTACAAATTGCAAGCCTCAGCTACCATACAGGGCATAAAATCTCTATATGGTGTAGGGGTTGCCCTTAAGCCGTTGGCTTCAACTTGTTTGAATCCAACAGTTGTGATTTTAATTTGAAAAAAAAAGGAGAAAAAATGAATAAAAGCAGAAAAAAATAAGGCAACCGGTTGAATTTGTTAAGAGAAGAAAAGCATTTTCTCCCTCCCTTTCTTCCTCCCCCTTTGGAACATTGAGCAAGAAAACCCTCATCTTTCTCTCCCTCAATCCCTACATTGTCACGTTCTCACTCTTGCTCACTCTCCCACTTCGGCTCACACTCCCGGTCCCGCTCCTGCTCACACTCAAGCTCCCACTCTCGTTGTTGCTATTGCTTTTGCCCTTTCCTCCAACTCACACTCATGCTCAACCTTGCTCTCACTCTCGTTGTAGCTCCTGCCTCTGACTTTCACTATTCTCATCAAGGTTACTTAGCTTTAAACTTAGCCTTGTAATTGTTAAAGTTATTTAGATCTGTAATTTGTTATATTTGGGGAAAACGATTTGTTAATGATATAGTGTAGAAATATAATGCACACACAATATTTGACAAAATGCCACAAAGAACTATTTGTTGTCTTTTAAGATTATAGGTTACCTTTTTTTTTGTTCACAAAATGTTGGAGCTGTGTTTTAAATTTTTTAATAATAATTCAATGATGAAAAAAAATTAGACTTGGGCATTCAAGTGTGGTAGCTTTGTGTGGTAGGTTGGCGTATGCATTCGTTTGATGCGATAGGCACCGTTGCAGCAAACACGAGTGCAAGAGGCAGTAATTGTTGTTTATTAATTGCTTTCTTGCAGCTTTTACATGAAGACGTGGAATCTGCTGATCATAAGAAGAAAAAATCGAAAGAAAACTCATTACGGCAGGAAAAGCAAGGAGTGAATAAAAAAGCATGGATAGATTATTTGTAAGTATAATTTATATGCATTTATGTACCTATTATGTTAAAAGGTTTAATTTTTTTAATTAATGTAACTTTAAATATTAATCACAGTAAGGCAGAAGCAAAACAACTAAGACTATTAGGGGTAGAAAAGGTGGATGAAACGGTATGTAACCAAAAAATGACCTGCTGAATATTAAATCTTCTCTTACCTAAAACAGTATGCCACTGATCGTATATATATTATCATTGTTGTAGGTTAGAGCTGATATTGCAGAAAAATGAAAGAAACTAACCCCCAAGGAGAGGCATCAATGGATGGTTAGTAATATGAATGAGATTTGTACATCAAATAGTGGTGAAAATAGTGGTGAGAGCAAAAATATTGAAAAAGCTTATGAGGACAAGGCCGATGGTGGCAACCTTCTATCTCAATGTCATGTAGCCTCGTTCTCCGAGGTGGTTTCATATTTTTCAAATGATTAACAAGTAGTAGTGAACGAAACCTGCTTTGGAAGTTTACTTGACCTAAAATGTGGACACTTAAGATAAGAGTTATGTGCAGCGTTAATTGGAAAATGTGATGTAGGTATGCAAAGTATAATTCTACATGAGAAAGAATACAATTTAAGCCCTACAATGTTTTCAACTATAATGGGGGTTAGAGATGGAGGCACACATGTGGACTTAAATGACCATGCAGTTGATATAACTAATTTGCGTGCAGTGTATAACAATGGACCTAGAGGAATTCATATAGCGGAGGTGAAAAAAAGGCTAATGAATAGTTCAACTTCTGATGATGAATTTAAGATACTTTTTAGTCTTTTTGCATTGGGAACCATATTATGTCCCAAAAGTGCAATATACATTAATCTGTTGTATCTTCGTGCACTGAAAGATAAAAATTTGATTAGAGAAGAAAATTAGGCTAGTTGGTGTTTTACCTTTTTATGGGAAGGTGTGCAAAAGTTTAAAGAAAATAAAGTGAGCTCCGTTAGCGGCTGCGTTCTTTTCTTAAAGGTTCATGTTTAATTAAAAAAAAAGCCATTGATGGACAGCTATTCTATTTTTCCTTTGTTGTATATGATCAACCTTCTATTGATAGAATAGTGTGTTCTACCATTGTATGGAATAATGATGAGATTCGACGATTCTTAAAATGAGAAAGCTTGGTGGCATCAAAAGCAATAAGGTATAGAATACATGCATACTATTTTAATGAAATTGATTTACCATATTTTTGGACTAAATTATTATTATTTTATGAATTATTTTAGGTTTCGATGTGTGACCTTGATCGACTTCATAAGCCTCAACAAACAGAACCTCTTGGGTGGAACAATGTGAATAATGATGCTTTCAATTATTAATGGAAAGGTTTGGGTCATTTGTCACCGAAAACAAAGAGTCGTTCCAAACCCTTGAATGGAGATTGGAAAACATAGCAAAAATATTGGGAGAGTTGACATTAAAGTATCATGAAGGATCAACCAAACAACCAGCTGCCCCCGATCCACCTTCAAATTTGAAATGTCAAAATCCTATATCTCCGGATGGAAAAAAAAATGTCAAAAACTGAAGGGAAAATGATTTTGATCAGTGATGATGACACTATGGATCATAGAGTGAAAGCAAGTTTACGAACCTTTGATGCCATGTTGGGCTGTATTAGGACTACTGCACATACCAGCAAAACTCCACTCAATTCATTTCAATTTGATGGAGGACATGCTCTCGATCTAACACCAATACCTCGAGAGGAAGAAGAGGTTTGTCTAAGCGACTTTAGTTGCAATTTGGTTTTAATGATAATGAATTATGTTTAACCTTGGACATTTATAGAATTTGGCTGAACCAATTGACACTAAGCAAGAGTTCCAGACCTCCACTAGCATGAGTGTACCAGCAACACGACTAGCACGGAAAAGAAGGTCGGGATGATACCAACTCTGTCTCGGGGAGCAAAAGTTAAGTTTAAAGTTAGTCATTTCTATGTAAATAACCCCTTTTCTCTTGACCAATTGAAGTTCATTCAATATGCATTTGATAAAGATGGTAACGGAAGGTACTTGTGGTTTTTAGGGCTTTGCTTTTTTATTCCCCTGTACATATGTATTGATTAGTTAACACTTTATTACTTGTTTGTGTTTTTAGTGAAATCATTGTCTCTACCGATGATCAATTTATCTCTAGGCATAATATCATGAGCCTTTTGCCTAACACGGCTCTGAGTGGAGAGGTTTGTGGTGTATTGGCACTCACTTTACATACTATATGTTTGGATGGGTTATTGAAAAATAGAATACTAAGTTGTCACTTATTGACTACTGTTTTAGATTCTCACCATAATAGCATATCACCTCACACTATGTGAGTGGGCTAAACACAATGATGCACCAATAAACTGGTATTTACCAACACTATATGCAGTAAGTATCTAGCACTATGATTTTTATGTGAATTGAAGTTATTGTTTATCTATAATAATTTTTCAAACATTGCTCTGTATAACAAGGTTTTTTCAATGCGTTATTTAGGAGTGGGCAAAAAAAACTGATTAATCGAAAATCGAACCGAACGGTTCGGTTTTCGGTTCAATTTTTGTGCGGTTTTTTTGCATCCAAAAAACCGAATAAGTAATATAATAAAAGTAGTAAAACCAGTCGGTTCGATTTTCGATTTAAAAAAAAAAACCAAAAAACCGAACCGGATAGCAAATAAACTGAATTTCAAATAACAATCGGCAATCCCTAAAGTCTAAACTAAACACCACTTCTGATCTTCAACCGAAACCGAACTCGTGACCTTCAGCTGCAGCACCTTCAGTCACTGGAATCTCGTCCCCGTTGCTCGTCACCGCCACTGCTCGTCGATGCTGCTCGTCACTGAGTCTCTGCCACTGCTACCATGTGCTGCAGCCACTGTCATCTGCTGCTGCTGCCACTGTCACCAAAAACTCTCAGCAAAACAAAAAATCGAACGAAAAAGGTTCCATTTTTCGTTTCGGTTTTATGAATTTGGTTTAAAGTTCATTTCTTTTTCCTCGTTCCCATGTTTTTGTTAATGTACTTGAGTTATGTAAATATCGTTGCTGTTTTTGTCTCCCATTTCTCTGGTTTGTTCTGTTTTTACAGAGAATAAAAAACAATAACTTGAACTGCTGCTGATTGTTTCGTGTTTCGTTTCATAATTTGTTGAGGTTCGTACATGTGAAGAATATGTTCTAGAAATCATGTATAAAGATTTGTGGTGCTGGAGTTCACATATTAATGGTGAATTTGTTTTACATGAATTTAGCCTAACATGGAATTATAATATATCCAGGGATTTGTGGTAATATAAAAACCCCATTTTTTTTTCGAAAAGATCTTTTTATTCAATCCCGATTGTGGCTCGCAGTTGCAGTGAAGGTGAGCTCAGCTCTGCTGCTGCAACTAAATGTCCAAAGTCCAAACCCCTCTTCTTTTTCCTCTGTAACTGTAAGTTCCTCGTTCTTGTTAACGTTTTCTATACCGTCTTATCTTTTGGCAAAGGATATACACGTGTCAATCTTTGGTGGATAAATGATATAATATTTTTGCTTTTTATCTTGTTCATGCTTGTTTTGGTTGGGGTACTAAGGTTTGTGATGTGGGTTCCTTGGTTTTTTATCATTGGTTTATAGTTTAATGACAAACTTGTGTGAATGCATTAGTTAAGTTTGCTTTCTCTTTTTTTTTTATAATGATAAAGTAACAATTATAGAAACATTTGTAACTGATTAGTGATTATGATATGGATACAATCTTAATATGCCATCTTGCTATTATTGCTGAAACGTTTGTAACAGCATCTGCATTATTATATATATACACAGAGTTTGGGGGTAAAAGGAAGAAGATTATCATTACAAGAACTCAAGAGAAACAGACGCGATTTTTCTTATGAAGTGCATGCATGTGTTCATTTGTAGTATTAATTTATTTGATTTTCTACTAATTATTATTATTACTTTGTATTCCTTTTATCAGTTTGCTCGAGATTAAAATTGGAGATAATAAAATGTTGTTTTTATTTCACTTGAGATGTTGTATTTAGCTTCAAACATTGACTTCATGAAACTGATTGTGACACTTGATTTTCTAGTCGAATTTACAAGTTATTTAGCCTGAGATGAGAGCCTTAGACGCAAAGTTATCATTCATTATTTCATTGGCCCATAATCGAAATAATTGAACCAAATCGAATCGAATTATTTCAATTAATCGAGTATTTGATTATTTCGGTAATTTGATTAATCGCGATTATGATTTTAAAATAATCGTAATTGAATGATTATGAAAAATTTAGTAAAAAACCGAACCGCGCCCACCCCTAGCATTATTTACTGACATATCACTTGTTTACTTATTGTTCTTTTATAACAATCAGCACTGACCATTGGAGCCGATGTTGATGGTTTTGCACAAGCAGCTAGTGTCGAAAAACCTTTCATGCCAGACTTTCACAAGTGCCAAAAGGTTACTCTCTAAACTCTCAATTGATTAATTTTTTACTTTCACTAAAACATCTTTTATAAGAAAGATACTAATTTTTTTTTTGCTAGATTTACGTTCCGATTAACGACGGTGCCTTTCATTGGTTCTTGTTCATCGTGAATGTCAAAGAAGGCTATGGTGAGGTTTGGGACCCTCTTCCTGATGGTCGAAGCAATCGAAAACGCGAGCAACAAGCTGAACGCATAGTATGTTACATGTGTATATGTTGTTCATCAATTTCGTGTAGGTTTTTATTGTTTAATAATCTAATTTGCCATTTTGTTTTGAACTTGGCAGTTACATTCTCTTGATTCCATATTTCATTCTAAGTTACCTTGAAATGCCAAGCCATCAACACGGTTCATTTGGCTCCTTATCTGGTCTGGAGAGGGGGTTCCGAAACAACCAAATGGATTTGATTGTGGAATTTATGTCATTAAATTCATGGAAACTCCAGGGCTCATTCCCAACAAATCATCTATGGTAAAAATTAACAATTTTTATGTACATATTTTAACTCATTGTCTCCTTATTGTATTGATCAAGTATAACAACTTATTCCAAAATATTCTTCTTGCGTAGCATGATTCGCAAGATGATCGTGGAAGACTAGCAGTTCAACTTATCGACTCGGCCTTCAACGAAGCACAAGTTGGATTGCTTGCTCAAGCAAATGTAACATTTAATGAGCATACTATCTTAACAAGGGTCGTAGCCTCTATGCAAAAGGCAAACACATATAGAATAGGCATGAAAGGTCTTGGGAAAAGCCGAAAAAAAAAACCAAAAAGATTACGGTCGTAAATGTTAGGTCTTCGTAATGGGGTTTGTGTGAAATTTCACATTTTGTGGAATCAAAATTGTTCATTTTAGGCATTGACTTTTATAGTATACATTGCTCATAGTTTACCACTAACATTGTTCTGATGAGTGTATTCAAATAATTTTTTGTCATGAATACTACTTCGAATGCACTCTGTTTGTACAATGTATATTTTAATATACGAAGGTGTTGTAGTTCATGCTACCTTGGGTCGTACGCAATTATTTTAGTATTTTAATTGTTTAAATACATGTGAGTTCATAAATCATGCATTAATCTGGCCTTTAACATGTGTTGGATCAATAAAATGATCTCAGAATGTATTATTTGTTGGCCAAATATTAAAACAAATATGCGAAATCATAGATAAAATAAACGGATAACCGTTTCTAAATAAACAGTGTACCATTTAATTCCAGAAGCTAGGATATGTTGCCTACCAATTACTCATTTACCGTTGAAAAATAGAAAAGTCACTAGAATTTACTCCTTCACCGTTAATGACTACCCGTTAACCATTTTCTATTAAGTTGGTCTCTGGAATTTACTCTCTCGCGGTTTACAAAAAATGGCTCGCCGTTTACATATGATATAAAATGGTTCCAAGGGTTTTTTCTTCCTCTTCATTTACTCTTTTACCGTTTTCGTCATTAACGCGCAACCGAAGTTTTCTCTTCCTTCAATCCTCCATGTTTCTCCATTTTCTTGCCAAATCACGGCTATAGAAACATTTTTACTCATCATTAGATCATTCTTACTGATTCAAAAACTCAAATCGAACCTCAAATTCAAAAAACCCAAATCTAAACCCTAAGAGCAGCCGAATGGATTTCATCACTTTTAACCGAATTTTTGCCCTTTCTTGGCCAAATTAAGCCTCAAAATCACTTCTTCTACTCTCTTTTAACCTAATAATTGATTCATTTTCCTCCATTCTCATCTTCCTCAAATTTTCTCCATTTTCTCAAGTATCACCATTGCTGCCTCATCTCGTTCAACTCAGACAAGAAAAAGGGCTCCCACTAGGAACCCTATACCACCACAGGAAACTTCAGAATTCAAAAGAATTCATTTTCCCACAGCCCTATTGGTCAAACACTTCGAGGACCGCTTCATGGGTCGGAAGGTACTTGACTCTTACTATGTTGATATTGAAGATTTTAGAGAGTTAATTGTATGTAATAGAAGTGTTAAGAATATGCTTCAACCTTGGGAGTTAGCTATAGATTTTGATGATCGAGTGTATCCTAATTTAGTCCGAGTTTTCTATTTAAACATAAAAATTTTCGCAACTCGATTAGATAGGATAGTTACTTAAGTTGGGGGTGTTTTCATTGAATTTGATGTTAAGTATTTAAACAACTTCTTAGGAATTTCGAATGATAGACAAAGGATTTATACATCCCTGAAAGCTCTGTCTTTTGATAGCCTTGCTCATTGGAAGGGTGTCCGAAATATTTGTCAGCGTCGAGACCTTAGTGGTGACATTTGTGCTCTTCTTTTTCGGTCTTAATTGTTACCTCTTCAAGTTCGCATCTGTCATACTATTTTATAGTATATCATTACACCTAGGAAGGGTCACTTAGATGAGGTGACAAGATTAGATGTTGGGTTATTAGATAGTCTCATTACGAGGTGACTTATTAACTTTATATATGTTATTGTGCAACACATGCTGAGTACTCCCGCGATTAACCACCGTGCTTCTTAATGGTAGTATCATTTCTAAGATATTGCGGCACTTCCAAGTGCATCTTCGAGATATTGTGTATACGGAGACCAAACGGATTGGTCCGGAAGCCATGACTAATATTGGCTTTTCTAGTAAGAATAGCAAATATATCAAGACCTCAAACTTTAAAAACTGAGATACTTTGCCTACTCCAGAGGATGATCTGATGCTTAATGATATTTATCCCCCCTGATCAGCTTTCAGATTTTAGACTAGGAGCTCACCCTCCACCTTCTCGTAGACGATCTGTCCCCAAGCCTCCAACTGATTCCGATACTGAGGAGCGTGAGATGGATACTGATCTTCCCTCCGCTCCCGACCAACCTTCTGCTCCTGAGTAGTCTTCCACTCTCGAGCAGCCTCCAGCTCCCGTACAGCCACCAGCTTCAGACACTTTGCTGCAGTTCGTTGATGATGTTCGCAGGCTTTTTGAGCGACAGCAGCATATTCTCGATCGCATAAATACTCTCTGCCAGCAACAGCAGCAGCTTCACTCTCAGTTTCAGACCTTTCAGCAGCAGAGTATCGATCAACAGCTTGAGCTCATTGCTGGACAGTGCACCCTTCTTCGATATTTTGATTATGACCCTGACAATTCATCTTCGTCGCCTTAGTTTTGTTCTTTGTTTTTTGCACATACATTTCATATTATTTTATATGTGTGTTTTGATATCTATATCTCTTTGCTTGGATTACATTACTTTTTCTAGATGATTTTGATTATGGATGATTCTATGACTATGGATTGATGCTTTGATGGAGTTGGTATATGAAAACTTGTTTAATCATATTTGGAAGTGTTTTCACCTTGATTTATATTTGAGAATTTGTTCAATTTTAATGGGAGACTCTACCGAAATATTTGCTCGCCTAAATTGGGTCATCTCTTCATCTTGCTCATCATGCTTACAGTATTCTTTTTCTATATTTTCTTTTTGATGATGAAGGGGGAGATAATGTATAATGGGTATAAAATTTATCTTGAAATAATTTATTTTGAATGATTTATAAAAATTTATTTTTTTGGTTAAAATTTATAATTAGCCATACATTTAAGGGAAGCATACATTTAGGGGGAGTATATGAAATATTGATCAATTGACCAATTCCAAAACCATTTTATGGTCCCACAAAATTTGAAACACCATTTTTAATGCAAATTATCATTAACTTTAATGTTAACCATTTTATAATATTTCTAAATGTGTTCATAAAATATGAATAATCATTAACTCTAAACCGAAAAAAACATTCCCTGCGAAATTCTGTTAAAAACTGTGATTCTGGAAATAAACGGTGAACCGTTAACTTTGAAATGGTTAACCGATAATTTCCAGAAATGGGCAATCCTTAAACTTGAACTGGTTAGCAAAAACAGACATTACAAGTATGCTGAGCATATTACTGGAATTAAACAGAGAACCGTTCACATCAAACGATTAATTGATAATTTCCATAATGGAATTATTTCCAGTAATCTTGAACCGTTGAATAGAAACATATAAGACTATTTTGTTTTCCAAGTTACTGGAAATAACTGACGAATCGTTAACTTCAAACGGTTAACCAATAATTTTCAGAACTATGATGGTTAATATTATGCCATCGGAGGATTAAAGTGCATGACAATATTACATGGTAAGGAACATTAAAAATAGCTTCAATTAAACACACGTCTTAGTTTTAGTGAAAAGCTTCAAGTAGATACATTTAAATACATGTTTTCCAATTAGTGAAAAGAACTGTCACGAGGCCACATATCAGAGTGCATGGTGGGATATGGAAGAAATGTAACGGTATTCCTTCCCACCGATAGTGGCATTGATGAATTATTCCAAAAGTGATATGTGGATTCAGAGCACGGTTGAGAACTACTCCTACATTCATTTTGGGTTTCAATTTCATACGAGACTTCACTATTGAACCATGGAAATTATTCACTCGAGCAAGCTAACATAGATGTTCCCCAACTATCGTTTTTGCTAGCATTGGCTTTGCAACTCCTGCAAATAATCAATCGTGAATGAAATTTTATTTAGTTGCCAAAAATGGACCAAACAAGCAATAACAAACATAAAAACAACTTACCTCGCACAATTAGTGGCAGTAGGACATCATCTTGCTGTATGGCCAAGCTTACTACAAACGCTAAACTTCCTGTTGTTTCTAGGGGATTTTTTTAATATTCTTGCAGCACCTTTTGTCCTTACCACAACTGGATCTAGTACCCTGGAATTTGTCTGTGGACCGTATGCATGACTTCTACGGCTAGTTCTCTGTTCTTCAAACAGTTCATGAAATTTTGATGTCAATTGATTAATTGCAGCTAAAGCTTCTTTATACGAGTGCTCGTTTTTTGCCGCATAGAAACACATTTTGTTAGTTGCAGTGCTCAAAGCACTGAATCCAGCAACATCGAAAATCTCACTATCAACTTATGATCGGGCTAAGCTGCACGATATATAATCCTTCGCCTTTTTTGTCCTCCGATGAAGAATCATATTATGAGGAATATTTCTAAACTGTTCCACTTTCATGACATGAAACATGTATCGACACGGGATTCCAAGAGAATCCATGATTTGACAAGAGCAATCGATTTTGTTAATAAGTTTATTATAAACCACTGTCCACTTTATGTCTGCGTTTCTAAATTGTGTCAGTGTGTAGTAGTGAGTATCAGTGCAGTTCAAGGCTTCAAACTGAATCAAAGTGGCTTCTTGACGAATTTCTTTCCTAATCCAATGGAATACCCTAATTGAGAAAACATTTGTAAGTGTGTGGTCAACATAGGAGTACTAAGTTTTGTTTTCAACTCATCTTCAGCTTATGTGGTCTGAATGTTGCGAAGTGCATGATCAATTTGTAACACAAATTCATATAATTTCAACTTGTACTGCAGAAAATGATTGAGATAATAATGCATACTTTCACACCGTTGAGTGCTTCATATACCGGCAAAAAATGTTCCTTTAAGGAAAGCTTCAGCCCATTTATGTCGCTTTACATACATTTTTTTAATCATATCATGTTCATGCAGCTTGAACTCATCAACTAAAGCAAACCGCCGTTGTCAAATTCACATGGACTCATGCCTGTCAACATAAGATCACGAAATTGACGAGTGAAGTCTTCGTTTTTAATATTTGCTTGTGCATTTCTCTCTAAATGCCAGCTACAAAGACGACGAGTAGCTCCAATAAAAATTGTTTTAATTGCCTTTGACATTGATTTATCGCTATCAGTAATCATAGACTTCGACTTCTGGTTACCCATAGCGGACAAAAAAGTTTAGAGTAACCATGTGTGTGATTCAACGGTCTCATCTCCCAATAAGGCAAATCCAAACACTGTAGTCCTACGTACAATGATGGTTAGTGCCAACAAGGGTCATAAGTGATTTTTGATATGCATTAGTTTTGTACGTCGCATCAAATGCCAAAACATCACTGAAACATTCATAATCATACCGTGCCATATAGTCGGTCCAAAACATGTTTCTTAGCCTATTCTCATCATCTAACGTGTACTCATGATATAGACCAGGATCATTATCAGATTTTATCGTGAAATATGCTATAGTTGCCACAGAATCAGTATCACCAATTTTAGCACATCTATTTGCATCTAATGTATTGTCTAAATCCTTACATTTGAACCTGAGATTTTGCAAACCCCCAACTTGATCACCCATGTAATCCACAACTTGGGACGTCTTCACGCCAACATGCCTCAATGCCTTAGCTTGAGCAAGGTCTCTTTCACTAACATGCCGATGTGAACGAAGGAGATGTACTTCGTTTGGAGAAGTCAACGGATGATTGTGCTCAGTTTTGAATTCTGTCACAGTATACTTGCCACTGGAATTGTCGTAATTCACTCGAAATGATGTTTTACAACCCGTACGCGTTATTGGTCGTGGTACCCGCACTCTATTATCTTTTGCCAAATATTTTTCAGCCTTATATCCTTCCAAATTACAAACCCACTGACGGATCATAGTTCATCCAAACTTGGAACGATGTAGCTCATTTTTTCTAATACTAAAACCAACCATTCTTGAATAGTTCATGTACCATGCATCTGCATCTTCTACTAAATCAAACTGAGCTCCAAGCACATTCGTCTGAGGTAACTCAAGAACATCAGAGGATTTACTCATCTGTAAATCTTGAAAGGTAATAGCACGAAATTTGATAATAAAAATCAAATACAGTGATCAAATACAATGACAATGGGTATATTTTAAAAGATCAATCAACATTCATCCAACAGCACACATCATTCATATATTTTAAAAAGTTAATGAAATTGACCATCAAAATCTACTTGCTATAAAAAAAATTAAAAACAAAACTAAGGTGTGGAGATAAAACAAGTATTTAAGTCATAAACACTTACTTAAGGAACAACACAAATTTTTTCAACGACCGAAATTTACACCTGCAGTAGCTATGCAGATGAAACAAAATCTTAGTCCAAGGTGAGTGAGTTATGATGGGAAAGTGGCATTTAAAATGGAAAAAAAAAAGTATATATACATAGGTATATTTATGAAGGAAGGGACAATGATATTAATTGGTTCAATAGTGAGTTAGTTATCAATGCAACAATAAATATACTGCTAGATTTGGTGAAAAAATATGAGTACATTTAAAAAATAAATACATGATACATTGAACAAAACAAATGAAAAAAAGTACTTAACACATGTAATACTGAACAAAAAATATGAATACCTCCGTAACAGTGAACCTGAAACATCAAACATAAAAGAAAGAACATGAAACATGAAACTTGAACGTAAACATGAAATGGGGGCAAAAAAGAAAATTTTCAAGGTATTTGGAAATCAGCACATGAAACATTGAACAACAAACATGAAACATATCACTTAAAATATGCAACAACGAATATAAAATATGAGTACCCCTGTAACAGTGAACATACAACATCAAACATGATACATAGAATAGCAAACATGAAACATAGAATAGCAAACATGAAACTTGAAAGTAAACATGAAACGGGGGCAAAAAAGAAAAATTTTGGGGTATTTGGAAAATTATTACATAAAACATTGAACAAGAAACATGAAACATATCACTTAAAATATTCAACAGCGAACATAAAATATGAGTACCTCTGTAATACTGAACATACAAAATCAAACATGAAATATAGAACAGGAAACATGAAACTTGAACGTAAACATGAAACGAGGGCAAAAAAGAAAAATTTTGGGGTATTCGAAAAATTATTATATGAAACATTGAACAACAAACATGAAACGGATCATTAATATAGCAACAACGAACAAAAAATATGAGTTGCCCTGTAATAGTGAACATACAACATCAAACATGAAACTTGAATGTAAACATGAAATGGGGGTAAAAAAGAAAAATTTCGGAGTATTTGAAAAATCAGTAATGAAACGTTAAACAACAAACGTGAAACATGTCACTTAAAATATGCAAAAACGAACATAAAATATGAGTACCTCTATAACAGTGAACATATAACATCAAACATCAAACATGAAACATGAACAACAAACATGAAACATATCACTTAAAATATGCAACAACGAATATAAAATATGAGTACCCCTGTAACAGTGAACATACAACATCAAATATGAAACATAGAATAGCAAACATGAAACTTGAAAGTAAACATGAAACGGGGGCAAAAAAGAAAAATTTTGGGGTATTTGAAAAATTATTACATGAAACATTGAATAAAAAACATAAAACGGATCACTTAAAATATGCAACAACGAACATAAAATATGAGTACTTCTATAACAGTGAACAAAAAACATCAAACATAAAACATAGAACAGCAAATGTGAAACTTGAACGTAAACATGAAACGGGGTAAAAAAAATTGGGGTATTTGGAAAATCAATACATGAAACGTTGAACAACAAACATGAAACCTATTACTTAAAATATGCAACAACGAACATAAAATATGAGTACCTCTGTAACAGTGAACATATAACATCAAACATGAAACATAAAATAGGAAACATGAAACTTGAACGTAAACATGAAACAAGGACATAAAAGAAAATTTTCTGGGCATTTAGAAAATTATTACATGAAACATTGAAAATAAAATATGAAACTTGAAATGTTAAATATGAGACAGATTTCAGTAAAAAATGAATTAAACTTTTGTCTTTATGTTAACACACATTTTATTTTATTTTTTAAAATATTTATAATAAGGGTTCCTCTATGATGCTGTAAAAAATTTACAGCATCAATAATGTATTAATTGTGAACCATTAGATTTAATCAATGGTATACAATATTTGTACTAAAAAAATAATTTAAAAATAATAGTAAACAGTTTGTTAACCGTTCAAGTGGGTGGAGAATTTTTGTAAAATAATTGTGACCACCCTTAGAGTTTGAAACAATTTCACTTAAATAGCATATTTTATTTAACATTACTTTTCAGTCCTCCTTTAAATTTGTAATATGATAATCTTTTTTAAATAAATCTTCAAAATCAATTATCATTAAGTATAAAATATAATATCAAGTAGGCTATTTAACACAAAGTCTTATAATAATTTGTATTGTATGAATTTAATTACAAACTATTAATACCTAAACAATAATGATAATAGAAGACATTTCAATAAACTATTTTATGTGTTTTATTAATAATACTATATGAGTCACAACAAATGAGAAATATTTTATTCACCAATTATTATTGAAAAATATAAATGTCTATATAACTATAGAGTGAGAAATATTTTGATTTAAATTTTTAACAAAAAATTAAACTATTTATTTCATGCAATTCAATGGTGGAGGATATAACATTATGAAATGTTGCTTTGACTTTCAATATCAATCATTAGATTATGATATATTTATTAATGGCTCAAATATTGTGTCAAAATTTTAAGTTAAAGTATCCCAAATCATATCTTTATAATGGAAATATAAAAACATGCAATAATTTTTTTCCTCATTTTGTCCATTAAATATTATTTGATGTGATATTTTATTTATTGCCACTATTAATTATCACAATAAAAATAATGACTCTTCGTAACATAAAAAAATTATAATTACTATCAAAGAATAACAATAAAATAATCTTTCATGATTCATAAACTAAAGTTAATTAGGAATTTGTGTTAGATTTAACTTTTATGAAATTAACAAAATGACATTTGAAAATAAAATGAAAATAAGCTTGTGAAAGTTAAATTTTATAAGGCTCGGATAATTTTCTACCATGTCAATAAAAATCTAAAAATATAAATGATTTTCTTTCACTTTTTTTCCCACGTAAATATTATCGGAGGCAATATTTTATTTATTGTCACTATTAACTATCATAACAAAAGTAATGACTCTTCATAACATAAAAGTTTATAATTACAATCCAATGATATCAATAAAATAATCTTTCACGATTCATAAATTAAAACTCATTAGAAATATATATTCGATTTAACTTTTATGAAATTAACAAAGTGATATTTGAAAACAAAATGAAAATATATAAGCTTATAAAACTTAAAACTCCCATGATGTAAGGATATTAATTGTAAGATAAATATAAAGTTTAGAAAATAAGTATGTTAAATGGGTGTTAAAAATGATACATACTTCATGATCAATTATACAATGGCCCTTAATATTATATAAAATAATGAGTATTTTAATATACGATATTAAATTTTATTAAAACATGTGATCAAGTAATTTTTATGTTACAAGCAATCTCAACAATGAGTTTATTGATATAACTATGACATTTACTTAACTATATGTACTTAGTTGTGTTATTTATCAGTGTTATATCATATATAAATTTTGCAATTGCAACTTATTTATTTGATTTGTGTTAAATAACCTACCATTATATTTAATACTTAATGGTAATCGATTTTGGAAGATTTATTTAAAAAAGATTATCACATTTCAAATTTAAAAGGGGATTGAAAAATAATTTTAAATAAAATATGCTATTTAAGTGAAATTATTTCAAACTCTAAGGGTGGTCATAGTTATTTTACAAACTCCTCCACCCCTTACAAGTTTTTTAACCATTTATCATTATTATTTTTTTTTTTACCTACAAATATTGTGTACCATTGATTAAATCCAATGATGCACAATTAAAAATATTATTGATGCTGTAAAAAAATTACAGCATCATAGAGGAACTCTTATAATAAAAATTTTTTTTATTATTTTGCTTGTCCTTTTTGCTTCTAATTATTATTATTTTTAAAATTTTATTCATTTTTTATATTTTTTATTTTAATTTATTTAAATAAAAAAATACATATTAATGGCAGCAACCGGCTGGAAAACCGGTTGCTGCCAGTCATAAAAGTTGGAGGCTTAAGAGCGTACAAAACAACAGTGGGGTCAATTCTATGATACAGGGACTGAGCCATCCCCCAAATTGCGATGCCTAATTAAACCTCTACGAATAAAAAGCGTACAAAACAAATGGAGGCTTAAGAGTGAACTTAACCACAAACAAGAGATAAAGATAAGCTAACCTCAAATGATGAAAAAACCAGACCAAAAGGAGACTCACCGAAACTATCTGACCTCAATTTCTCACAGCTTGTTTTTGCTTGGAAAATAAAAATAAAAAATTCACCATAAACCTTCACTTCACTTCACGTATTCATAGGTAAACAAGTTACATTCATCATTATCGTCTCTGTTGATTGATGATATGTCACCTGAGCCAGGTCCAAAACCAATCCAAAGCAGTGGCAGTATCAAAATCATCAACCCTCCTGCTTCAATCCTCGCAGCATTTTCTGTCCTCTGCCTCTTCACTTGTTCAAAACCTTACAACACCACCAGTACCCTCAAAATCCCATTCCTTACTTTCCCATCAAACCCTCGCCGTTTTCTCAAAATCCCCATCATGTCCCGGACCAATCACCAACTCCATCACCACTCTTTTGCGACGCCGCAGTCTCTCTCTGATTGGCTGAAGCCCCGCCTGCCCTCCGATTCTTTCGCTTCATGGGGTGTCAAACCCGGCACTAAGAACGTCCACAACCTCTGGCTTGAGCTCTCCGACGGCGAGACCTGTCTTGCTGACGCCATCCCTCCAGTTCGTACTGTTAACGTTGTCACTGTACGAATCATCGGGAAAGACAACCAAATTTTGGTTGAGTCCCATCAAGAATTATCAGACGGTAGTGTCAGGAATCGGTGTCGTCCCTTGGCGGAGAAAATGAAATCCAATGAAACCCCAGAAGAGGCTGTCATTCGGGCCGTTAAAGAAGAGTTGGGTTCAATATTAAATGATTCAATTACCGTGAGGATTGTTCCTGGGTCGTACTCAAAGAAGCTAGACGAGCGCAATTCGCTTTCGTATCCGGGTTTGCCTGCACGTTATGTGTTGCATTCAGTGGATGCTTTCGTGGATGGATTGCCTGAGGAGGGAGAGTTTTGTACAGAAGAAGCTGAGGAGTATGCAGATTCTTCGGCAGCTGACAAGGCTTTGTTTGTTAAGAGGCATTACTGGAAATGGGTTAGTTCTGATCTTATCCCAACATGAGTTAGCCTTTGTTACTGATTTTGAGTTCATATAAAGGTATTTCTATTGTCTTTAATACGTTTTCAGAGAAGGGCAATGAGGGAGCTGAGAATTGACTGATTTGGTTTTGAGTTTATGTGAATGTGATTATTTGATTTTGTGATAGCAAAATTTTGTTTTTGTGATTCAATTACGAAACTCTGTATTAAGGTATTAAGTTCAGTTTTGATGTTGTTTGACGCAATGATGGTCACTGGTTCATTGTTATAAATTTAACAATGTGGAAAACTCTTCTGTGATTCCGCCTAATATGGAATTTCTTTTGTTAGCATGTTTTGACTTGACTTTTTTTCAATCACTGGTATCAGCCACAATGTTAAAGTCTGATGTTTGTTTCGCATTGGCAAGCTTCGTCCATTTAAATGAAAAAATAAATAAATAAAATAAAGTTTAGACGAGATTAAATAGTGCAAACGGCTGTATTGTGTGTGTATAAGGGGTCGTTGCGTGCTGGAGTTGGGGAGTGGAAAAAGAATAAATAAAAGAAAAAGTCAGTTGTCCATCCATACTATTCTGCCTGAGCAAAGAGTACAAAATCTGCAAAATGTAATGATTCCTAAACTTATTTCATGAACAATAGGCAGGCTATTAACTTTCCATCACCATTTGCTGTCAAAGAATTTTGAAATTTATGTTGGCCTGATGCTTGTGGCTCATTTTGTTGTTTAACTTTTTCTGGTCATTTTTGCTCCCTGCTTCAGGAGTTAAAATCGATTTTTGTCCATTAGCTGTGCTTTAATGGTGCATGAGTTTAAATTTACAAAGTTTGGCACAACCAGATATGATGCAGTGCTCAAAAGAGTATATATTAAATGAATTAATTTGACAACTTACACAAAGAAGCCCTGGAAGCCTCATATAGCATTTTGGATTTATGCATCTTGATTTTGCTGTATTCTTAAAGTTTTGGTGAATCATTCCATTCTTTTCCAGTCTATCTTTTGTATAATCGACCGCCTTACTTGTACAACGACCTAACACGCTTTACACTTTCATTGTAATGGTAATATTCCAAGTATGGATATGTATTTTTCACCCAAACCCAGGAAATTGCCATTTGAATTCCAAAAACATTTGCAAATTTGAGAATCCATGGAAATATGGACGTGTAATGAGAAGAGGTATAGATGATGGATATCCATTACTGTATCCAAATCCGTAAAATTGTCATTCCTAGTGCGAATCAAATTACTATTGTAGATTAGGTGTAATCAGGTCTAACCAAAATTGCCTTGGTGATGTACCTTGTAACAAATTATAGATACAAGGTGCAATTGTACTTGGTTTACTGTTATGCAGATAGCTACCTAACCTATGATTACTTAAAATCACTAAAGTTTGGCTTGTGGCAAACCCGAAACTCATCCTTAGAGGAATAGATTTTGCAAACCAATTCAATGTTTGCTAGGAATGTATTAAGAGCCAAGTTCTTGCATATGAATTGTTGGCAAGATTTTAATGTTCAATAATTTCCATCTAGCGTTTTGTTTATTTTTTAATTTTTCTCTTCTTTCTGCGGCTGATGGATCCTTAAAGAAGAATATGATGATAACAGTAATTTTGTATGGTCGCTTGTAAGTTATCTAGTATTGATAGAAGAAGACACTCTTATTTCCATAGCCAGCAAGAAGCTACCATTCAGTTGGATCAAAAAAAGGGCAACTTGGAAAGGTATAAATGATCAATTCCTTTGTTGAACGTTTTAATTTTATCTCAAAATTGGTGTGCTGGTGTATAAGTGAGTCATCTAAGAGTAGAATCGTAATATAGACTGTTTTTCCAAAGTTATTGCGACAGACAGATATTCATTTATTTTTAGCATCTTCTATTTGTCTGTGACGTGTGACATTCCAGTATAGAGTTCTCGATTACAGATGGAGCAGCAAAGTGAATGGTACAGAGTGCTTCAACGTCTTGACTGAAGTGAATAGTAAAGAATCTATCATATGATGGTTTGAATGTTTTCCTTCACGAAGATGGTCTTTTTGTGCTCATCTTCTCTTTATCTGAGATTTTTACTACAACAAGTTGAGATACCTATGGAAGGATACAAAATAGTGTTCCCCTTCTGAATTGCTTTCTGGTGGCTCTTTGGAAACCAAGGTTGAACGTCTTTGGTTTTATCAACTTTGGTTTTGGTAGTCTCGTTAACCCAGTGTCTCTTAATTAATTAGTAAGACTTGACACGAGAGTTAGTTTGTGGCTAGAGAATATGCATCGGTTTATAAGCGTTTTGTGTTGTTATTTGTTAGGATCGTCTCTTATGTAAGAAAAGGAAGGGGAATATAATTGTTTGGTAGTTTTAATTGTCTTTTCTTTGACGAGCCATTGAAGAAGAATATAACAGTAATTTCATGATGTAGCTTGTAATTTCTACTCGAGTTGTACAAAATGATTCTCTTCAGTTCCATAGCCATCAACAAGCAAACTCTCAGTTCTATTAAGCCATGGGAGCATGGATAAACCCAAAATCTATCTAATTATTTATTTATCTTAATTGTTAAACAATTTAATTTTATTTCAAATTGGTGTGGTTGTATACAAGTGGTCACTAACAGAAAGATCTCAATATAAAGTGTTTTTGCCATGTTGCTGAAGAGATTCATCCATTTTTAACATCTTGTACCTTTCTGCAAAATCTGGCATTTCAGTGTAGATCTTGATATTGCTGCTGGAGTTGGTGGTTGATAGTACAGAATGCTACTGTTGTTAACCATAGTGAATATCAGATATATAAAATCTCTATTTTTCACTATAGCTTGAATGCTCTCATTCACTACTTTTTTGTTTGATTTATTTTTTGTTCCGCTTTAATAAGCCTTCCTACTTGCAAAATTGTTTTGAGTTAAACTTGGAATGATATATATGTAGTGTTTTTTCGGACAAGTGATTATTTCTATGGAATCTGGAGTTTTCTAGATATTGAGGTTTCTCTTATCATGCCTCTTGTGGAACCAAGATCAATTAGTATTGATAGTCTCTTTTACAGAGTGTCTTTTAATTGATTAGGAAGACTTGGGTTCTTTCCCTTCAGAAAATTTTCTAGCAGAGTAGATGCCGGAGCTATTTCGTGTGGCCGGGTGATGATGTATCTATTAAATTAGCATTGAGCTTGTGCCATCCACTAGGATCACCTTTTTCTCTAAGAAAACAAAAGGGGATTGCGATTGTTTGGCAGTTTTTGCAGAATTGCTCATTGCTTTTCCTTCACTCCTACTTTAGCTAAGAAAACAAAGATTCAATTGTCCATTTGTGATATTGAAAACACAATTGTGAAGTTTTACATGGTTCTGAATCCTTTAGCTAAGAAAATAAAGATTTACTTGTCTATTTGTGGGACATCACGTAGGACATGAGCAGCATGAGCAGCGTAACTTTTCAAGTCTCTGAAAGTCAGTTTACTTTCAAAATTTGAGACACTTACTCTTCCATCTTTTTTCTTTTTATCTTTTGGAGCAATATTAGAAAACTGTTTTTGTCTGTATCACACGTCTTCTAGTATGAGAATCAATTATTTGATTGTGAAAGACCGCGTCTACAGCTGCATGTTACCTCACTCAAACCAATGAAGTTTTAAACTTTATCCTACAAGTCATCTGAAAACATTTTTTTTTTCTTTTGCGTGTTTTAGTTTATTACACACCTCACCTTCTATAATTCTGAGGGAGACTTGATCCTTCTAGACCGCATGTTTTAGGTTGTCCTTTCAGATTTGATCCTCTCTGGTTATTTCTTCTTTTCTGAAACATTAATTTTAAACTTAATCTTATTCATTTTTGAACCTTTGCTTTGGTAGACTTCTTGTAGCACTCAATAGAACTGACAAGCATTAGCATTGTCTTTTATTTTTTCGCTTTTTATTTTTTATTTTTTGGCGTGAAGGGATAATTGGAGCAAAGATATAATGTATTGCCACTGACTTGTCTGTACCAAGGTAATCTTATCCCTGTTTACTACGACTAGATAACTTAAAAAAAAGAAAAAAAAAATACCATAGACGTATTAGGAGATTATATCTTTGTATAGCTTATTAGCCAAGTTTTTTTAACATGTTTTGGATTTGTCTTATATTAATGAAGCGATATACTACGGGCATTATCTTATATATAACGTTTCCAATTCTCTGGCCGCTAGCTCATGCATACATATTGAGGGGTTTCCAATTGCTTCAATATCAATATTGAAGACTTTTATTAACGGTCGTTTTTGGGAACCAGTGGATTTAATTTTACTGGGGGGCAAAACTTAGTGAGTTGTTTTAGTAAAGTTATTTCAAAATATATACACAGTTTTCATTTTTAAATGGCAGGACAAAGCTGCCTGTTCTGGAAGCTGCTAAATTACATTACGATAACTTAAATCAATCACTAAGTTGTAATTAGTGACTCACGAGGAGAACCAACTAAATTACTCGACTTTCTAATAACAACTCAATCGAATTTAAATTGTAGGTAATAAAAGAAATTTAAATGTCTAATTTAATTTATTATAAAGAAACGACACTTACTTTTTACAGTATTCCTAACAATTTTTTAAAATTAATAAAACATAGACTAAATTATGAGTTCAACTTAGGTCCTGTTGGATTGAGGTGTTATAATTTTTTAAGCTGCTGCTATTGAGAAAAAAAAATCTTTAACTATGAGATAAAAAAATTAATAATATATAATAAATATGATTTTTAAATAATAATTTTAACAAAAATAATAAAGATATTATATATTTTTTATCATTCAAGTGGTGGATCAAAACAACATATCTTTCAAAACACAACAATTAATGTTTATAAAATATCTTAGTATTGTAACTTAAAAATTACAGCTACCCTACCTCAGTACAAAACAAGGCCTTAATCAAGTTTTTACATATGTTTCACACACCGTCATATCATTTCATTAAATTAGTGTCTGTGCGTATTCTTAAGTATGGATGTCATTATTTTTTTAATGCAAATATATTGTTAAATTATAATTTAATAACCTGTCTGCACTGATAATTATTAAACTGTAAGGTTTAACAACTTGTTCATGTGAAAAAAAAAAAAAGATATATATATATAGGATTAATTATGCTTCAACACAATCGAGATTCATGCAAAATAAAAATGAAATAAAACAAAATAAAAACAGAAAAGGGGGAAAGACTCGATCGATGAAACCTAGTGGCATAAAAAAAGGCCCAGAATGGGCCCAGAGTTGCATTATAATTACTAAAGGTACTGATTGATTCCTTAGCCAAGAAAGCAATTGATTTCCCGCCTTTAATTTATTTTCACTTTTCACATCCCATAGAATCTCAAGTTGACTGGAAAGAAAACAATAATCCCTCATCATCCTTCCACTCAAAACTACCACATTCTATATCTATTTTGTTTTTGTTAAAATTCTACTTAATTTTTTTTTCCAACGTTTAACTTGTTGCATGTCATGTTTGTTTTCGATTCTAAATAATATCATACGGAACTATTACTTTACTCTTGAAAATTAAACCAAAAAAATACTCAACCCTAGGGACTGAAGTGGAATTTCCCTAACCCAATACTCATGACTTTTATTTCATCTTCCCATTCACGGTTCACCACATGCAAAGCAAAATAATAATGTTCAAAGCACAAGACCAGGATTCAGAAAGAAGATAAGATAAACAATCCAAACAAGCTAGCTTTTCACTATCATCAATCGTACACAATATTAATTAATAATTTTTTTTTTACAAAAATCAATTCAAAAAGGTAATAATTAATTGGAAAAAAAAAACAAAAATTAAGCAATACATACATGCAAATTAAAATTAAAGTAGCTAGCAGAATAAGCTCAATCAAACAAACTATTAATGAATTCAGAGGCTAGTAGAACAGAGAGTCCCTTGCCTTGCACTCAAAGGTGGTGGGATATTTGGACCGAAAGCCATGACGGCAACACAATTAACATTAAACCTGTACCGTCCCGAAACCCAAGCACCAACCTTCCACCGAAGCTTGCCATTGACTTTGACATTCAGAACAAGCTTTCCGGCCGTCTGATCGCGGCCCACTTCATAAGCGAAGGACGGCGCCACAGGCAATCCAGTTCCGACCAAAGAGGCCGTCAGCAGATTGCTTTCTTGGTGGCCTTGATAGAAGGGAGGAATCGAGGTGTCGACGGTGATCTGTTGGCCTTTGTATGCGGCGTAGGCTTGTATTTGGTCGTAGTAAATGCCAACTTTCTGATTAGGGTTTTTCGAAAATAATGTCAGTTGGATTGAAGAGTTGAGCAGATGAGAGTTTGAGAGATTCAGTAGGTAGATATCGGCTTCTTTGAGAGAGAACTGAGGCTTAGAGGGGTGCAGAATAAGCCAAATCAAGAGTATAAAAGAAATAAGAGAAGTGAAGAATGTCGAGAAAACACAGAATAGTTTCTTGTACTTGAAGTTGTCGGTGTTTATGAAACTTTCCTTGCTTGCACAGTCTTTGGGAGATTTTGAGTAGACTTGAGACATTTGCAAGACAGAGAGAGCAAGTTTACAGGGCTAAGGAATTGGTGGTTGAATCATTCCATTGCCATGAGGGGGTTAAATAAAGGCATGCAATCACTTTGAAGCATGTACAAAGCAGCAATCATTTTGCTCTTTATTTCTTGCTTTTGACTGGCAGCTGCTATGTGGTGGGAACTGGCTATAATTGTATGATATTTACTTAATTATATAATGATTAGTTATTTGGTCTGCCTGACTGATGGCCTCGATCGAGTGTTTTTAAGTAGCTCATTTAGTCGGATTTGGATTTCAGTACTTAGCTAATGTTTTTGTTGATTAAAAAAAAAAGTAATTATTGAATAAGAATATAAAAATAATTGAATTTTAACCTTATATTGTTATACATATGTATGTAGTAGAAGATTTTAAAGAGCTAAGCACAAATTTTCTTAGCACTAAATTCAAATCTACTTAGTATTAAATTCAAATCTACTTAAAATAGGGATTTGAACTATAAATAATTTTTTTAACCTCTTATTTCTCTAAAATTCAAACAGTAACGGATAATTTAATAGCATTTGAATTTAATATTGAGTTGAATTATGCTTAACTCTTTATAACTTTTTGTCACACCTGAATAGATAATAATATACCATTAAAATTTAATTAATGACAAGCGCACGCACTTAAAATAGGTATATATATATTTTTTTAATATTGTTATACAAGATTGTATATTACATCAAGTATTATAATTAATATTTACAAACAGATTCTACAATTGTGACCTTTTTCGTGGCATATACTCCTCTGAAGCGCTGCTCAGATTCTTTAAACCCTCTCAAATATTCGAGAGTTGGCCACTCCACTCACATTTCGTGAGGGATAGACTAGTTCTACTCAATTATTTGATAATTGAGTGAGGATTGTAAATAACCCTCATAAATACTTTTATGGAGGCTCGAACCCTTACACTCAATATTGTAAGTGCAAGAGTTCTCCCATTGGACCAAAGGCCTATCAGTAAAAACAGATATATTTACTGTTGCAGATTGAATATCTTGTTTGAACATGCATCTCTAAACCGTGGGATCAAATCAATAATGCCTTTGCCCTATAACAAATCTCGTGCGTGATTGATGGCACTGCTAACAGTGAGCTGCTGCCACTGGCTGTTGTCATGCATGCCCCTTTTATACAAAAGTTCATGCTTGAATTTTGCAGTCCAATTATTAAAGATTAAGCCACTTTATATAAAATATCTGGATGCTTCTACGATTAGTAATATTATACATATTCTAGCGATATCAGACTAATAATTCAAATTTCATTTGGTATACTGTTACTATAATTTTATATGTGTATTCAATCAAAGTTCCGTCTCTAATTATTAAAAGTATTTATGAAACTGTGTATGACAAGAAACATAACTCCCCTATGCAATAAGCATGCCCCATTTGTAGAAATGGTTAGGGGCCATGGACAAAAGAAAATTATGTTCCATATGAATATTCAGTTAATCCTTTATGTATCCGAATATTCAATTGCCCGTGTTTTATGATATCTTTCTTAAAATCCAAATTAAGTAGATTCTCAATCGAAGAGAATAATATGAAAGATTCGACCCTTTTTTTTTCTATGTATTTTTTTTTCTTTTCAAGTAAATTCGCAGAGAAACAAGAATATGCTATTTCTTTTTCCAGCATTTGAACAATTAAAGTTATAAATAGCTTTTGACCAATTTAGTTTAAGTTGATAATTACCTGTATATATAATACGGTAAAAACCAAAAAAAAATTAGCTTCTCTTCCATCTTTCTGCTACATATTCAGAAATATTGATACCACACATCGTAATAATTTATTAATAATTCTATTTTTATTTATTTGTAATAATTTACTATATATTTTACAGTTCATTTATTTTTTAATTAGTTAAAAAGTAGTGGCACTTTATTGTGTGGAGTTATAATATAAAGTCATAGAGCATGATGGAGAAACATATTTTATATTTGCTATTTTTAAGATGCGAAATCTTAAACCAAGCTTTAATTAAAGCCTAATGTTATTAGAGGTTTCTGAATATTATTTTGTCTATAGCTTGATCAATTTGTTCGTTTGAAGTGCCAACAATATCTTTTAGAGGCTTATAATTTTTCGAATTAACCAAGTTCTCTTCTTCTCTTCTCTCTCTCTTTATTATTATTATTTTTTTTTTTGTTCTATTTTTGTGTCATTTATCGTTATAAACAATTTGAGTATGCAACAAATGACATTTAGAATATTGCTAGTCATGAACATGCATGTAGTAAGACTAAACATTAGTTGGGTGGCAAAGCCATGCAACAGTTTCATTAAGTTTTGCATTTCATATATATTTTATATGAATCATGATGATCGATAGAGGTGGAGTTCCTCAGCCGGAATCAAAATGGGAACTGCCTTTTAGAATTATTGAAGGGAAAGTGAATTTATTAAAAGAGCTAGCGATAGCCTTTTTTTTCTTGTTGATAATAGAAAGTATAGGGAGCCCAGAGGCATCTCTATCTCTTTGTTCAACCCAACTTGGTTGAGAGTAAAAGCAAAATCATAATGTTGAAATTAAAAAGATTGCAAAGTTGATTAATAATTTATTATTAAACCAACGGTTGATGGAAATTTAAATTATAGAAAAATAAAGAGTTTTTAGCGTCGTGATGGGTGTCTTCTATTTTATTGAGCCGTGCATTAAAAGATTTGCAAAAGCAGAGAGAGAGAGAAGACATGAAGAATCCCAAAACCAGCTTTTTGGAAAATGGAAACCCCGCGGAATCATCCTCATGATTTTTCTTCGTGGACTTTAATCACTTTATTGTGTCTTATCTACGGTTTCGTTTAAGTTAAGAAAAGGGTTTATATTAATAGAGAACTGATGTGGGGGAGCCACGTGCCCGACATGTCCAAATTTTTATTGGGAGAGTTGTTTCGTGGGTCTACCTCTCTCTCAATAAGAGCTTAACACATAAACCGTAGCATATCAAAACCTTATATTAATATAAGCGAAAGCGAAATATGAAGGTTCAATTTTAATAGGGGTAATAGTAGTTTTTTTTTTTTTTTCAGAATTTTAAAGTGTGAAAATTTTTAAAAAATTTTAAAATTATGCGTTTAAGAGGTTTAAAGTTTAAAGCGTATAAACCTCACAGTTTATGTATTTTCTCAAACTTTTTAGTATTTTAAAATTCTGAATTGAAATATTTCTAATTAGAGTGATATTATAAATTTTAAATTTTTTATCTAAAACACTATCCTAAATGATATGATATTCACTAAAAGTTATTTTAGATGATGTAATATTCATGAATTAGTTTATGAGATCATACAAATATTTTTTTTCAATTCATAACATAATTAATTTATTACTTCTAACCGTTAAATTTTTTTTATTAAATTAAAAAACTTAAAGTGTCTTTATTAATTAAAAAAATTTAAATATAATTAAGTTTAATCCATCTCAAAAATTGTTATTACTACTTCAGTCCTTCATTACATTTTCAACCTGCATTAATTATTTTTCAAAGTTTTTGAATTATTTGGCGAGGTCTTCATCTTTAGATGTGCAACATGTGTGACTACGCATCTTTGGGTGATCATTCTTGCGGTGATGGATCATGGAAATTATCTTTGTTAAAAGCTATGGGGCCTTTGAAATAACAGGGATCTTGAAAAGAATATTTTACAGAGAGTTTTGAAAACAGGGGACTGGTTTTTTAGCTTTTGAGTTATTGGAGTCTTCTTCGTTCAAGAGAAAGTTGGATGACCCCATCATGCCCTTAGTGACTTCTCATCAGCTCATTTCTTTACTTGCTATAATTCTCTGGCTTGCTTTGCTTTGTAACCAAACATAGGTCCCCCTGCATCTTTAGTTACATTCAGGAAACAAAAGATAATGGACTTTTTTTTTCTCAAAATATATGCACACACACACATACATTTAGTTCGTTTATTATGTAATAGTTAACCATATGCAGATGGCCTTATGATAGCGACCTCTTATCAGTTTTCTGTTCTCAGACAATCTAATTGCTTTAGCCTAATCATCACCACTGGGCAAAGACTAAATAGTGTTTTTTAACCACTTACTTCTTCGAAGATTTTAACTTGGATGGCTGTTTAAAGAAAATTACTTAAAAATCATTTGGCCAAATCTGTTGGGAGCCCAAGTAGGGTGCTATGAGGATATAAATGATATATTTTACATGTTGGTCGAGAGCGTTATGCTCGTGTGGGCGTACACAATGTGTCTATAGAATGGCATACTTGGGGTCCTACAAAATAATTGATAAATTTGATTTACTTATTTATTAAGAGGGTTATTTGATGAAAATTGATAAATTTAGTATTGTCTTTGGTCAGGTTATCTAATATCCAACTTAAAAAATTAATTTATTAAGTAGAAAGACTTATTCTACTTATGAGTTAAAAGTGACTTTTTTTTATTAATCCATACACTCTTTGACACCTTCTCAAATAGCACCGCAACACGAGTTACAAAATGAAGCACTCTATTGTTTATGGGAAAGTAGCAGCGTGTGCAGGTACGCCAACCGCCATGTACCGTTTGAGAGCAAGAATACGAATTGAATTACTGTTGGACCACTATCACGAACTCATTTATAGAAGAGGGTGGGTGACAATTGACAAATAGATGAATGTAACTGTGTAAGCTGCAAAAGCATATCGACTATGGGCACAACCGCACAAGCAGTGACATATGACACCGTCAATTTAATTGTTTTCGAACCTCCGGATTTTTCTACTTTGTCAGAATCTGTGACGACACACTGTTCAATAATCTTTGCAGAGCCTTTTATGCGCAAACAGGTACAAAGTGCCCAAAGATGGTCTCTTAATTAGCACGGTTTTTGAACTTCTAGTGTTTCTTGCTGGGCCGGAGCAAAAAATTATAGCATTGAGTTACTAGTCAATTTCGCCATATCTCCAGTCTCCACCATGAAAGAAACAAGAATGGAAAATTATCATTTATATACTCTTAGTTTATTCTATTATCAAAAATATTATAATACTTTAAAAGTGTATCAATCGTCTACTCAAAATTGACAAAATACATCAATTGACCATCAAATCGTTAGTTATCGTTTAAATATGATGACGTTAGAAGGATAATTTAATCTTTTCATATGATACAAGTGATAATTTAAGAGTATACAAGTGATAAAAAGAGAAATTAAGGGTATACAAATGATAATAAGAGAAATTAAGGGTATACAAATGATAATTTTCAAGGATAAAATTATCAATTCACTGTAATTCCGTTAACTTTCAAACAGTAACTAACGATTTGGTGATCGGCTGATACATTTTGTCAACTAATAATGAACAATTGATACACCTTCAAAGTGTTGTAGTATTTCTAATAACAGAACAAATATAAAATATACGAATGATAATTTCCCAACAAAAAAAAAAAGCATGATAATAACATGAACATTTGACAGTGAATTTTAGAAAACTTTGTGGGAACCAACAGTGGAGAAATATAATATGGGACTTGAAACTTGTGTTCAAAATTTGACCTATTTTTAAGTGACAAATCTCAAGTTCAGCTTAAAATCAACAGATTTACGAGAAAAAACCCATAACATGGGAACACGGATATCTGTGAATCCATAATGCACAACAGAAAAGTTATTTGCATCTTTAACTGGGAAAGAAAAGCTCGATCAAGTACAGCTGTGTTGAAACTTGTCAATTATATTATATAATTTATATAACAAGATGCCACATTGCCAAGTCATTACTCTTCAGAAAAATGCACTAAAAACCTGCATGCAAGTCTACTTTGGCTTCACAACATTTGCCGATCTGATTACTAAACAGAATTGCAATAAACTAGCTTCATCCTCATGTTTCTCTATTCTCTTTAGTGCTAAGAAGATTAGCGATAGCCACATCACTTATTTTGTTATCTAGCAATCAGTTTTTAACTGAAAATTCCGCATATCAACAATTAGACCAACCCAAAAAAAAAAAAAACAAAGGTACACAGAAAACTCTCTCAGCTCCATTGCAAAATAAATAAAAGAATGGGAATACATATGTTACAACGCTGCTGTCACAAAAGATACACTGTATAATTGTATTATCTGTCATTTACATATATACGAACAAACATGGATCTGAAGTCAGCACAAACACTATAAGAAATGTAAACCTAATCTAAGTCATATACTATTCTATCCCCATTCTAACTATGATATGTTTATACACTAACCATCTGATATATTGCCAGAGTGATTCTCAGATTCTAGGGGTAGAGTCTCCGAATGTACTTGACGAACAAATTGTCCTTTGACTCTGGGACGCTGTTCTGCAAGTTTTTTTCTACTTTCGTACCGGACCTGTACATAAAATTATTGCATAAATACAATGTAAAATATTCTGTATATAACAGATATAGGTTTTTCCCATACAGATTAAAAAAACAGCTAATCAGTAGTTGATCTAACAATTATCACAGTGACTGCAGTTATTTACCTTCTTATCATAACATCTGTCTTTCCGCTTTAACCGGAACTTATTAAGAGCTGCTTCTCTTTGTATTGATCGCAAGTTGCCATTGGAAGGGAATAAACCTTCTTCATTCTTGCTCTCTGCAGCAGCCCTTCCAGCAGTAACCTGATCCAAATTGCTGTTACTTCCACAAGCACTTCCATACCCCATGCTGTTTAGTCGACTTACAGCACCATTACAGAAACTGCTACTTGCACTCTGATCAGTAGCAGGAGAAATATGCCCTAGATCCTCCAGAGAGTCTAACTTGTGATCTAACTTGTGCATAGCTTGATTGGTCGAATTAACTGCATTTTCACCAAAGTGGTCAAAAATTCCCATACAATTATTGTGTTCAGCTTTGGAACTATGCATTGGATTCATTTGAAATGTGGGTTCTCGCTGACTGGCTGAATTTGGACTTGACATTGGTGATAGACCAGATTTTGCACAAAAAACATGAGGAACAGAACCATAGCTGGTGCTTATATTATTAAGATTCATACCTTTCACTGAAACAGGGACAGGACATGGCCGCTGTTGAGGGTATGACACTGCAAGTTCAGATTGCTTAGAGTGACCAGTAGCCAGAGAGTTAACACTTCTTTGGGTGCTTAGAGTGGCAGCTGGAGTATAAGAGTTACAGGCAGTAAGAATATTGGAAAAATTCTTCTCAGAATCAGTTTCGAATTCTTTCTGCTGATTACAAACACCACTCAATGATGAATGTTGTGGCTCCGATGGCTTGTTAGTGTACCTAAATAAAGAAGTAACAGATTGATTAGAAATTACAAATTCACATCAAAAAAAATTTCAAATGATCCAGTGCCAAAAGAAAAATTAGTCCCTGCATTTTCCACCCATTTACTACACATAAATGCGCAATACAAAAGTTGTGGTAAAATAATTTGCATTTAAGATTTAAAGTTTTATATTTTGTAATTTGAACATTGTACCTTTTTTGTCTTCCATGTGTGTTATATTGTGGCGCATTTATAATATGTTCAAGTCACTCTTTGTTGAAACAGTTAAAACTGTCAAGTTAATCAAAAGTTCCCAACCAGTGACCAGTCTCAATACAACCAAAAACCATGAGGAAGTTAATTTTAAAAACTGTGCGATTTTTTAACTTTTTAGTTTTAACACAATTCACGAACTTTTTTGTGTTTTGAGTAGGGATCAGAAAGGTTATATGAATATTTATTGGCGATAAGAAGAATGGAAAATGTTAGTAGCTGAATAAACTCACCGTGTAAAAGCTGAGGCATTAGAATGCCTTAGGATAAACTTTCGCTCCATCACTTGATTCTCAAAGCCATCAGGATGAGTTCTTCTCAAGGAAAGGTCCAATTGTGGAGACGAATCAAACTTGCTAGCTCCATTATTTGAAGGAGGCTTATGATTATTGAATGTGCTCATGAAGTCAATGACCTGTCTGGGAGAATTGACAGGGACATTGCAGACCTCACTGGTGAGGATAACATCACTCCTATGAGTTTCTAGTTCAGTATCCTCGTCGAAATGGGCTCTTGTATTAGCTTCCTTGCAGGCAGCCACCTCTGATCCTGATTTAAGCGAGAAAATAGTGTAATATTAGGTGATATTTGATGGAACTGAGAAAACAATATGAAGCTTGATTGAAAATGCACAAGTGGTTTACCCTGTGCTTCAGTGACAGGCACAAGCGATTTCTGGCCATAATTTACACGTGCTTCATGATTCTGCATCTTCACATCATTCTGTAAGGATTTTCCCCATAACTGCCTTGACATGTCCCGCATATCTTCAACGTGCGCACTCTCAGCTTCAAAGTCCGGCTTTGTACAAGAGCTCTGCAAGAGACAGCAAACATTCAGTATCTAAATGATACTTCATGAAGCCAAACCAAAGTGGAAGCAAATTACTTTTTAACCATAAGAGTCATACACAAACAAATATACATGCCCTCATTGATACATACATTAAACATGCCCAGATTTGTCAACGGATAACCTTGAAGGGCCTGATGGCATGCACATCTGATATAAGTCCATCAAATTCATACCAATCAAACTATGGTCATTCCTTTTAAAAACACGTGGTCATCATTAAATTAGTACAGTATAAATTTTCGTTATCTGGGCTTTACACGTAAATAAATTCTGTAGTGAAAAAATTAGCGGTGATTTCACTTCCATTCAAGACCAAATGTATCCACAACACTGGTATAAAATAAATGATTTAATAGTTTATACCCCATGATTTAATTACGATGACCAACATCATTAGAGTCAACACTCTTTGTATCCAAGAAGGTATATCAAATAACTAGGCATATCTTTCTTACTGCAAAACCATGCGAATTGGGCACAATTTTTAAGTATGGGCAGCATGATTTACAATAAGAGGAACACTCACCTGTTCATCACTTCCTTTCTCAATGAATTCCCCTTTGCTCTGGATGCAAGCCATGTAACCACTAGAATGATTACTTGCAGCATCGTTTTCAGAAGTGGCTTCAATCTTTTGCTGTCCAACACTCTCATCTTGGGTTTCATTACCAGAAACCATTGACTAATTGAACAATAGAAATAAAACAAGACTTAATTAGAATGGTAGGTTATAGTTCAATAGCAAATTATAGAAAAAAAATATGGCAGGAGACGGAGTTCTAAGTATGAAAGCAAGCATACAGATTGTCTTCTCCACACATGCTGCCACAGATTCCTCAGCTCATTTCTCCTTACAGGCTTAACGAGATAATCAGCAGCACCTCTCATCATGCATTTATAAACTGTACTAACTGAGTCCTGAGAAGACATCACTGCATAATGACAAAAATAAAGAAAGAAACCATGTAACTAACTAGTAAGTATTATATTAGAAAATGAACTAGTGATACACAAGTAAGTTAATCCTTGCTGTATCGTACTTATAACAGGGATATTTTTGCAGATCTCATGCTCCATAACAAGTGTGAGAAGAGCAAATCCACTTATTGATGGCAAATCCACTTCAGTCAATATGAGATCTATGTTACGCGGTCTTCCCTTCAGTACCTCCCATGCCTTCAAGCCATCGGGAACCGCTGTAACTGCTCAAAAGAAAAAATAAACTACTATCAGTTCCCATCATAGTATGTCCATGAACTTTAGAATTGAAGCACAACTCAACATAAGACATTACAGGGACCATCACCAAACAGGATTAAATCATAAAAATACCATGAATCACTCAGTTCCCATAGTAGAAAGTAAGCAGACAAGTGGATGATTATAAACCAAAAGTAAACAACTTAAACCTGAATAACGCGTTTTTGCCTTTTGGGTGGAATTCTGGTATCTGTTGCTCGAGTTGGAATCAATACTAAAAAACATTTCAGTCAGAACAAGGAAAATGAGAGAATCCATAATTGGTTCAGAAAAGAGTTTGAAAAGCTACTTTTTTTAATTTTTGTGTCCTTTATTCATTTCATTGCACATATTTTAAGACCTTAATGGATGATTCGACAGTCTTATCTCCAGGAAGACAGGACAACCATTAAAAAATTTAAAAGAAAATCCAGGTTTAACCAAGAACATACTGAAGTTCAATTATAGTCTGGAAAACATGAATATGAATGGTGAGACCAAATAAACGGCCAACCTATATTAAGGAAGTGAACTGTAGAAGTAAAGAGAAAATTGAACTCTTCTAGAAAAAGCAGATTTTGATTTTCCTTTTCGTATTCAAACAAGATATGCATCCTAAATTTGAAAACAGAAACCACGAACTAGTCCAAATAACAAAAAGTGAAATTTACAAAGTCACAAATAAGTTGTATATAAGGCATGAACTTGAAGCTCAAAAGTATCTGCTACTAAAACCATACTCTCCATTCCATTCCCAGATACAGATGAATCCAGATATTCAAATACACACATAGTTGAATAAATTTTTTAGAATCAAACATGCAAAAACTATCTATAAGCTTCAAAATCCACCACTTCAAAACTGATCAATTACAACAACCAAGAAATAAATAAAAACCAGAGCAATGAAACAATCCAAGCACGAAGAAGAAGAAACAAACCTCTGTAACTAGATTTTCTCAAAAGGGCTGTTACAATTTGCCTGGTAGAATCGTCAGCCTCAACAAGCAAAACCCTTAAAGCCATCCTCTGTAAGAACCTCTCCCACTTCGATATCCCCTCGTTACCGTTCATCTCCTTTAACTCTTCATCGTTCAACACAACATCTCCCATTTCTTCAGTTTTTATTTTTTATTTTTTCCCCTTTTTTTTTCTAATCTTCTGGGTGAAAATGAGTATGAATGAGCCTCAACTCAATCTCATCCTCTGTTCAAACTTTTCTTTCGTAGTAGTATCCAGTCGCCGGTTTTGAGGAAAATATATATATATATATATAAAATATCTAAACTGTTTGGCATTTTAGAATTTAGACATCTAACAGCTGGTAAAATATCTTAACGAAAATATCTAAAAACCAAAATGAGTGGCCTACGGGTGCCACGTCGGCAAGTTTAAGAAAGACAGATCAAAAGGCAATGGCTTATTGGGAGGCCATCGATGGTGCATATTTAAAGGTCAGCATTGGTTCTTAACATTTTTCCGATATTTTTTATTCGGGGATATTTATTTGCCTCTGCTGGGCTCCACTTGAAAGATATTAAATATTAATTTCACTACTAGATATTTTCTCAGGGATCGATCTCATGGACAATAGTTTGACACGTGGACGTCTATGGAGCAGTGCTTTCGTTTGTGGTTTTGAAGTCGTCAGTCAAACGCCATCAGTTTTTCAACTGTTCGACGGTGGTTTCCTCGTCTGTGAAAAGATTTGTACTCGCTCTATGATCGAACGGGTGTTGTACGGTTGTGCATTTCTTATTGGCTTAAGGCAATTCATGGGTCATTTTCGACATTTACTCAATTGCCCTCTTATTCTCTGCTGATTGCGTTTTGGTGATGAGACGTGTGAGAAGATGAGAACATATATCCCCAGGAACAAATACGTGGCGTGCACATGGCATAATAACGCCCGTGTTCTTACAAAAGTCCACGTCCTTCTTTCACCGTGCTTCTTTTTGCTCCCTCAAAACTTGAAGAAGACTAGGGGTGGTAATATGGGTCAGAATTTAGTTATTTGATTCGATTCGATACGAATTAAATGGGTTTAAATTTGAAAAAATTAATTTATTTAATAAATGGGTGAATTCGATTTGATTCGCTAATTAAACGAATCGAATACATGTTTGAAGATTTTGATTCATTTATTCGTTTAGGATTCATTTAATAAATTAATGAATTTGATTCGATTAGTTTAGGATTCGAAAAAATTGATTCGTTTAATAAATGGGTGAATTTGATTCGATTCATTTATGACTCGTTTATTAAACGAATCGAATACAAGTCGATTCGTTTAAAATTCGTTTGTATCGTTCAATTAAATTACTTTTTTATCCTTAAATTTATTTGAAAACTTTTTAAAATATAAAGGTTAATATTATAATTTTAAGCATTACACATAAAGTCAAAAGACCAACCCTAATTTTACACTTCACACGCACTTTTCCCTCACCTCCTAGCAACTCAGCCGCCACTGCTACATTTTGCCATCTCTTTCCCTTCATTTCCTTCTCCAAATCCCCTTTTTTTTTTTTTTTTACATCCAGCAAGTGCTACGTTTTGCCACTGCTTCAAATCCTTGGATTTGTGTGAGTATGATAGGTAAAGTTTTGTCTTGTTTAATTATTATTTTCTTAAAAATATGACAAATTTGCTATATATTTGATATTTTGAAATTTTACAATGATTATTATCAATATTTCAGTATGTTAAATTGTTAATAATATTTTTATTTACTTTTTGGTGTAGGATTTTTGTTTTCAAGGTGAAAAAAACAAATGAAGAGAATTAAAGAAATTACCTTATTTTATAATTTGAATTTGAATTATTGTTATTTGTAGTATTAGGGATTTGTAATTTAGTATTTAGATGACTGCAAAATATGGTTTGAGTTACTTGTATTTTGTTGTGGGATGTTAAAATTGTGATTTTTTATATTTTATTTTGCTTAATTTTGTTTATTAATTATATTTTTCTAAACGAATTGTAAATGAATCCTTATTCGATTCGATTCGGTTCGACTCGTTAAGGATAAACGAATAATAAACGAATCCGGATTCGATTTGATTCGTTTATCAATTCTATTAAATGAATTAAACGAATCGAACCGAATATTCGTTTAATAAACGAATTGAATCTGAATCTGCAGAATTTTGACCCAATTCGTTTACGATTCGATTCGAATTCGATTCGTTTATTCATTTTGCCACCCCTGAAGAAGACCCCATGGTTACCATCAAGAGCACAAAATTCTTATATAAATTCTCGAATTTTGCATGGCTGTATGTAACGAAATAGGTTATATTTATTGAGTTGACGAAATAAGTCATGGAATTACAAAAGAAAAACAATCAAGTATTTAATAAATGCCGTGTTAAAATTGATGTGAACTTAAAAAATAGAGCATATGTTATTAATAAATTTTTTTCTTTTGTATACCGAGTAAAATATACATAAGCTTAAGTTGTCTTTTTTTTTTTTTTAAAGTAAGATACCTTTTTTTTTGGTCAAAAATCTAAATAGTGTGAATTTGACTAAAGTGTAAATAGGTTTAAATACAAATGTCTAAATGATATTTTTTTAATATATAAGTATGAGTGACATCTTATTTATTTTTATGAATACAAAATATTTTAAACATAATTTTTGACATTCATGTCCTTAAAAGTCAAATTGTCAAAATGAGTATAGAAAATAGGGTTTATAATTTAGGAAATAAGTATATTTAATAATAATATTTTTTGATGTAGTATTTACTTTCTATTCAAACTAATGTTACAAAGTTTTACCTTTTCTATTCAGATATAAATATTTGAAAAACAGACATAAATTAAAAAAACTAAATTTAAAAAATTATTAAATTATTAAAATTTCAAACTTCATATATTTAACAAACAAGCCTCAAGTTTAATATCTTTTCTTTTTAGTATACGCAAAATTACATAAAATGAAAATAAACTAAATTAATTAAAATCCAATGAATTTTACTATGAGTTGAACTATTGGCACCCCTCTATAATCCTTATAAAACCCCTCTCTTATTGTAATTACATTAAAAGACAATAAATCTAATATACCATTATATTTCTCTTTTCAACTCTTTACACCCATACAACTACACCAAAGTCTTTTACAATTTTTATTTCCTCACAAACAACTTTTTCTTGAGAAATTTACAAAATTTATTTTTAATTTAAACTTATTTTTAATTTAAAAGAATAAATAATAGCTATTTGAGTCTACTTTAATTTACAAAACCTTCTAAACTTATTTTTAATTTAAAAATAATAATAGCTATTTGAGTCCACTTTAATTCTACTTAATTCATACATGTATTTGATTTTTTTGAGTAAAATATGTATGATTTAATAATTCAAAAATTTATAAAAACAATATTTGTAATTAGAGTTGTTTGGAAGAAACTGAATTATTTTTTGAATTAAAAAATTTGAAAAAATGGAAAAGTTTATTTTTGGAATTAAAGTAGGTTTTGATAGAAAAAGGATTTGAAAAGAAAGTTATAGGGTACTAATAGTCCCACTATTTTACTATTTATACATATAACTATAAGGTTATAATAAAAACTTTAAAGTATCATTAATTATGTGGTGATTAATTTCATAAGATAAAGCTTTAGTACTAAATTGAATCTTTCTTGAGCACTAAATCAATGTTTGGGATATATTTTTCATTTTTTACTTTTCATTTCTTTCGTCTAGCAATTATTGATTTAGAATTCACTAAAAACTCAGCTCAAAATTGAATCTTTCTCTAATTTCATAAGCTACTTTTAAGAAAACAATCTCAACTTACTTTTGAAAAAAGAAAAAAATAGAGAAACTTATAAAATAAGTTATTATATAACTAATAATTTCATAAGCTGCTTTTAAGAAAACAATCTCAACTTACTTTTGAAAACAAGAGAAAAAATAGAGAAACTTATAAAATAAGTTGATTTAAAAAATTTACCAAATTACTATATAATAAATTGCTTTTAGCGTTTTAACTTAATCATAAATGAGGCCTTAAATCTTTAGGTTAATGTGTTTTCAATGGTTGACATTAAATCTCAATTGTGAATTAATTCAGGTGTTAATTACAAATGTTCTATTTAATCTAAGGATTATGATTCTCTCATGATTTAATCTCTTTTTGAACAAAAATACACATAGGTGAATGGTAGTTAATAAATAAAGAAAACAAAAAAGGTAAATTATATGGCACAACATTATTAAAATCTCATAAGAGCTCAGATCAGGAGATGATCTTTATCCTTAATCTAAACCTTTAAATGTGGAGTGTCCAATAGTCCGAAACTTGTTTATAATAGTAATAGTAAGATTGATAGCCATTTTTACATGTGGAGAGCCTGACTAATAATAGTAGAAACCTTACTTAGAACGGGAAAAAAAAAGAGTATTGAAATTTGGTACTTGAAGATGATCCATTGGAATTTTTGCCAAAACAACTCAATTTGTTAAGGAATTTTTGCGTGTTTCCTAAATTTAAAAATGCACGTAAAATTTTTAAAAAACCTATGCTGGGACAGCATGGTGCCGCCAACGGATACACAATGCGAGGCCGTGGATGCACAATGCAAGCCCAACCTGCAGCCACAAGTTACATTATTTTATTGAATAATGATATTTGACTCACGCAAATTTTATTACAAGCTCACACTTTATAATTTATCTTATTATTTTTTATAATTGCTCTTATTATGCATAAAAAATAAATATTATTTTATTTTATTTTATTCTATTCTCTCTCCTTTGAAGCCCCCTCTCTTTAGATAAGGGTAATTTTTAAAAAACTCCCCTGAGGTTTGGGCTTATTGCAAGTAAATGGCGAGAATCTGTTTATTTGTAAAAAATCCCCTACCGTCAGTTAATTTTAATATTGACCGTTAGTTGACTGTGCAAAGATAATATTGCCCTTAACCATAGTTTGTAGACTAACATAACTAAAAAAAAACTAAAATTATTGGCACGAAAAGCACAAATCCTATTTTTTGACAATTTTATCCTTGTCAATTCCAAAGATTTACAATATCATAGATAAAAATTTTGACTAGTTCATTTTCAAGTTTTTAATTTTATCTTTCTTATAGGAACTTTAAGGAAATATCAATAATTTAAAGAGGATTTTTCAAATTTTTAATTTTATTTTTTTAATAGGAACTTTAAGAAAATATCAATAATTTAAAGAGGGTAAAATAGCCAATAATTTTGGTTTTTTTTTAGCTATTTCCGTCTACAAACTAGTGTTAAGGGTAATATTGTCTTTGCACAGTCAACTAACGGTCAATGTTAAAATTAACTGACGGTATGAGATTTTTTACAAATAAACCAATTCTCGCCATCTACTTACAACAAACCTAAACCTCAGGGAGGTTTTTAAAAATTACCCCTTTAGATAACCATAACTCTATCAGATGTCTTCTTAATCATCAGTCAATCAATCCATCACCACTGTCAATAAATAATAAATTTCGATTTCGATTTTGTTATATTTTACGAATAAGTGGTGGATTTTATTATTATTGATAATATTAGTTTTGATTTTATGTGTACCCTAAAATTCTATTTTAGTTTCAATTTAGAATATAATTAAATCTTAATACTTAATTCAAATCGCATATCAATTAAAAAAAAATAAGAGAGAAGAGAGAGAAGAAAAACATTTACTTTTAATTTTTTAATAAGGATAATTCTGAAAATGAAAAAAAAATGGTTGATCAAGAAGTGGGCGCCGGTCTATTTTATTCAGTGGCGGATCCAGCTTGGAACCAGTGGGGACTTAAGTCCCCACTGAAAAAAAAAATCCTTTATTAACTAATTTAATTTATCAAAAATTTCTAATAAATTTTTTCCTAAGCCCCCACTAATTTATATTCAAACCCCTAACACATAAACATAATTACATACTTTAAGTTTTTAAAACAAATAAAAAGATATGAGCTTTACAAACTAAAATTAAGCCCACAAATATTAATATTAATCAAATTTTTAAATAACCCACAAACCCATTAATAATATTTTATTATTCTTTACCTTTCTCCAATTCCACTGCCTGCACCAATACGCAAATCTGAAACTCCTAAATCATCTTCTTGTTTCGGCATCTCCAAAAGCAAAGTGGAAAGTGATTTCTCCTCCAAATTTCAAACAACCCCTCGTTTCTTCATTCAATAAAATTAAGGTACAAATTAATATTTTATTTTCTTTTTATTTTATTGTTTATAAATCATATATAATTATTTGTTGAATTGATGTAGTTGTTTTTCTTCCCCATTAGTTAGTGTATCATCGGGCTATTGGTGTATTTGAAAAATATAATGTGAATTATGTGATTGAGTGTAGATTTCATAAAAAAGAACACATATTATTAATTAAGAAAATAACAATTGCAATTAAGCATTTGCTTGTTTAGCTTTATTGTCTTGTAATGTTTGTTAATTAATTTATAGCATTAATATAATTATATAATAGGGGAATATGCTAAAAGTGCTACTAGCCTAAGTAAACTACTCAATATTCATAATCTTTATTTATATTTTGAAATAGGTATGGAAAGGTTTTACAAAAGAAAGGAGCCACAATTTTTAGAAAAAAATGATGATGCTTCAACAAGCAGAAGCATCCAAATGAGTTCTCTACAATTGATATCATGGCACTTGAGATTCAACTTGATACATATATTTTGGATATGGGCACTAGTGGTGAGTTTTCACAATTAAAGGATATTGGTGATCTTGCAAAGCGGATGGTCGAGACTAAGAGACATAATGTATATCCATTAGTTTACTTGTTAATAACATTGGCATTGACTTTACCTGTTGCCACTGCGAGTGTAGAGAGAGCATTTTCAGCCATGAACATTTTGAAGACTCGGTTATGAAACCGAATGGGAGAGTAATGGATGAATGATAGTTTAGTTGTTTACATAGAAAAAGACTTATTTAATAATATTGATAATGAAGTTGTAATGCAACGTTATCAATGTATGAAAACTCGTAAAGGACAATTATAAACATATATTGAAGTATGATAAATCTTTCAAATTTATATATTTATTACTCTTTAAATTTTTTTATCGTCGTTGGGTAAGCCCCCAGTCAATCAACATGTTGTCTCCGCCCCTGATTTTATTAGCCCGCGAATCTTTTTTTTTGGCCAATACACCTTCATATAACTTTCGTAGATGAGATTACGTAAAAGATATGAAGGCAAATTCTTATCCTTCCTTACAAGGGTTGTACGACGAACGTCTCTGCGGCTCATAAAATGAGAATTAACAATGTTATAACTCCACTTCACGGATTCTTCGTTCTTTAGATTTTGTTTTGTTTTGTTTGTTTTTTTTAATTTTAAGCGAGAGTTGACACAATTATGAATTGCTCTATCTGTGTAAATGAATCATGCGTTTTAGTGTTTATTTGGTATAATTTATTTAATGGTTATAAATACTTATTTAATTTAATAAAATTTTCTTATAATTTTTATTATTGTTTGGTTATTTTTTTAATAGAGTTTTTGAATCTTAAATAAGCTATTTTGCTTCTATTAAAAAAAACTCAAATTTTAGGCTTTTAAAAGTAGAGTTTAAAAAGTTTTTTTTAAATGTTAAAATATCTAAAATATTCTCCACTTTCTTTTTATAACATAATTTAAAAAAAAACATGACTATTAAAGTAATTTTATAAATTTTGAATAAAAACTCTTATTAACAACTAAACAACTAATTTTTTTTTAATAAAAGCTCTACTTGAAAAGCTGTACCAAACAAAGCCTCAATCTCCATAAAGTTAAGGTAACTTTAATTTAGAGATTTTTGTGTCTTTATAATGTCAAATTTTATTTATTTATTTATTATTTAACAATACATCACTACGCGACCGTAATTATGCCCACATAGTTAGTTACATTTGCATCAATTTGAACTTTTTTTTTTTTTTTGCAATTATAAGAATTAACCCATAGAGTAACCACTCAAAGCTGATGTGCATGATTGCAAACTATGGATAAGATTTTTTAAGAAATAAAAAAGGGGAAAAATGGAGTATAACTATTTTTTTTGGGCACCCTATATAATGTGAATAACACTGTTTCCTTCTATATACTTTTAATTCTTCTTTATTCTTTAACTTATTATACAACACTGTTATCATTTCTTCCTTTTAATTGTTGATAGAAAAGAAAGCCTTGCGAGGGGCAAGAATATGTGGGAAAGAGAGAAATAAGAAAAAGTGTTAAAATAGTCTGAAACAAAAGAGAAACGAATATATAGTACTTGTTGGGGGGGCTAAATTTTATTGATTTTCATTTAAAAAAATTCACGTTAACATTAATTTTAACCATAGATTTTGTGTTAAAAATTAAAAAAAAATCCTAATCCTATTTCTATATGTTAGGCAGTTTTGAGGGATACAAATTTAAATACAAATTTTAAACGTAATTTTTTTTAACCATTAGATGAGAAAAGAATAGAAGGATCAAGATTAAATAAAGATCCTGATCCTATTCCTATATACAATAATATTAAAGACAATTATGTTGAGTAAAAATATCTAGATTTAGTATCAAAATTATTATCATGAGTTCGAAGACAAGATGAAATAATTGGGGCGCATCCGCAACCACCATTGCAAAGCATACGAGGGTATTGGACGTGACGTGGGTGGTGCTATGGATGACGATGTTCCATCAAGTGGTAGAGGTACTGGCCCTAAGATTGAGGAACCAAGCAGCTCTTCCATTACTTGGCTTTTATTTTTAGCATCTAATCAGCATAGCGAATGTTATTTCTAAGTTATAATATTGTAATCTTAATTTTTAGAAAAGATAAAGAGGGAAAAAAGAAAGAAAGAAAGAAAGAGTGTGCGTAAAAGAAAGAGGAAGAGAAAGAGAAGAGAGAATCATAACAATTAACAATAAATGATGGGACTCACAAATTATGGATTTTTTTTTTAATTTAAAAAAGAAAAACCATGTCATCTAACATCTTAATTATTAAATTCATAAATTGTATTTAACCAAACGGTTTAGATTACACGTCTAAAGTATGTCCATTAGTTCCACCGAATATAAATAAAGAAACAATTCTAGTCGCTACTCGAATGTCTGTTTACGCAAAATCAATTGGTCGTTGGAGGGGACCCTAATCAAATGGATCATGAGAATTATCCATTTACACGTATTTGACGTGCGGCTGTTCAGTGACTGTGATCTATGTCGGCAAAGGCCAGAAATTTTCATTCAAAACCCATCAAGGGTCACGTGTCCTTATCTAAATCGTAACCCTCTCCCTCTCTCCTCTTTTGGTTTTATTAATTTAATTATTTTAGAAATCTTTCAGGCCCCCATCCAAAAAAAAAAATCCACTGAACCAACCACGCTTCCCGCGTCAATGGCTACTCTTTCAACTTCATTCAAGCTTTCAACATCACGGCCAGTACCATCTTCATGTTATCTTTCATCATCATCATCATCATCATCGTCGTCGTCGTCGTCGTCGTCGTCAGTCTCTCCATTCGTCACTCCAAGAAAATCTCAACTTGCCAAAACGTTGTCGTACAATTCCAGTTTCTTCGGTCCTTTCAAGCAAATTACTGTAATGAGACCCACAAAAGTCCACACTAAGCCTCTGCCGGTTCGAATGTCATGGGACGGTCCACTTTCTTCCGTCAAATTAATCATTCAAGGCAAAAATCTCGAGGTTAGACTTATAAAACGTCGCCGTTTCCTGTTTTCTTTTGTTTATTTTTCTAGTTCTTTTACGCTTGGTACTTTTTTTGTGTGGTAACGACGGCATTACCTGGGTTTTGGTTCGACCGGGTCAAAATGAAAAAAAAAAAAAGACGAACTTAAGGAGGTCATAACATAATAATGTAAACTTAAGGAGGTCAAAACGTAAATTGCACATAGATATGAGCTATTTCCATTGAAGACCCTTATTTTTTCTGAAATTTCATGTTTGGATAAATATTTTCGTTTTTGAAAGATGTTTTTGGATTAGGGACCAAATGCCTTGCTTCTCTCCTCAAATTAACGTAACAAACAATTAGCCAAAATAGTGCTTTGTTTATTTTTGTCTTTCGTGTCAGTATTTGCATTGAATGATTGAACTATGAACAGATAAGCTGAATTTGTTTGAATACAGTTAACCGATACAGTTAAAAACCATGTTGAAGAGAAAGTTGGCAAGGCAGTTCTGAAGCATAGTCATCTGGTACGGGAAGTTGATGTTAGGCTGTCTGTGCGCGGAGGAGAGTTCGGCAAAGGCCCTAGGATTCGCAGATGTGAGGTGCCTTCCAAAATTTGAACTTCTAACATTGTTGTGATTTCTATTTGGATTTTTAACTCTTGTGGAATTGCATTGAATCTAATCAACTATTTGTTTGGACATGATGTCTTGTACTTTAGGTCACTTTGTTTACAAAGAAGCATGGAGTGGTCCGTGCAGAAGAAGATGCAGAGACGGTGTATGCGAGTATAGATTTAGTATCGTCAATCATTCAAAGGAAGCTGAGGAAGATCAAGGAGAAGGAGTCTGACCATGGTAGACATATGAAGGGGTTCAACAGGCTCAAGGTTAGAGAGCCGGTGACACAGGTTGTGGAGAATGATGCTGATGTACAGTCCGAAGAAGAGGATGATAACTTTGTTGATGAGGTAGTCCTTAACTTTTTCAATTTATCCAACTCCTATTGGTTTCTTTTACTTTGCAAACTCATCAATCATCACTTTAAAATACCTTTTTCCCTTGTTCTATAAGATATGGTAACAGTAAGAAAATTTGAAAACCAAAATAAATAAATAAAGTTTCATGACATCAAGCTTATTCATCATTACTGTCATCAACGCATTCTTTAGATGTAAATGGCAATCTTCATTCCCTAGTCATGTTATGGAGGTACTTGTCTCTCTATGTTAGGAATTGCGCTGTACTTTAGTTTAAAACGTATACATTGTTCACCATTTTAAAAATCTCTACTGATGATTTGCATTCGATTAAACAGAAAGAATTAATCAAAACTTATTTTCTGACAAGTTAAGATGAAAAAGATATCTCAGTTCGCTGAAGTCATTTATGTTTCTCTACCAAGCAATTCACACATTTTGATATACTGAATTCGGGTTAATAGCCAAGCATTGAGAGACTTGTAAATTGAGATTTTGGTAGAGTTTACGGTATGCCCATATCCTTTAGCCTATTTTTGTAAACCTATTGATGTCCATCATCACTGTTCCACACGGACCCCTCCACCCAATCCCACCACATTCCCCCCCACCCCAAAAAAAATCACCCCAACAACCTACTCTGACCTTGTCTCTCCTTTTTTGTAGTTTTCTAGTTTTCAGTTAAATGCATTTTCATAGTTTAATGCTTAAAGGCCGTCAAAAGCATTTCATGAGCTCCATCTAGTATTTTTTTGTCTTTCCTTTACACTATTTTAGCTTGTTAATTTCCATTTGCCTTTCAAAACCACTCAGAATCTGTTTTCTTCTTGGTCCCCACATTCTTGGTTCCATATTGTTAATGTCCATCAAATATTGATGATTCTATCAAATTTTGATTTCATCTTTTCTCTTTTTGCTTTTCTTATGCTTGTTGAAAAAAATGTTGAATAATGTCTCTAAACAATATTTTGGATTTCTTGATAATGACATTGTTTATAATTTGCAAATAGTTGGGAACCATATTGCCAACATAGTGCTCTCATATTATAGATGATTGTTGAATGAAATTATTCTACCCTTATTTATTTACTTACATTCCCCATCCTTCATGTTTGAGTAACGATTGGTACTCTATGTTTCTTTTTATTTCTCAGCATTATAGGGGCCATACCCATGTGGACAACATAAAAGTTTCCTTTGTTATCTGCTGGTATTAAGGTCATGTTGTTGCATATGTACTCTTCAATTTTTCTCTGATGCGCCCTAATTATTTATCTATCTGTCAGATTGTTCGCATGAAGTTCTTTGAAATGCCTCCTTTGACTGTCTCTGAAGCTATTGAGCAGTTGGAGAATGTTGATCATGACTTCTATGGATTCCGAAATGAAGAAACTGGTATGAATCTACAGTCTCCCTGTTCATCATTTCAGCGTAAACTATTTAGTGATTAAATTGTATTATTTTATGCTTGGCTTTAGGTGAGATCAATATCGTGTACAAACGAAAAGCTGGAGGCTATGGTGTTATTATACCAAAAGGAAATGGTAAAGCCAAGAAATTGGAGCCTCTGGAGGTAGAAACAGCTAGTTCATCCTCGCAGAATAATTAGCTGAATTGTGGATCCTTTTATCTGATAGATTAAATCAGCCATGTTCAAACCAGTGGCAATTGTATAAATGATTACAAAGGTACGATACGAGCATCACAGTACAGTTTTTGAGATTAAGATAGCACAGACTTTTGACAAATCTAAACTTGTCTTGGGTAATTAGTTGTTATGAGCCATGTATGTAAATCTGCCTGCCAAGATGTCATCTCTTTAGCCATAGGTAAGCTTATCATGTGTTCTAGCTTATGAAGGTTTTTCAGGGCTTTGATTTTGTGCTTTTCCATATTTGGGTAAAGAAACCTTAAATTGACAGGTATAAGAACGGATGACTTGTTGCAGAAAGCAGGGAGAAATGACTACATCTTTTTGCGCCCATGGCATTCAAGCGCTACTAGTTTGCTTCCAGTCCCCTTCCATTCTAAAAGTGATGTGCTCCACAGAAGTTTAAAGTTTAAACCATGATCATAATTCATCTCTTTAACTAACACTTTGAAAAAACCCGGAGAATTGCTAATAAGTCCTTATATACAACCGAAAGTGAGATATAATTACCCAATAAAATACGGAAAATAATCTAAAACTAGAACCAATTTCTTGACAAACTAATTCTAGAAAATTAGTTCAAGCACCAACAGCCGCAGATTTAGATTTGAAGTTGTTCTGCATCAAATCTGCACTCCGTAATGGGGTATTATCAAGTGTGAATCAAAGATTACAAGGTATGACTTTCATCATTTACTAAAAATCACTAGCCACTATGTCACGATCATATACAGTCATGAATTTTCAAACAATTTGTCAAAAGAAAATGTCCTAGGTGAAAGCACCAAATAATAGATGCTGCATTTGCTTTCGTCTACTAACATATTACAATTGGAATCAAGGTTTCATAAAACGAAAGGTGTCATGGATGGAGAACAACGCCGGCAGCTAAATCATTCTTCATTAGCAAAGCACACCGGATACTACAGGGAAGATAGCACTATAATATATTAGCCTTAACAAGATGCCAGTCACCATATCGGAATATTTTCAAAGAGCTTTTCCGATGGCACATGCTACAACAAATCAACAAAAATAGTTCATGATCTACTCCCAAATTCTTCATAGGTACTATAATCGATTAGCTACCAGTAGCCCTAAATCACCCGATGGGAACAGTTACAAAGAGGTTTAGTAATGCTACCGCAGCAAAAGAAGAAAAATAGTTTCCGTTTTCTTCCGATATGGTTTATTTGTATTATGAATAACCTTCAGTCAGCTCTTTGCAAAACGAGCTGTCACTGCACCTATTTGGAATTCCTTTCTTCACCAAGCTGCAGTTCTCATTGTGTGTTGTGTTTGCCAAAGTTATTCAAGGTAACCTAGAGTATTTATAAATCTGAGGGGGTCACCAAAAAGCTTAAAATGAGCCTTTAGAATAAAAATGCTGCAACCGTGTGATGTAGTAACACACACCTATCAAAATCATTGAAACTTAAATCGACTAATCTGGTTGTCAACTATGAATAGGATTTTTCTTTATCTTGGTTGAGAATCTCTCCACTGACACACTTAACAACTTGTTGATTGACAGTCCATCCCCTAAAGTCTTCCTCTTTGCTTCGTATCTGTGCTTAATCCTGTCATCAAGCTTGTAACCAAGAAACGCAGGAAAAGCCAATAGCTCTCCAACTTCACGACCCATCCCCACTATCAAATACTCCATCTTGTCCTCTAAAGACTTGTGATTGTACTGCAGTATCTGAGGATGCTTCTTGCTCATTATATAAATGTCTGCAAAAGATAGCCCGTAACTCAAGAACAATCCAATCACCTTTTGCAAGTTTTCGCAGCTTGTTCTGGTCACAGATCCCATTGCTGCTGCCAGTTCCCTTGTTCTACATTCATACCCAATCTTGACCAAGAAGCCAAGCTTTATTACAATGTTATCAAAGGAGAGAGCCAGAAATAATGGAGCTTTTGTCAAGAACTTGAAGATATCCTCAGAGCCCAAACCACATTGCTTGAGAAAGTCTATTCTAGGACGTAATTTCCTCTCCCTGCTAGCACTAATAACAGCTGGGAACACAAGAAAAATCCTGAAAATCTCCTGATCACTAAGTCCAGCAAAGGACCTCAAGAACTCAACATGTTTCCCTATATGCTCCAAACTATAGCTCAATATTGCAGGAAATTTCCACACAATAGCTGCTGTGGAATCAACATCATCCCCACCAAGCTCACTGAGAACCCTAACTTTCGGAATCAACTGGGTATCCAAATCATAATTAAGAATTTTTGGACATCTTACAATTAAATCAGCACCACCAAAGGGGTTCAAGTAAGCAAAAGTTCTTTCAATATCTTCAACAGACTTAAGACATACAGCTTTACTTAAATTAATATTGTTGAGAACATGAAGAATCGTCTCTTGTGGAACCCCAAGTTGAAGAAGTAGCCTAACCTTTTGATCAAAACCCACCAAGAATTTTGTTTCTGTTGAAGTCAAAAGGCGTTCGAGCTTCATTGGCTCAATGTTTCCATCCAAATCATCACGCACAAAGCATATCAATCGATCAATTTCCTCAGCAAGTAATACATTTGAGTCTTTGGAAATCAAACGACAAAATGCCATCCCTTTGATTCCAACAGATTGTAGCGAAAGAATCCGGGATCGCATTTTGTCCAAAGGAGTTACTCTGAGAGTTGGGTTGTTCTCCAAAAGCGAATCCACTTCTTTTTCATTTAGTCCAATTTCTTGAAATAATGTCACTGAAACAAAAGCAAACTAACCCAAAAAAATAAATAAACTTGATATCACCAAAAATTAATTGAATGGAAATGATTGGAAAGTGTTTGACAAATGACCGCTGAGAGAGAAATTACCCAATTCATTCTCTGTAAGAAGATTAGTAGAAGATCTAAAGCATCTGCGTTGGTTGAGAAGACGTTTAGTCAGTGAGGCTCCCAGTTCAATTCTTGATATTTTAGTGAAGTTAGCCAGAGAGAGCGTTCCATGTTCATGGCCATGGCTATACCTAGAACGAGTTTTAACTTCTTTCGAAATGACCAGAATTGCTTGTGACTGTGAGAGAAAGTATGCAGGTGCTGAAGAAAAATGAGTGACCGCAGTAGCGGCAGCAGCCATTTTTTCGTCTCAGCTCAACTGGATAAGCTCAATTGCAATATTACGAATGAGTCTCCAACGAGGGCTTGCGATTTTGAATTGCGGGGCACGTAATGAGTACAGCTATTAACACCCCTTCACTACTCTCTTAAAATCCCTTTTCTAAACTTACCCTATGAAATAATTTAAATTATCATATTACTTCTATTAACACCTGACCAATTTCACAAATACCGCTATTTGCTTTCGCTTATAACCTCACTTGAATTAAACAAATTTGTCTCCATGTTCATTTGCTTTAGCAGCTACATCTGTTGGAAAGCAGCTATAGTTGTTGAAATTTGTCAATTACTCAATTTTTAAATATGAGTTTGATAATTTAGAAAATTCATGATGGTAGAGAAGAGAAGAAAGCTCAACTTACTGTATTGAAAAAAAATATTTGGAAAAGTAAACCGAAATTTATTATATTAAAGTCTAAACTTAATAATTATATTGCACATTTGTCAATTTGTAAGTTCAACATAAAGTTTTTCCAATACAAATTCTTAGTTTCTTGAAAAGAAATAATTGTGAGGAGGGTATTGATAGTGGATCTTAGCCATTATGAAAAAGTTTCATTGATAACTAAATGGTATCATAATGATTAATTTTGAGAAACTACTCTTAAGTAATATTACTTATTTTATGTTGATGTCAAAACAGGGGTACTGGGGTGTAAAAAAATAAATTGGAGTGATGACATGATCGGTACTTCCCTTTTCACACTATCCTTTAGTGTAATTTTAATTGAGGGTAAAAATGTAAATATGAAGAGGGGTTTTAATAGGAGATTAGGGGAGTGCTAATAGCTCTACTCACGGGTCCTTCCGACCGATCATTGGGCCTTGACTTGATCCTAATTATAATTAGTTTTCAAAAGCCTGCTCGTAAATGCCTTTTTTTCCCTCCTTTTTTTCCTCCCTACAATCTGACTTTTGTTGAGAATCTGAACATATATAAATATAATTTACAGAACGTCTAAAAATATGCCAAGTATTTTTCTCAAAATTCTGCTCCAGATTTCTACGTCCAAATTTTTTTCGCATAAGAGAAATGAGCCCCATTGGACGTGGAAGCTCCCACTGGTCGACTAAAGCAAGTGGCGTTTCCAGCTCATACTTAAAACACCTCATATTCTTCTGCAAATCTTTCTCAAACTTGACCTGGGTACAAGGAATATGTTGCAAGTATGCCAAAATGAGAAGCAATATTCCCTGGTAATATAAAGAATTCTATTCTAGTTTGGAGGCGGGCGGTCCACTGCGAACGTTCCATTTACAAAATAAGATATTATTACCATAAGTTTCTTCTAAACAAAAAATAATAATTGTCAAAGGATATGCTTGCAAATGATACAAATTCATCCCTCATTTGATTGATCAGGATGGTTAGAATATGCTAGGGGATTAGGATTAGTGGAGTGAATTCACTTCCAATCCCGAAACCTTCTCCCAGGTAATAGATTTATTGCACGGAACTTGATTCTTTTCAATTCCGCAGTTTGGAAATGGACTCTTTGAACACTCCGCTATTGATTTCTTGATTGTGGACATGCCTTTTCTAAGACTAGCAGATTTGCCTCCATTTTTACCTTTCTTGGGTGATCTTGAAAGCAGAAGCCTGAAAATAATAATAATAACCTGATAAGCAAGCAGCATCGAGAGATTGAGAGAGAAACTGCATGCAGATTGATGGCGCACTTACCTCTTTTTAGGAACTTGGTTGGGATATTCAATTGTCTCTTCACGAACTTCTTCCCCTTCCTCAGCCTGGGGACTCTATCCAGGGAAACAAATACAAACAGAAACTTATTAACATCTTTCGATTGATGACAAATCATAGTTCATAGAATGAAACATCTAGGAAGAGAGCATTCTCTGTACAGTCAATAGAGTGGTGCACTTTCCAGTTTACAGGCAAAAGGCCAAGGCATGCCAACTTAGGCATGAACAAGCAAAGAACAAAATGAAACTAAAGTTCCTCATACAGGACGGGCATAAGTATTGAAGGCACAAATGACTAAATTTAGCAAAGATCTAAATCAACGAGTATTAAGATGTTTGAAGCAGTATCCACCTACTTGAACAGAAAATTTATTTCTAGCAGACAAGACAGAAAAGTAGATGCTAAACAAAGGAACTGGATAGCATTTCCCCTGGGGCATGTTGAGATGTAAACGAAGTAAACTAAATACAATGCAGATAGAGACTACAGGCATTGCAACGGCAACAAATAGCTCATGTTCCATTCCAATAAAACAGAGGCATGTGTTGCAGACCGCCCAAGAACACTCACCCCGTGACACATGGCTATTCAAACATACATGATCTAAATCAGGTATCTTGTTCTAACTGTCTTTCGCTAACCAGGCACCTCTTCAAAACTTCAAATAGCTAAAAACTACAGTAAGGATAAATGTATGAAGCAGTCCATCTAGAGGAAATTTCATTCACAATGCATAGGTATGCAAGTCAACAAGAATAAACATCAAGAACAAGAAGGGAAGTTACCCAGAAGCTATAAACATCAAGAACAAGAAGGGAAGTTACCCAGAAGCTAATAGTTTAAAAAACCCCAATGAAGTGTCATGTGTAAAAAAAAATTTCTCATAAGTTTGAATTCCAGACAACAGGCATTTACTTTGAAAATGCCATAAAATATCTCTGATTATTGACTAGTCCTCTAAGAAACCACAAATATAAACCCAATCATAATGTAAGCACTTCAAACAGGACTAGACAGATGCCAAATACTGGACATGAATTATTAATCAAATGCAGTTATGTATAGAAACTCTATCACTGTGTATAAAAACCAACAATATTAAAAGTAAATGAAAGAAAGAAGATATAAATGGTCCGATAGCTTTTGAACCATTAGAACATTAATAACTAAGGAGGTAAGAAAATCCCCCTTAAAGTGACACATGTTATCACATTCTAAAGCCAAGACATTGGAGACATTTTGGTACACCAGCCATGTGTAAGGAAACTTCTAAATTTCACAATAATCATTTTTGACCAATGGCATATAGCCCATGGAAGTTGATAAAGCTTAGAACTTTAAGTTTCCATGAAACAACTAAACATGAGTCACTCAACAATATCAAGCTTGAATTTCTTGAACAGAATTTAACTAACACATAATTACAAACTTAAAAGGAAGTTCTTAATAATTTTCTCTGGTCAAAATAGGATGTATGCTCTTACAGCAGGTATATTTGACCAATGTTTAATGAGGAAAAATTGCTTTCAGAGGCATGAATTTAAAACGAAAAGTAGCAGACATGAAATTAGCATTTACACTAAGTGAGCAGGTGGACAACGACTAGCAAATCTAAAACAGCTCCCTCACATGTTTGAGCATGTGTAAGTAATTGTCACAGTGTGATAACATATAAATTAACCCAAATGATCCAACTGCTATTTACTAAGGTTCAATTTAGTATTATGGTGTTGCATAAGGAAAGCTCTAGCAAAGAAATAACGTTGATAATGTTTAGTAAATATAAAAAGAAAGGTAATAATTCTAACAACATAGAAAAATTGATATAAGTTTTTCATCAAACAACTATGAGATGAAATCACCTCAACTTCAAAATACAGTTGCAAGGGTATACCAAACACGTTACAATTATAGTAGCTTCTAGGCCACAGCTGCTAGAAAGCAATACTAAATGAGCCGCAATCCATTATATTTCAAATCAACATAAAAGCCAAAAGCACAAATCTTGCCTTGAACATATCTTAAGCATGATAACATAGGGGATCAATCTACAACACCAGATTTAAAAAATAATAATCTAGAATATAAGATTCCAAGCCAACTTAAATCATTCTATAATTTTGGATAGCAGTATGATATGATTATTGAAACAACACAGTAACATTACTTACATGTTTTGATGAAAAAATGCAGTCCTCTTGGCTGTTGAGTTTAAATTTCTTCTTAGTATCGACATTTGCATCAGCTCCATTTGCTTTCCTCTTCTTTCGCCCGAGTCCGATCATACGAGACTTTCCTTTCTTTTCCCTCACTTTCCACACATTCCGCTTTCTATACACCAACTTTTCAAACTTCCACTCCGTACAGCTTGTATCAATAACAGTCACTTCATTTCTTGAATACCCTAAAAGCTCCTCTCTTTCACCATCTTCCATTTCCACCACATTATTCACATTCTCTTCTCCGTCAACTTCTTCTTTCAATTTATTCTCTATCTGGGCATTTTCGTCTTTTCTCTCACACCCACCGCAACTCTGCTCTTCTTCTACATTACTACTTGTCATTCTTGAAACCAAGCAAAATTTAGGGTTTGTTTGTTTCCTGGAAATCTTTTTCCGAGAAAATTTACAACTTTGGTCGTCATTGGATTCACCCATTATGAAGAGGTCTGACAACACATTGTTCATAATACCGAACCATTCTCCTTTATCATCTCCATTTTCATTTTCACCACAAATCTCCTCCGTCGCTACCTTTCGATTCTGAGTCGACTCGGACGAGTTTGACTTCGGCTTAAGATTGCTGTCCTTGTTTTCAAGGAAATGATCTAGCTCGAGGTCGTCGCCGACCGGGAAACCCTTGTTGGACCGAAGCCGGTCGAGCCAGTTCGAACAAGACTTGCCGGTCGACATTGAACAAATCATAGCTGATGTGGACCAATATTTCCCCAAGATTGTTTGCTCGGGGAATTGAACGGTGCTTTTAGGTTGGCTTGATTCAACTGTACTGCACATGCCGCTCTAAGTAGATCGTTCGAAACTGCATTCGGTTGCGCGATGCGCATAGTTTCTCAATGCCACGTGGATCACGTTTTAAGCTTTTCTTAGTACTGTGCAATGCTCGTGTGTTTATTTTAAGATGGCACTGTGATTTGTTAATCAATTTATAAAATAAAAATAAATTGTTATGCTCCACAATAATACGTTACTGTTGGAAAAAAATTGGGAATTTATTAATTGTCCAATGGCAAAGGTGCCACATGGGAGAAATCTCAAATACTCATCGATTGATGATTGATTGATTTCGTTCCAAGTGCTTACATGTTCATTTTGTATGCTGGACATTAAGGGCCAGTTTGGCATGGCAGGGTTAACAGTAGTTAATAAAATAAATAATTTTTATCATGCAGATTAAATAAATTATTGATTAAAAAAATAATTTGATATTTGTTAAATTGAATGATTATGATTGCTTTGTGTTTGAAAAGTTGAGTATATGAATTTTATAAATTTTAGTATGAAGGTGCTATTTTATTATATAATCACGAAAATAAATATAAGTTTAAATTGTCTTTTATTTATATATTAGGACTTACGAAAAATAACACATAATTATATTTTTGTTAAAATCCATATAACCAAAAAAATCGTTACAAATAAGGATAAGGATGGACATGAACTAATCATGCCAAACTAAATAGTTTTCTGAGTCAAGTTTGATGGAAGACAAACCTTTGGATTTATTATCTTACCCAGCTTATGAGCATGTTCACCTAGAAATTAAAAGAAAGTTGAATTTGTTAAGCAATTTCATAAGAAAGTATGGCAACAAATAGATAAGAAGACTGAATAATATTTTGCTTAAGCAATAAGAGACATATAAAAGTGGTTTTAGCCCAAAGATTAAATTGGGTGCATATGAGAAATGAGAGTTTTCTAGCCCAAAGGTGTTCCAAGCTGCTTCCAAGGGGAGATGGACCTTTCCAATTGGCTACATAGATCAATGACATCGGCTACAAATAGGATCTTTCTTGATGAGTATAATGTGAGTGCTACTTTTAATGTATATGATCCCTTTTGACATAAGTGATGATTCGAGAATGAATCCATTTTAGGAGAGGGGGAATGATGAGAACGAGAAAGGAGAAACCATTGAAGATTCAATTGATCTTTTGCACATTTATGAAGGCTCAATTACAAGAGTTAGAGTGAAGAAGATGCAAGTTGGCTTGAATGGATTAATTGAGAAGATATGGGTGGATTAAAGTGCAAAACATGATGCGGTGCACTTGGAGAGAAGAGAAGGCATTTTGTGCATTATTCAAGCTATTAGACAGCCTAACACACAGTTTGGGGAAGTTAATGTAAGAATGACAATTTCAAAATTGAATAGAAACTACCTCAAATAGAATTAATGTGCAAACTATATACCATTGGAAAGATGATTGATTCCACTTTCCAATTTTTTTTATAAAGATGAATTGTTACTTTTTGAAAGAAGCTATGACCAATTCATTGCAACTTATTCAGTTTTCAAGTTATAGGAACTAGTTTCGAGTTTGGGAATATCAACCTTATTTATTGTCTCTTTTACTGTGTTTTAAGTTTATCAATGCATTATTTAAGTCTAGTATTAATGTTAGTTAACTAATCAAGTCATCTAAAGGATCATTTTCACTAAACCTATGTTTGGAGAGTCATTCTATTGTCTTTAATTGTACTTTAAGATCTTGGGTCTCTATGATCCTATAAAAATTTAGCTTCCATGGTTTGTAAAATTTTTTATCAAGATTATTATTATTATTTGAATTAAAAGATGATTTTTTTAATTCTTTCGAGGACTAGTGAACTTATTAAGAATTCAGTTCTTGTAATATTCCAAATCTGACTTACCACTCATCTTCTTATCTAAAGCTTGAGTATGACGTCAATATCATTCTCTAAGACTCTTTTTGATTGAGCTTACTGAGTAGAGTTTATGAGATTAGAGCTTTGGACAAAAGGTTGCTGAGTGTTTGGTTGTCAAACAAAAAAGCTCTTTTAAACCATTAGGTATTTGGTTCTGCAACACAAAAGTGCTTTTAAGTTATTAAATTACCAAAAATGATATATAAAAGAACTAACTTCAGAATCATATAATTTTTCACAAAATGCACACAAGCTATTAATTTATATGAAAATTACACATTTCTTCAGTGTTTAAATTCAACAAACCAAGTTTTTAAGGTTGGTATATAAGGGTGTTTTGGAATTAATAAAATTATGTTAGGACATTTTAAATATTACATACAAAATAGGAAAGTTATTTTACCTTAACTCTTTTTGGGAAAAGATACAAAATAGCTTTTAAGAGCATAAAAGCTCTTATTTTTTTTTAATCAAACATTACTAATAACTTTTGATAAGTGCGTTTGGAGTTAAAAAAGATAAAAAAAACACTTAGTACCTCTCCAAAAGCCATACCAAACACATACTAATACCTCTGATTCGCGTTTTCTTAAATACTAGGTCAATGCTTGTTTAACTTAAAATCTATTTAGAATTATCCTCAACAATTGAAACTTCAAAATTGAGTATGGGTCTAAAAGTTTCACAATGGGGTTCGCTAGTCAACTAAGCAGAACTTAATTATTCCAACTATTTGATTATAAAAAATTAATATTTAGATAGTAACGATCAGTCGATCATGCTGAGAAAAGAAGCTGCAATAGTGCAAAATTGGATTTTGATTATTTGCTACTCTAAGAAGCAAAAAAAAAAATAAAATGGATGGCATAGATTTATCATTATTGTTATTTTTAATGGATAACTGTAGAAGATAGTGGAGAGAAGCTAGTGGATTTACACTGTGGTGGTTGAGATGTTTTAGAAGGTCCAAAGTCAAGATGATGTTGAGTATGACTAATCTTATCAATGTTAGAAATTTTATTATAATGATTCAAACTACATAATAACTTTTAACCATATTAATATTTGATTAATATGATGAATTATAAGATGAGAATTACAAAAGATTGATAATATTATGTTATTCATTTCCACCATTTATAAGTTACAATATCATTATAATGACATTCTTGTGTCTTATTTATTGATAGTTATTGGTGGATGAATTTGGTTAAGCTAATTTAGGAGCACCACGTGGACTAAAGGGTAGAACATAGAAGGAATAACATGCATCCTCAATTAGAATAGACTCATTCACCTCATTCTTTAGTAAAGGAGACTAAGGGGATATTGTTAATCGTTAATTTTGGGCCAATTAGCAAAGGAGATATGTCCATGATGAAAAGGATCCACGGAGGAAGTATTAGGTAGGCAGGATCTGTAGGCTCCAAGAAGATCTTTAAGCTCCACAAAGGATCTATGAAAAAAATATAGTCCAAAGACTAATGGTAGGATATAGAAGGAAGAGAGTAAAGCGAGAACACCAACGTTTGCTTAAGATAACCTATGATTCAAAAGCTTTTTCTCCATTTTATAAGGTCCACATTCTTTAGTTAATTACTAGTCCCTAAAGGATGTGACTAGTTATCTAATAGGAAGCTCAAGAGTCGTCTACCAAGAGGGGACCCACGAAACTTAGCTTGTGCTTTAAGCTTATCCTAACATTCTCTAGTCACTACCATATGAAACAGTGGTCCTTATGGGACAAACATGTTAACATGTATTTATAATATTGATTTTGGTGATAACAAATTTTATATGTTTTTTTATTAAAATGTTGGAGTTTTCATTGATAAACAATTTGTTAAAATTTGCTTAATATTTCTAAATATGTTCATGAAATATGGATAATTGTTAACTTTAATCGAAAAATCATTCCTTGCGAAATTCTGTTATAATTGTGATTCTGGAAGTAAACAGTGAACTGTTAACTTTGAAACGGTTAACTGATAATTTCCAAAGAGGAATAAAATCCTTCAACTTGAGCCGATTAGCAAAAATGGATAAGGCTAGTGTGCTTTGCAAGTTACTGGAATTAAACGGCGAACCGTTTATATCAAATGGTTAACCGATAATTTCCAGAATAAAATTTTGTGCTAACCTTGAACCGTTTAACAAAAACGGATAAGCTTATTATTTTTTGCAGGCTACTTAAAATAACCGACGAATTGTTAACTTCAAACGGCTAACCGATAATTTCTAGAATGTCATTCCATGCTAACCTTGAACCGTTTAGCAAGAATGGATAGCCGAAATTTATTTTGCAGGTCTCTAGAAATTAACGGCGAACTAATAGTGGAAAATGGTCAACTGTTTATTTAAATTTCAGCTCAACAGTCACTTGGACCAGTCAAAACGGTTAACCAATAACTGTTAACGACGATTCGATTTCAGGCAGAAAGTCAATAACGACTATTTTTCAGCTTCAACTATAAAAAAACTCAATCAAATTCAAACAAGGATTGATCACAACATTATCGTTGAGCTTGTAATCGAGAATACAACATTTATTGAGCTTTAAATTCGTTCTTGTTTGATTTATTCACACATTGAGCATATATTTGTAATCATATATTTTGTGTGAGAGAAAACCACTTGTGTAATCTTTGTTCTAAGTGATTGTAATGTTGGGATACACTTGAGTAAAGAGATTGGGGATAATCTCTTGGTGTAAAGGTGGATTGACACCCGTGAAGTCAATTGTAAGTGTTCTTAAAGTCTTGGAAGTTTGACTAGTGGAATCTTCGAGCCCGCTGAGCTTGGAGGCGTGAACGTAGGCAAGGTTAGCCGAATTATGTAAAAATATCTTCCCTTATCTTTTTACATTTTGGTTGATTTATTTATTATTGTTTTAAATTCATTTAAGATTTCCAAGTGATTAGGATCCACTCTAAAGGGATCATAAAGATCCTCCACAAAAGAGTAGTCACTGTAAGAATTCCTCAAAAGAATATTTTCTAAAAAAGATCCTAAGGATCGTCACTGCAAGGGTAGTCGCTATAATAGTTCTTCAGAAGGATCCTCTTTAAAAAAAGATCCTATGGATCCTCCCTAAAGAGTTGATGGTCCTCCTTTAAAATCCTCAAATCAAGGGCCTTCTTTAGGAAGCCCAAATTTATCCCAACGGTCATTATATGGACTTAAGACCATAATGGAACAAATGAATTAACTCTTATAAGTGTCTCTTTGTATGCTTAACACTCTTGTCAAGCTTAAAAAGTTAACAGAAACCTACCACATAGAAAGGAACCACACCTTATCCTTACACAATCAGAGGGATTAACAGGAGTCTACCCTATAAAAAGGGATGATAACATAATATTAACACCTTATTCTTAAACAATCTGAGGGACCAGCAGCCTGCTACATGGAAAAAGACCACAAGCTTTCTTGGTATCCTCAGATAAAGAAATACAGAGGTTTTTTAAGAACGCACTCATAATAATTGAAGAAAATAAGAATGTAACAATAAGCTCTTACATAAGGAAGGCACCATCTATGGGATTTTGCCATATATTCTAAGAGACATAATGGTACCTTTAGCAGTTCTACTATATAAACTAATCTTGAACCCTAAGAAAAGGTTCCGTCCTTTTTTATTTCTCTTTATCTTCTTCTTCTTGTTCATTCTTGTTGAGGTTATGGAGCCCCAACAATTTTTCTGTGCGCTTATGAGTGTAATATCCTTATGTGTAATTCCATTAAGGTAGCAGTAAGGTTACTTAGGGCATAATTGCCCGGCCTGTTGGCACAATTACAAATGTGTGCAGCCTCTCATGTCCATCCACCGCTTAGTGTAGGGCTCTGCGCTTCCATTGTATAAGGAAATAAAGTTGCACCTTGGCTATCAGCTTAAGCTTTTAGCCCAATGGTAAGCGCTTGATCCTAACAATTGGTATCAGAGCGAGATCATGGATTCAAGTCGCCACAAAAGCAATTTTGTGGGGGGGATTGTTGAGGTTATGAGGCCCCAACAAATCTTATGTGCACTTGTAGGTGTAACATCCTTCTGTGTAATTCCATTGAGGTGGCAGTAAGGTTACCTAGGGCGTAACTGCGTGGCCCGTTGGCACAATTACAAATGTGTGTAGCCCCTCATGTCCATCCACCGCTTAGTGTGGAAAAGGTTACCTAGGGCGTAACTGCCCAGCCCGTTGGCACAATTACAAATGTGAGCAGCCCTTTATGTCCATCCACCGCTTAGTGTGGGGCTCTGCGCTTCCATTGTATAAGGAAATAAAGTTGCACCTTGACTGTCAGCTTAAGCTTTTAGCCCAATGGTAAGCGCTTGATCCTAACAATTGGTATCAGAGCGAGGTCATGGATTCAAGTCGCCACAAAAGCAATTTTGTGGGGGGGATTGTTGAGGTTATGAGGCCCCAACAATTCTTATGTGCGCTTGTAGGTGTAACATCCTTCTGTGTAATTCCATTGAGGTGGCAGTAAGGTTACCTAGGGCGTAACTGCGCGGCCCGTTGGCACAATTACAAATGTGTGCAACCCCTCATGTCCATCCACCGCTTAGTGTGGAAAAGGTTACCTAAGGCGTAACTGCCCAACCTGTTGGCACAATTACAAATGTGAGCAGCCCTTTATGTCCATCCACCGCTTAGTGTGGGGCTCTACGCTTCCATTGTATAAGGAAATAAAGTTGCACCTTGACTATCAGATTAAGCTTTTAGCCCAATGGTAAGCGCTTGATCCTAACAATTCTCTTAAAAAATGAAATAAACGCCCGAAGGTCGGGGCGCCAAACCCCCCCTCCCTCCGCGGAAAAAGGCCAAAACAACGGGTGAGCTATAGCCTTGATGGGAGTTAGGTTTGGCCAAGTTTGTCCGCCGGACTTGGAATGGGGCGAAACTTTGCGCGGGGCCTCCGTGTGCCAAAAATAGGCCGCGGGCACAGCCGCGCCCAAAAGAAAGCGCCTGAATGTCGGGGCACCAAAACCTCCCTCCGGAAAAAGGCCAAAAAAGCGTACCTCTCCCACTTCTCCAAAAGCTATTCACCTCTTCTATTCTTGGAGCTCTCATAACTGAACACCACACACTATGCAAGTCCCTATCTCTACTATTTATCTCTCTATAAAGAAATTGTCTTCCCGATTCTTTATTCGGTATTCATCTTTCTAAGAGGTAACTATTTCTTATAAGCTCCATGATCGGCATAACACAACCAACTTCCCTATTATGCTCCACATACAAGGATACTCATAAGTACCTCGGGACGAAAATAGAACTTCTTAAGGAGCCTAAAAAGAAAAAACACTTGGAAGACCTTCTTTAGGTCCCTTATCACTTGTAATGTAAAAAACTTCTTATAATATTCTATTTCACATAGTGGAATTGAGATAGTCTTTGTAGACATATGCCATAGGTTGAATCATATAAATCTTGTATGTCTTTTATATTTACATTCATGTACATTTTATGCTCACTAGAGATCATCCCTAGAGCTAGCTCATTGAGCTTCTTAAATAGTCCTTATAGCTCCTTAGAGGACCCTATGAGCCCTATAGGTTCCCTGGTCTAACTTGGCCCTGTAGGGTCCCTTCAGGCTCCCTTAGACACTCGATTTCCTAATCGATCTAGGCCACCATGCTACCGTCCTTCATCAATAAATAAATTCTTATGTCTTTTAGTTTGCGCCACTGAGATGAGCAAAAAACCCAGGGGGGCTAAAACAATAATTAATGGTGGTGGTTATGATTTAAGTTTAAGCCATACAAAAGAGATGAATTTAAAAGAAAATTTTCTAAATACATAAACACTCTTAAATTATATATTCTAGAGATATATTATATTATTTTATAGTTTTCTAAGTGTTTTTTTTTTGGGTGCACCCTTACAAAGCCAAGCCATTATATCTTGAAGGGTAAACAACTATATGACTTATTTTGCACTAAGATAATATCTTCGAGGGGCAAAATCTCTCCTTAAGGACAGTGCTATATACAAGGCCTTGGCTTTTAGCAAATTGTGAGAGATAAATCTAGCATCCATAATTTTAAATTTTCAAACACTCAATTGTTTCTCTATGGATGTGATTGTATTATTTACTCTTGAAACATTTCATGAGATGTGATTGAATAGCCTGTCTCTCTAAAGTAACCTGAGTTATGTTAGCTTAGTTGTAGATAGCTAGAGTTATGTATAGTTTAATTATAAATTGTAAGAGATATGTGTAAATTAGAGGTGGCAAAAATGAGTGTTAAGTGCTAGAAAGTATATATTTATAAAGGAGAAAATCGTCATTTTACACTCCAAGTTTTACTATTATCCCTACTTTTATGTATTTAAGTCTCTTGTGATTTAATTATGTGTGTTGTATTATAATTAAGTATTTTATGCATTTTAGTGACATCATAGTCATTTCACAATGAACGAGAGATCAGACAGCAAAACGGACATCACTTTTGAACTCAGGTAAGTGTTAATATCACTTTACTTGATACTATAAAATAAGTGTCATCTTATGCCAAGTTTCTTAGAGACCTTTGTACTAACAAGAGAAATATTCACGTTCAAAAGAATGCATTTTTAACAGAAAATGTTAGCTCTATACTCCATTACAAAATTCCTCTAAAATGTAAAGACCCAGGCTCCTCCACTATCTCATGTAGTCTAGGGAACCATATAATTGAGAATGCTTTGTTGGACTTAGGAGCTAGTGTAAATCTGTTGCCTTATTCAGTATTTGTAAAACTTGGACTGAGAGAATTACACCCAACTCCAGTGGTGTTACAGCTTGCAGATCGGTTCACGAAAATACCTCGTGGTATTGTGGAGGATGTGCTTATCCAGGTAGACAAGTTTTATTTTCCTATTGATTTCATTGTAATTGACACTCAACCAATCCAGGATTCAAGGAAGCACATCTTCATTATCATAGGCCGACATTTCTTGGCAATTGCGGATGCTTACATTCAATGAATGACTTGAAATATGCAGTTGTCTTTTGGCAATATGACTATGGAGCTAAATGTTGAGTGTTAGAAAGTGTCTATTTATAAATGAGAAAATCGTCATTTTATATTTCACGTCTTACTAACACCTTTACTTTTATGTATTTAATTCTCTTGTAATTTAATTATGAGTGTTTTATTTTAATTAAATATTTTATGTATTTTAGGGGCATCATGGTCATTTCACAATGAACAAGAGATCAGACAGCAAAACGGACATAAGTTTTGAACTCAGGACAATCGAAAACCTTAGGACGACCACCGAAACTCGAGCTCAAACCATTACTCAACACTTTCAAATATGCATTTTTGGGAGAAAAAAGTACTCTTCCGGTAATCATCTCATCATCCCTAAATGATGAACAAAAAGGTAAGATGTTGGATATTTTAAAAGAGTACAAAAGAGCATTAGGATGAAGCATAACCGACATAAAATGTATAAACCCAATAAACTGTATGCATTACATTCACCTTGATGAAAATGCTAAACCCACTAGGGAAATGCAACGTCGGTTAAATTCTAATATGAAAGAAGTTGTTAGAACTGAAGTCCTTGAGCTATTAGACGCATGTATCATTTACTCAATTTCTGATAGTTCATAGGTCTGTCCTGTACAAGTTGTTCCTAAAAAGTCAGGAGTGACAGTATTTACCAATGCTGATAATGAATTGATACCCACTAGAGTGACTACAAGATGGTGTGTATGCATTGATTATAGAAAGTTAAATTTTGTTACATGTAAAGACCATTTTCCTTTACCATTTATCGATCAAATGCTTGATAGATTGGCAGACTAAGAATTTTATTACTTTCTAGATGGTTACTCAGGATGTAATCAGATTCCTATAACACCAAAAGATCAAGAGAAGACCACTTTCACTTGGTCTTTTGACATTTCTGCATATAGGAGGATGCCATTTGGATTATGTGATGCACCTGCTATATTTTAACGTTGAATGTTAAGCATTTTGTCTGATATGGTTGAACGATTCCTTGAAGTCTTTATGGATGACTTTTCTATTTTTGGTGACTCATTTGATCAATATTTACATCATCTAACACTAGTTCTGCAGAGATGTATAAAGAAAAACTTAGTCTTAAATTGGGAGAAGTGTCATTTTATGGTAAGACAATGTATTTTTTTGAGTCACATTATTTCGAGCAAAGTTATTAAGGTTAACAAAGCCAAGGTGGATCTTATTTGCAATCTCCCTCCACCTAAAACAGTCAGAGAAGTAAGATCTTTTCTTGGGCATGTTGGTTTTTATAGACGTTTCATTAAGGATTTTAGCAAAGTTTCTAGACCCTTATGCAATCTACTTGCTAAGGATGTACCTTTTGTCTTTAATGATTCATGTCTTGGGGTATTTGAAAAACTAAAGTAGTTGTTGACATCATCACCCATCATTTAGCCCTCAAATTGGAACTTACCATTCAGCTCATGTGTGATACATCTGATTATGCAGTAGGAGCAGTATTAGGACAAAGAGTTGATTGAATTCCTCATGTTATTTACTATACTAGTATGACATTGAATGATGCACAGTTGAACTATTTAGCCACTGAAAAAGAAATGCTAGCAGTAGTGTTTGCATTAGAGAAATTTCGATCTTATCTCATTGGTTGTAAAATAATTGTGTTCACCGATCATGCTACTCTTAAATATCTTCTCACAAAGAAAGTTGCAAAAGCTATACTAATTCGTTGGGTATTACTTTTGCAGCAATTCGACTTGGAATCGAAAGATAAGAAAGGCACATAAAATTTTGTGGCCGACCATATCTCTCGTTTCAATTTTGACACAATTTCAGAACCATTAACATTGAATGAGTCATTTCCAGATGAACAATTGATGAGTGTGATAGTATTACCATGGTATGCTGATATAGTCAATTATCTTGTTACAGGTAAACTTTCAGAGCATTGGACCAAGCAAGACAAAGCTAATTTTTTTGTAGAAATAAAGAATTTCTTTTGGGATGACCCTTATTTGTTCAAGTATTGTGTAGATCAAATTGTTAAATGATGTGTCCCAGAAAATGAATTTCAAAATATCCTTTTATTCTGCCATGAACAAGCTTTTGAAGGCAATTTCAGTACTAAGAAAACAACTACTAAAGTTTTACAATGTGGTTTCTATTGGCCCACTATATTTCGAGATGCTTACATTTTCTATTATTCATGTGATAGGTGTCAACGAATGGGGAGCGTTACATAAAGGAATATGATACCACTAAATCCAATTTTAGTGGTTGAGATTTTTTATGTATGGGGTATTGTTGAGTGTTAGAAAATGCATATTTATAAAGGAGAAAACCGTCATTTTACATTTCAAGTCTTACTAACACCTTTACTTTTATGAATTTAATATTCTTTTGATTTAATTCCGTTTGTTTTATTTTAATTAAGTATTTTATGTATTTTAGGGGCAGCATAGTCATTTCATAATAAACGAGAAATCAGATGGCAAAATGGACATCACTTTTGAACTCAGGACGGTCGAAAACCTTAGGAGGAGCATAAAAGGAAAAATGACACTGTTCACATGTACGGTACTATTCACGTGTACGGTACTGTATAAGTTACTGTTCACGACACTGTTCACATAGACGGACGATGACATGGCATTGACCGATAATGTGGCATTGACTGATGAGGTGTCACGATCCTGTTGGGCTAAAATTCTTATGTACTGTTGATGGTGACGTGGCAGCATATCAGTGGACGAAAAATCTCGCGTACGGTACATGCATCACACAGGATTATTTTCAACCAAACCGCGTTACTGTTCATCTGGGTCAAACAGTGTTATTGTTCATCCGCATGGTCAAACCGCGTACTGTTGACTGATGACGTGGCGTAATCCTGAGCGTCTAAACTGTTTTTAATCTGATGGCCATGATTTACTCCATGTATATATAAAAAAAGGGGCCTCTCTCCCCTAATTTAATAGCTCTGAATCTAATTTTGGGATCCATTTTCTGTAATTCCTTCTCCATCTTGTATTTTCTTCGTATTTTAATAAATTCCCATTTTGCCCCTAGTTCAATTATGAGTGGCTAATTTTCTTTCAAGCTTGGGTTGAAGGTGAAGTCTCAACATGTGTCATGGGCTTAATTTGGTAAATTTATTTTCTCTTCCCCTCTAGTTTTTGTGGATGTTTTGACTTCTCGTCGACAAATAATACTAATTTTGTCTAGTACCGCCTTGGTTTCACCGGCCCTCTAGTACAAGGTTATTATTATTTAGCACGATAAGCCCTTAGCACCATATTGATTAGAGCGTGGTTCATGATGTGTGGATTCCCCCCTTATGATTTAATTGGCATTAATAAAGATTATTTAGCCCATGATGCATGTTGATACGGATCCAGATACCCAAGTACGTCATTTTAATAGAATTCTCTTCAATTTATTCTCGCCATTTCAATTCCAACTTTAGAATTTATTCTCGCCATTTTAATTTAAGTTTTAGCATATTCCAAATCATTTCCACCACAAATCCAATCACTCATTTACAAAATTAATTCTACACAGAATTAAAATCCACCTCCTCGTGGGATCGACACTCGTCACCATTAGTCTATACTACAATAGATTCGTGCGCTTGTGAGTACATTAAAATTTGCACAACAGGTATCGACTTCATGGGACCCTTTTGGCCATCAATACATATTGGTTGCTGTTGACTACGTATCAAAATGGGTAGAAGCAATTCCATGTAGAACCAATGATCATAAGGTGGTGATAGGATTTTTGAAAAGCAACATTGTTTCACGCTTTGGATTCCCTCGAACAATAATCAGTGATGGTGGTGCCCACTTTTGCAACAAAGCATGCAAGCTCTTTTGACAAAGTATTCCATCATTCACAAAGTGGCGACCCCGTATCATCCGTAAACCAGTGGCCAAGTTGAGATCTCCAATCAAGAAATAAAACACATATTAGAAAAGATGGTGAGGCTAGACAGAAAAGATTGGTCATTAAGACTCGATGATGCATTATGGGCATATAGAACGACTTTCAAGACCCTGATTGGAATGTCACCTTACAGGCTAGTGTATGGAAAACCTTGCCACATACATGTGGAACTCGAGCATCGTGCGTACTGGGCCATCAAGAAATTCAACTTTGACATGCAGCAAACTGGCTCAGAAAGAAGATTACAGCTAGCAGAACTTGAAGAAATTCGCAATGATGCATACGAAAATGCCAAGATTTACAAGCAGCGAATGAAAGTCTTTCATGACAAGCAAATTATGAGAAAATCTTTCACTCTAGGTCAGAGAGTGCTCTTATTCAATTCTCGCTTGCACCTATTCTCAGGTAAGTTACGCTCTCGATAGTCTGGCCACTTTATTGTTCACATTGTTTTTCCACATGTGGCAATTGAAATTAAGGACTTAAAGAATGGTGTCACTTTTAAAGTTAATGGTAAAAAATTAAAGCCATATCTAGAGTACCAACCACATGGAGAGGACATTGAAATAAATTTGAGTGACCCATCAGATTTGAATTAAAATTTTTCTTTCTTTTCGGTGATTTGATTTTTTTTCTTTCTTTTTACTATTCTTTTGCTAATTGAAATTATTTTTGCATAAGTGTGTTTGTTTAACCATTAAGTTTTCTCTTATCATTGTTAATCATGAGTGCCTTAGCTAAACAGATCCTCCTAGACATTCTTAGACGACTTCAACGTGTAAAATCTCATCTTAGAAGCCAGATTCGATTTTGTAAAACACATCATATTTGGGCTTTACAACCACCAGAGTTAGTATCCCATGTTGAGGATTTAGAACGACAACTCAGAGACATTGAGGGAGGTATCTTCGACATCCAGTTGGAACTTAAGGTAAATTCAATAAGAGGACGATTGTAATTTTCTTTGTGTGTTTTAGTTTGTTACTCCATTTGTGTGTTTTAGTTTGTTACCCCGGTTAAGTGACGGATAATGGTACTCCGTGACAATCAAGTCGGTTACTTCAGTTTCCCATAATAACTGATATTCTGAGGCGAATGTATGGACAAAACCAATATTCTAGCAAAGCTTCACAATCGATTCCCTACATTCCTCAGAATGCCCTCCTTACAATCTATAAAGCTCGGTTCGAACGCATGCGATTGCTTATGAGGAATAACATACCTGCTTACATCCACTGGTTAATCGAGGCCAAAGTATGATTGGCAGGTGAGTTGCCTCCTAAATTTATTGCATACATGCCTGGTTGTCGTAAAGGAAATTATGTAAGAAAATGAAAAGCTCGAAGACTTTATGTTGCTTGTCATAAGTGTGCCAGAATGAGATGCGATAAAAAAACCAAGTTCTTTAAGAATAGTGTATGATAATAGGGAAGATAAGATTCAATTCATTAGGGATGACTTGAATAAAGAGTCATTGGATGATATCCTTTTGTCTCTTTAAACGCATCCCAATGGATATGTACAATGAGCAATTCTCCAATTATGGCCATTATTCCAGAAAGAGCGTGCACGATATAGTCTCGGGAATCTGACTATAAACGGTCATGTTTGCCAGTTTATTAGAAAACTAGATGGAAAACCCATCCTCAACCCATAAAGGGCGTTCAAGTCGTTTCTGGACATAAAACCAGAGGAAGATGTGAGCCACAGTCACAACTACCTATAAATATCCTTTTACTTCACTGTTGTTTTACTTCACTTTTTGTTTATCATTTGCATTATTGTCTTTAATAATTTTATTTTATGATTGTTTATTTTTTCCTTTTTACTATTTTCTTTTTGACTCTCGAGCCATGTGCTTTACGAGTTAATTGACACAGACATGCTACCTCATACACAGCTGTGACCCATTGTCACCAAGATTCTTAAATATGATTTTTTGTTAAGCACATACAAATTGTTTTTGAGAAGTATTCCAATAGCAGCTACTCCCAATAAACAATTTAAGAACATTTGCGTGCTTTCTGGATTTAACTATGGCAAACATAAAGAGTTTGTTGAGACAACCATAGATCTTGATCGAAGCATAGCAGAGAGAAAATTACACTTGGTGTATGGAAGAGGTAACCGAGGGTTATCAAAATTGGTCTCAGAAGTTGGTTTTGTCAGAGGAAGCCAAGTGTTAGGCATCATCCCAAGAGCCCTAAAACCTTTGGGCAATTTGTCTGACTCATCAATTGAAGAAGAGTTAGTTGTCTCAGGTATGCAAGAGATAATAACTGAAATGCTAAATCATGTTGATGCTTTTATTTACCTACCAAGAGATCTTGCAACTCTAGAGGCACTTATTACTTTAGCATCTTGGGCCCATCTATTCTACAGTAGATTCGTGCACTTGCGAGTTCAATAAAATTTGCATAACAATGAGTTACGACATGATTTTACGAAAGGATATGATATGGGTTTTCCACATTTATGTTGGCAACTATTGACACAATTAATTAGTTGTTTGGAACAACACAACATGATAAATAACATTGTCATATCCGTGATAGACCACCTCAACATGATTACACATTTATGACTCAAATATAAATTAATATGTGATAAACCATATTGTGTTATAAATTTATTCATGTCATGTTAACTTATTTATGACCTATTTTTAAGAATAATGTTGATATATTTGTTATTTTTAAATTAATTTTTATTTTTTTGTATTAAATATGTTAAATGGGTCAGCACAATTAATAAATATATCGTAACACGTTTGCTTAAATTTGACATAACATGAATAAATCACGTACGACACCAACACGACACGATTATATGAATTGAGGTTCCTAGTGTAAATATGAGAATAAATTACCAAATACGTTAAAAGCTCGGTTATGGATCACCAAAACTGTGTGAAAGCTTATAGCTATGAACTCCAAAATAGGGATGGCAAATATCTACTTGAATATGAATAGTCATGCATCCATGTGCAAATCTATTATTATTTATGATAGATGCATCCACATCTATATCCAGTTTTAGATGTTAGATATGGATATGGATATTTATGTATGTATATGGGCATTAAATTTACATTTCTAAATTAAAAAAATGATATATGATATTAATACATTAGGAAATTTTTATTTATATTTTCTAAACTCATTAATTTTAAAAGTTAATACAATTACTTTATATAAAAGCACAATAATAAAATAAGTACCACCTACTACGGAGATAGTGGCCAAATGATGACGAATGCGGTATCACTAAACTTGAAATTTCACGGTCTATGCAATGGTTCTAAATTCATTGGTAAAAAATAAATGATGGGCGAAGTAAATGTCACCCAAAAGGGTAGTGACAACTTAATGTTATAGACTAATGGCGATGCAATAAGTTGCATTAACACCTCAGTCAAATGCACCGGCATTCAACGCGTTTGATGAAGGTAATGGCGCATCTTAGTACACTAACTTTAGTCGACAATGTTATGTTGCCGCCACTCTTTGGATGGAATTTTGCCCCACCACCAATTGCTTTTTCCTAAAAAAAAAAAATTAGTTCCATTATGTAGATCATAAAATTTTGAGTATGTAGGTGCCATATTCCAAAAGGCACCAAACTGTATCATGTGTCCATCCTATTAGATAAAATAAGTTATTTCGGGGAAATAACACCCGAGCTATTCTGGTGTAAATAACACCTAAGGTATTATGGGGAATAACACCTAAGGAAAATTTCTTCCGGAGCTTACAAAAATGGCAAGAGGGGGAATTAGTTCCATAATCCATTAGTCCAGGGAATCACTCTCAAAGGTCGTATAAGTAAGGAAACAAACAGGGTTGAAATAATTCCCTAGATCATATTCACCTCCACGTGTACAGAAATGATGGGTGACACATGTCTTTAGATTGAGGGTTCAAAGAAAAATCCTAAATCCACATCACTCATCATTTATAAATAAAGATTCATCTCTAAGAGAAAGGGGGTCTTTGGCCTCTAAAAATCATTGTTCATACTTAGAGAGAGAAAATTAATTTTCTTCATCTTTCTTTTTTATTTAATCTTGATCTAACAATAACTTGGGCGTCGGAGTGTCTTTTTTAGGCACTTACCCTTCCGGAATTGAGGTCAACGATCATGACAAGTTCTCCACAAGCTACAAATATGTGTGAAGGTAAAAACATTCAACACCGTCATTGGCTGAAAATTTTTTTCTTTCATTATTAAAACCAGATGAACACTACGTTACCATCATCATTTTAGATTGGATTTGGTTACTAATAGTTGAAAAAAAAGTGAATACTCACACATGCTTATGAGAAATAGGTTTATGTATGAGACCCAAACCTTAAAAATGCATTAAAGCCAAAATCCAAGAGAAAAAGTGGAGATCCCTCCTTTAAATGACTTGCTGGAAGAAAAAGAGAGAATAAATAAGATGAAGAACCCATCTGGTCAACATAAAACTTTGACAAAAAATAAAAAGTCAATAACAGTCAAAAGGCTTTAAAATAGTCCCCACGGCTAAACCTAAGACTAATTTATCATTTAATTTATTTTCTCCTCATTTTCTTTTTTATTATGCTCATTCCTAACAACTATGCTGACTTATTTACATTCGTGCCATTTGTTTATTCCATGGTACTTTTTTATTTTTTTTCTCATGAGTAAGGCCAAGGAAAACCCAAGTATTCACCTTATCCGAGGAAATGTATGAAGGGTATTATGCGAATGTGAATCAACATAACTCTATGTTCTAATCTAACAATTATGATTCCGCATCTAACATATCGACACATTTCATTTTCAATTTTCTTATGTCATTCCTGACTTTATTGACTTACACATGTGTGAGGCTAAAGAAAACCCAAACATTCGCCTCCTAATGGGGAATAAATAAATGGGTATTTGACACGACTCAAAAATGTTATTACTGTCAAGTATAAGAGTTTCTAGTTATAATACAACCCGGTGAGTCTGGGGTCGAACCACATGGAATTTAAAATCTAATAGTCAATTTATTAAATTAAGAAAATTTAATGTGGGAAAAGAAATTAATCTAAATTAATCTAAAAATATGTTAAGTTTACGGGATCCACTATCAGATTTCAAATTATGGTTATAATACTATCTCAAATTTTATATTTTGCATTTGTTTTACTAGTCAATTATTATGCCATTTAATTTTTAACTAACCATTAGTGTGATAAATATGAGACTAAGTATCTAATGTGCCACAACTATATTGAAGTGTCGACATTATGTCAAAATACCATATAAATCTGAAGAGATTTGTATTTATAAATTAAAATGACATAAAAGAAACCAGTAAGGAAGAAAAATATAAATAAAAAAATAAACTTTAAGACTCACTTGAGAGAGTAATTAACTCAATAATTTGAATATTTGAGCTTTACTTTTCACATCACCTTAAAAAATTTAGCTACTCATATTGGAAAACAAAACACTCATTTTATTTAACAAATTTATGAAATCCATTACACGAAAATTGAGTACACAAGAAAACAAGAAAAAATAAAGAATGAACTCTTCAGCTTTCTCCCTCGTCTCCAGGCTTCAGCTCTTATCCTCTTCTACCCTCTTGCCTACATCCCCTTTCCTTTCATAGGCAAAGAATGCATCATCCTTTATTTATTTTAGGGTTATTATCATTTTAATACTTCAAAAATTACCAAATATCAAATGACTAAGCAAGTATTGTCTCCTATCATTTTTCTACTATATCTTTATAAAAATATCATTTTACTACTTTTTCGTTATAACCGTTAGTTGACCAATTAGTTGATTAACAAAATACCAATTTCACCCTTCATGATTAAAAAAATTATTTGAAACTTATTTACAAAATAAATTTTTAATATATTTATTAAAATGGATATATAATACCAACATAATTCTTTTTGCTGGAATTATAATATATGTATTGCAAATTTGTCTTATTATTTTTTTTAATCATGAAGGGTAAAATTAGTATTTTGTTAGTCAACTAACTGGTCAACTAACAGTTGTAACAGAAAAGTAGTAAAATGATATTTGTTATAACAAAAAAGTAGTAAAATGATATTTTTATAATGATATAGTAGGAAAATGATAGGAGACAATACTTATTGTAGTGATTTGATATTTAGCAATTTTTGAAGTAGTAAAATGATAATAACCCTTTATTTTATTATTATTATTATTTAATTATATTTATATAATATATATATACCTTAAGAGGTGTGATGGTCAGGTGGCAAGATGGCCACTTGACCATCACGGGCATGGTTGGTCACCTCTTTTTTTATATATTTTATTTTTTATATTTTAGTTTTTAAATATTTATTAATTACATCTCCTCAATGATGCACTCCAAATTACTCCAACAATTCTTCTTTTTTCCCGCTTTCAATTCCAATTCCATTTTTATTCCTTAAAAATATTTACAAGATAAAAATTAATATATTGCGAATTAATTTAACATAAAAATTTATAAGGGGAGCATTCATATAATTTATAAGTTATGAGCGCATTAATCAACACTTTAAGTGAAAAACTAATAATTTTATCCTTATTAAATGTACATTTTTTAGTGCCAATCACACCCCCCAACTAGCTTATTGCCAGGCACCAACAATTTAATTGATAAAAACTTAACAAAATTTTAAACCCAAATTGATTTTTTTTTAAATTTGTGTTTACTTCTTTCATCAGATTAATGATAACAATCAAATAAAAGTAGGAGCATGATCTTCAGCCTAAATAAAATGACACTTACACAAATCAGTTAAGTAAAATCATGTAAAGTGATCAATTATCAGAGCTACATTAATCAAGCCACTTTTAAGAGTGATATGTCAAACCCCAAGATCTCACGGTTAAGAGTGACTCCTCAAAAGAAAGTAAACACAGAAAAATTGTCACTCTAAGATGTTGTTAATTGAGAGAATAGTAAAATAATATCACACGCTCTCATCAAGATGAAAGAATAGTGCCTACAGTTTAGAAATAAAATGATCTCAACTTAGGGAAATTGTTAGCCAAATTAATTTATTTCTATTTTTATGTATTGCCATATCTTTTAGTCTGTATACTAGCTTTTACTTTAGACTATAGTTTCCTAAAATCAATAAGGACTTTAATTAGGACGTAATGTAGGCTAGGGTCATGGGTAACAAAAAAAGGGTAACAGGAAAAAAAAATTTGAAAAATATGGGACTTTTTGAAGATTACAAAGTGCTTTTCGCTTGGAATTTTTTTCTTTTTTTTCATTTTATTTTTTTGTTTATATATGTGTACATATCTTTTTTTTTTCATAGCACCATCATCCCAATTTTCAAACATAGTTGAGTGGTCGGAAATATAAAACATAAGGTGATACTCCACTTTGGAGTGGGACAAGATGATACGTTACCAAAGAAATTTTTTTTATTATATAGACTCAAAGGGTTAACTATGTATACTTTATAATAGGGATGACTAGAAAAGTTCAAACGGATCAAAGATGACTTTCTATAATCTTTTAGGGCTCTAAATAATATTTCATATCCACTAGTTTAATGGACTTTCAGATGCATCTGCAAATCTTTTTTTTTTTTAATTTTGAGGAAAATGTAGAGATCTTGTATAATAAACTGTGAAGCTGTATATTTAAACTCACTTGGAGTTATCATGAAATATACATTCCTCCAAATGGTTTAATCAGTTTTTATTTTCAAATTTCTCAATTTACATTTCAACATGCAAAGGGAAAAACACGGTGTAACATAACTCATGGCCAAAGATAGCACAAATACCAAAATTTAGAAATCATCATGTTATCCAATGTTAGAAGATCACATAGAAAAAGAAAAACTCTTTTTTTTTTGTATTTTTGTTTTTTTTTAAGTTAAAGAAAACACTAGAAAAAAATTAGGACTGATTGCAGAAACTTAAAGGAGATGATTAAGAGAAAAGAAGAAAAAGAAAAAGAAAGATAGAAACCAATTTTTTTTTTGGAGAAACAAAATTCTAAAATTTAAGAAAATGTGTTTTTAGAGACACTACATTCTATATTCTGCCATTTTTTACTCAAAGTTTTATCTAAAGTTAGTCTTTGCAACAAAAATTAGTAAAAACATCATCAGAACTGAAATATTTCACAATTGTCAACTATTCCGCCCCCCCAACTTGATGGAGACATTGTCTTCAATGTCTTAGAAGAAAAGAGTAGAGTTTAGAAGATATCACTTAGCCACTGCTAGAAAATATTTACAAAGAGATAGTTAAATCTAATTTACACTTTTTACGAGGGTTACTGCCATTATCATCAGTTGCCTAATCCAATGCCAAAGTCATGGGATCTGGCTTTGGTTTGTAAGTTTGCAAAAGATCAAGTAACTCGTTAGCAGTAGGAGCACAAATAAAGAGTTTTTTTTAAGAGGATGGAATGAAATAGTTTTTAATTGCATGACTAAGAAATGTTATTAAGCCATCATAAAAGTTATTATCATTTAACAAACCGACAAGTTTTTGATGGATATTCAAATGGGCCCAAGAAGCAAATGTGATTTGTGTCTCTAAAGTTGCAAGATCTCCTGGCAAAATAATGAAAGCATCAACATGATTTAACATTTAGGATATTCTTTCTTGCACACTTGAGACAACTAACTATTCTCCAGTTGGTGGGTTGGGTAGACATCCTAAAGATTTTAAGGCTTTTAGAATAATGCCTAGCACTTGGCTTCTTCGAACGAAAATAGCTTCTGAGACAAGCTTTGATAACCCTTGGTCACCTTCTCCATATACAAGATGTAGCTTTCTCTCTGCTATAACACGACTAAAATCTATGGATGCCTTAACGAACTCTTTATACTTTCTATAGCGAAATCCAGAAAGCACATAAATGTTCTTAAGTTATCTGCTTGAAGTTGTTGCCATTGGAATAATTCTAAAAAGAAACAATTTGTGAGTGCTTGAAAAGGAACTCCTATTTAAGGATCTTGGTGACGGATAAGATGATACACATTTGTAAATAGGGTGGTGTGTTTGTCAAATGACAGGTGAAGCATTTGGCTTAATAATTCAAAAGTGAATAGAAAAAGCAAACAGTAAAAAGGAAAAGCAAATAGTGATTAGACATAAAATCACACAATAATAATAATAATAATAAAGATAAAAGAATAGTAAAATAAAATGATATTTACTGGTAGTTGTGATTATGACTCACAACTTCCTTTAGTTTTACATCTGATAATGACTTGAACACCCTCTATGGGTCAAAGATAAGCTTCCTATCCAGTTTTCTTATAAACTGGCAACTAGGGTCTTTTAGAGTCAGATTCCTAAGACTAAACTCTGCACTTTCCTTTTGGAACAACTTCCATAAATTATGAATTTGACGTTGCACATATCTGCTTGGATGCGTCTCATGAGATCATAAGATATCATCTAACGATTCTTTACTTATGCCATCCTTAACGAATTTGATTTTTTCTTCACAATTTACAGAAACCATTCCTAAAGTTTTACAACGTAGTTTGTTGCAAGTAAGTTTTACACAGTGAGGACATTTAGAGCCAAGTCGCTTAGCTTTTCTGTTTTTAGCAAATGTGCTTTTACCAAAACCATGCATATAGGAAACAAATGGATCAAAAAACTCACTTGCAAGTCGGACCTTTACATCAATTGACCAATGAATGTTAGCAGGAATCTCATTGATCATTAACAAACGCAGTCGTTCACAACGAGCTTTGTAAATCTTCTTAAGAGCACTTTAGGAGAGAGAAAGAAATCGCTTATGTAATTTATGTTGTATTTCTTCCATACTTGATTTTGGGGTTCAATTATTGTGGGAAACTGAAAATATCGACTTAAAAAGTCATGAAGTACCGTTTTTTGCCACTTATACGAGAGAGTGAATCAAAACAAATCAAAGAAACGAATCAAATCAAAAGTGAAGGAGAACAACAAAATAAAAGCACACAATGAATATAATCAAATATGTAACTCACCTTCGTCCTTTTATTGAATTTACCTCCAGTTCCAATTACAGTTCATAAATACTATCCTCTATTTCTTTGAGTTGTGTTTCTAGATCTTCAATAGAGGATACTAACATTGGTGGTTGTAGATCCTCAATTGGATGTGATTTACAAACTCGCAGTAAGTTTCTCAAGTGAAATTTTACATGTAAAAGTTCTTTAAGATTTTTGAAAAGAATCCTTTTCTTGTAGGTACTCATGATATGTATAAAAATGGTAAGTTAAAACACAATTGTCAAACTACACACTTAAAAAAAGAAATAACGTAATGCACTTCATTGAAGACATAGAAGAAAAAAATCAAACAATTCAAACGGTGAAGTAACAGTAAAACCAATTCACAAAAAGTTAAATCAAAAGGCTTAAAAAAGATTTCGTGGGTCACTCAAATTGATTTCGGCGTCTGCTTCACATGGTTAGTGTTCTAGATATGATTTTAATCTTTGACCAGTAACTTTAAATGTGACACCATCCTTTGGATTCTCAATTTCTACGGCCCCATATGGATGTACATTTTTACAACAAATGGGCATTCCACTTTGGCTTTAACTTTCCTGGAAACAAATGAGGGCGAGAATTATAAAACAACACTTTTTGACAAATCTCATATGTTTTTGAGAAATTCTTTTATCATGAAAAACTTTGGTTCTTACCTTAATAATTCTAGAATTCTCATATGCACCATTCCTTAATTCCTCAAGTTCATTCAATTGCAATATATGCACTTTACCAGCATTATCAAGATTTGAATTAAAAGATTTAATAGCCTAAAATGATTTATGTTCAAGTTCAATCGGTAAGTGACAAGGTTTACCATAAACAAGCCGATAGGGTGACACACCTAAAGATGTTTTAAAAGTAGTACGATATGCCCAAAGTGCATCAGTTAGTCGAAGAGACCAATCTTTACAGTTTGGGTTAACTGTCTTTTCTAAAATTTATTTTGTCTCCATATTTGCTAATTCAGCTTGACTACTTGTTTGAGGGTGATAAAGGGTAGCAACTTTATGTGTAATTCCATATTTCTTTATTAAGGACTCAAATGACTTATTACAAAAATGATTACCTCCATCACTAATAATGGCTCGAGGTATTCCAAATCTGCTCAAAAGACTTTCTTTTAAAAAGTCGATCACAATCTTGTAATCATTGTGCCAACAAGGAATCGCCTTGATCTATTTTGAAAAGGACCCATAAAATCAATTTCCCAACAATCAAATATTTCAATGATAATGATAGGGTTTAAAGGCATCATGTTTCGCTTTGAAATAGACCTATCATTTGACAATTTTTGCACACTTTGTAGAATGCATGTGAATCTTTAAATAATGTAGGTCAATAAAATGCACACTGTAATATTTTTGCAGCTATCTTTTTTGTAAAAAAAAAGGCCACCGCATGCTTCAGAATGACAGAATTGAATGACCCTACTTACCTCGTCGTTTGGTATGCATTTTCGTAAAATTTGATCAGAACAGTACTTGAACATGCATGAATCATTCCAGTGAAAGCTTGTCACTTATGTTAAGAATTTCTTTTTGTCTTGGGAACTCCAGTCAAATGGCATTTCACCTGTTGTAAGATAATTAACAATATTAGCATACCAAGGCATTTTGTTTATAGAAAACAAAAATTCATCAAGGAAAGAATCATTGATAAGTGTTATTTGAATTGAAGATTCATTTTTAACTCTTGAAAGATGATCTGCAACAACATTTTTGGTGCCATTTTTGTCCTTGATTGTCAAGTTAAATTCTTGAAGTAGCAAAATGCATCGTATCAACCTTGGCTTGGCATCCTATTTAGACATTAAATATCTCACAGTAGCATGATCAGAATAAACAATAGTAGATTAACCAATTAAATACGAACGAAATTTATCTGGTGCAAATATTACAGCAAGTATTTCTTTTTCAATTGTTGTATAATTCATTTGCGCAGTATTCAAAGTTCTACTTGCGTAATAGATAACAAAAGGCTTACCTTCCCTTCTTTGTCCCAGAACAGCGCCAACAATATAATCCTAGCATCACACATTAGGTCAAAAGGCAAAGACCAATCAGGGTGTTGCATTATTAGAGCTGATGTTAAAAGAATAATTATCTTTTCAAATGCTTGTTGTCAATATTTAGTTTATTAAAAAAGTGTGTCTTTTATTGGGACATTACAAAGTGGTATAGATATGATACTAAAATCTTTTATAACCTCTTATAAGATCCTGCATATCCTAAAAAGGAATGGACTTCTCTAATTTTCTTTAGTGAGGGTAATTTTGAGAAGACTTCAACTTTGGCTTTGTCAACTTCAATTCCTTTTAAAGGCACGACATGGCCTAAGAGAATTCTAGAGGTGGTCATGAAATGACATTTTTTCCAATTTAAAACTAGTCCTTTTTCTTTGCACCTTTCCAAAACTCTTTCCAAATTATCAAGACATGGATCAAAAGAATCACCAAATGCAGTTAAATCATTTAAATGGTGTGTCTTTTACAAAGTTCAAATGGGCATGTGAATATGGTCATTTCCTAGTCTTCTAAGGCTATAAGAATTTTATAATAGATAGAGTAGCCATCAAAAAAGTAGTAGTAGGGGTGTCCAGCTACTCTTTCGAGAATTTGGTCTAGAAATGGAAGGAGAAAATGATCTTTTCTAGTGGCATCATTTAATTTTCTATAATCAATGCACATGCGTCAACTAGATAGAATTTGCGTTGGGATTAGTTCACCTTTTTCATATTTTACAACAATGATTCCAAATTGTTTTGGTACTATTTTTGTTGAACTTACCCATTTACTATCAGAGATAAGATAACTAATTCCGACATCTAATAGTTTAAGGACATCATTTTTTACCACTTCTTTCATATAAGGGTTTAGTCTTCTTTGTGGTTGACGAGTTGTTTTTGCATTTTCCCCTAAGTGTATTCGGTGTGTGCAGATTAAAGGATTAATGTCTTTTATGTCTTTTAAGGTCCAACCAAATGTAGCTTCATGCATTTCTAGTGCAGCCAGTAACTTACCTTCTTGACCATGGGTGAGTTGGGAAGAAATTACCATCGGATATATTTGCTGCTCTCTAAGATATGCATACTTTAATTCTTCCGGCAAGGTCTTTAATTCGAGCTTTGGTGCTTCCTATTCGTTTGGTTCTTCAGATTGTGTCGTATCTTCAAAGTTTGATTGGTCATCATCACCTGTAAGTACTTGCACATAATCAAGTGTAGGGCATATGTTAGCAGTATCACAATCTAAATCCTTACTTGATTAAAAAAAACCAAAAAAATAAATTTCCACAGAGTTTGTAAAAATTCTCATGCTGAATGTATTCCTCAATGATTAGCTCGATGAGATCAATCTTCTTATTTTCATTATCATCATCTTCTTAGTAGTGAGGTCGTTTACACATGTTGAATACATTAAGTTCCAATGTCATGTTGCCGAAAGATGAATTCATTACTTCATTCTTGCAATTAATCAAGGCATTAACAGTAGCTAAAAATGGTCGACCCAATATAACATGAATTTGTTTGCATTCATTAGCAATTAGTTTCGTTTCCAAATCAATAAAATCCACAAGGTATATGAATTTATCGACTCAGACTAATACATCTTCAATTATTCCTTTTGGAACCTTAATCGACCTATCACCAAGTAAAAGAGCGGTATATGTTGGTTTTAACTCATTGAGATTGAGTTGTTAGTATATTGAGTAAGGAAGCAAATTAACATTGACACCAAGATCAAGTAGAGCATGTCCAATTTTATGATCCCTAGTAATGCAAGAATAGTTGGATATCTATGATCATTTTATTTCAAAGTATTATTGGTTGAGAGAATGAAACTTACCTGTTCTGCAAGAAAAGCTTTGTTTTGCACCTTATGTTTCCTTTTCACAGTGCATAGATCTTTCCGAAATTTATCATAAGAAGGTACTTGTTTAATGACGTCTAGTAAATGAATAGTCACATTCATTTGTTTAAAAAATTCATAAATTTCTAGACTGTGGTTTGATTTTTTTGACTTGATTAGTACTTGAGGAAATAGAGGTACATGAGGAGAGTTGGTTATTTCTTCATGGGTTAAATGTTCAACATACTCTTCCCTATCTTTTGAAATTCAATCTTTACTAATTTCACGCGGGTCTCAAATGTGTTTTTCAACAATTTTACCACCACAAAGGGTTATAACCGATTTGACTTGGCTCATATTTTGGTTTTCTAAATTACCCATTTGAGGGTGTTGTTAACTCTTGGGATCTGGTTCAGGTTTAGCAGAAAACTTTCCTTTTTCATGCATGGTGAGAGCAGATGTAAGTTTAGAGATAGTTTCTGTCAAATTGGTTAAGGTTTACATCATTTGGTTATTGATCGACTTTTGTTTTTCAATGAACAAATGCAATGTGTCTTCTAGAGTTTTTCTTGGTGGATGGACATATGGTGGGTAACTCTGGGGGGTTTTGGAAATTTTGGCGTAGAGGAGTTGGTTGTGAAGGTTGTGCATAATTGTCATTTCTCCAACTGAAATTTAGGTGGTTTCTCCATCCAGAGTTGTAAGTTTGAGAGTATGGATTGAGATTTGGCCTTTTGAAATTATCAATGACATTTAATTGCTCGTGTAAACTTTCTCTCAAAGCTGGCAAGGTTGGACAGTCTTGCGTAGAATGGTTGCAAAGATAACATGAAATATCTTTAACAGACTTTATATGATCATTCTTTTTGGACTCTAATGCTTTGAGTTTCCTAACTACGGATGCAAATTTGGCTTGAAGGAAGGTTATAGTCTTCCTTAAGGTTGTACATGTCTCTACAAGATGAAGATGACTGGAATTTACTCGATGACTCATAAAAGCCCATTGTGTCCCGGTGTTGTGCATTCTCTGCTATATAGTCAAGATAATCTAATACATCTTCAATAATTTTATCTCTAAATTCACCATTACATATCATTTCAAGGACCTGTCTACTTTGGGATGTTAGTCTCTCGTAGAAATAAGACACTAACCTTCATGTTTCAAAACTGTAGTGTGGGTAAATGTTAAGTAGCTCTTTATACCTATCCTAATATTGGTAAAGAGTTTCTCTTGGTTTTTCAGTGAAGGTGATGATTTGTCTTTTGAAAGAATTTGTTCTATGGGGCGGAAAGAATTTTTTCAAAAATTGTGCTTGCATTTTATCCTAAGTTCTTATAAATCCTAATCTAAGATTTTGTAGTTAAGTTTTAGCTTTATCATTTAGTGAGAAAGGGAAAAACTTAAGCTTGATTACATTCATATTACAATTTTGATCAGCACATGTGTTATAAACTTCCTCAAATTCCCTTAAATGCAAATATAGATTTTCAAACTTAAAACCATGAAAAGTAGGTAGAAGTTTAATGACATTAGGTTTGAAATTAAAACGGGATGCATCAAGAAGAAAAATTATGCATGATGGTGACCCTATTCTAGTAGGATGCATGAAATCTCTAAGTGTCCTAGGCTGTTCAAGAAGATTTTGTAAGGCTTGGTTATCTTCATGCTCTGAAAAATTATCAGCTCTAATGTCAGCCATGTCTAAAGGAGGTGAAGATGATTTCTTAATTAATTTACCATTATTTGTACGAGACCAATGTCACATGCAATGCTAATGATGTGTGCTAAACAAATTAATGATGCATAAAGCATTAAATGACAATTACAGAAATAAAAATAAACTGAAAATTAAATTAAAAAAGCGAAATAGAAATAAGCAAATTAAAATTAAAATATTAAGCAGTATTTTAAAATCAACTATATAATAAAACATAAAATAAAAAATTTAATGTACAAAAATAAACAAACTGATTTAAAATGATAGGCGGTAGAAAAGACAATATAAAAAAAATTAATTAACAATTTAGGCGGTTGAACTGACTATTAAAAATAAATGTGAAAAGTAAATTGCAGAAATTTAAAGAAAGAAAAAATTTCTTTCTTTTTTAATTTTTAAAATTTGCTAGCTAATTATATTTCAATTATTGGGCCTTGATGGCTATTTTAAAAGTTCAAGTCTATATCCGTTATGTCTACGAAGTCCAAAAGTCTAACAAATAAGGTAAAGTCCAAAGATCCAAGTTTCAATTCGATTTTAGGGATTGATTTGCAAAAGTTTCTGAGCTCAAATTTATGGATAATGTTAAAATTTCAAGAGAAGGGGGGGTGCTAATGGAAGTTTGCAAAGAGAAAATGAAATAGATGAGAAAGAAAGAAACTAGCGAAAAATAATAATAAAATAAAATAAAGAAAAACTAACATAAAATTTAGAAAACTCTTCGGCAATAGCGCCGAAAACTTAACACGACTTAAAAGTGTTATTACTCCCAAATATAAGAGTGTCCAGTTATAACATAAGTCGAATCATAGGGAATTTAAAATCTAGTAGTCAATTTATTAAACTAAAAAAATTTAATGCGGGAAAAGAAATCAATATGAATCAATCTAAAAATATGCTAAGGTTACGAGATCCACTCTCAAATTTCAAATTATGGGTATAATACTCTCTCAAATTTTATATTTTGCATTTCTTTTACCAGTTAATTATTATACCATTTAATTTTCAACTAACCATTAGTGTGATAAATATGGGACTAAGTGTTGAGTGTTAGAAAGTGTCTATTTATAAAGGAGAAAATCATCATTTTACATTTCAAGTCTTACTAACACGCTTACTTTTATGTATTTAAGTCTCTTGTGATTTAATTATATGTGTTTTATTTTAATTAAGTATTTTATTTATTTTATGGGCATCATGGTCATTTCACAATGAACGAGAGATCAGACAGCAAAACGGACATCACTTTTGAACTCAGGACAGTCGAAAACCTTAGGAGGAGCATAAAAGGAAAAATGTCAGTGTTCACATGTACGGTACTGTCCATGTTACTGTTCACGACACTGTTCACATATACGAAACGATGACATGGCATTGACCGATGACGTGGCATTGACTGATGAGGTGTCACGATCCTATTGGACTAAAATTCTTATGTACTGTTGATCGGTGACGTGGCAGCATGTTAGTGGACCAAAAATCGTGCGTACGGTACATGTATATACACGAAATTATTTACAACCAAACCGCATCACTATTCAAGCCGCCTCACTTTTCATACCGCGTCACTATTCAAATTGCGTGGTCAAACCACGTACTGTTGACTGATGACGTGGTGCAATCCTGAGCGTACAAATTGTTTTAATCCGACGGTCATGATTTACTCAGTGTATCTACAAAAAGGGGGCTTCCCCCTCTTAATTTGACACCTCTGAATTCATTTTTTAGCTTCATTTTCTGTAATTCATTCTCTATCTTGTATTTTCTACGTATTTTAATAAATTCTCATTTTACCCCTAGTTCAATTATGAGTAGGTAATTTTCTTTCAACCTTGGGTTGAAGGTGAAGTCTCAACATGTTCCATGGGCTTTATTTGGTAAATTTACTTTCTCTTCCCCTCTGATTTATGCGGATGTTTTGACTTTTCGTCGACAGATAGTAATAATCTTGTCTAGATACCACACTGGTATAACCGGCTCCCTAGTGCAAAGTTATTATTATTTGGCACGATAAGCACTTAGTACCATATTGATTAGAGTGTGGTTCATGAGGAGTGGAAACCCCCTCATGATTTAATTGACATTAATAAGGAATATTTAGCCCATGGTGCATGTTGATCCAGATCTAGATACAGTTCGTCATTTTAATAGATTTTCATTTCAATTTATTCCCGCTATTTTAATTTGAATTTTAGGATAATTTAAATAACTTCCACCAAAAATCCAATCACCCACTTATGAAAATTAACTCTACACATAATTAAAATTCACTTCCTCGTGGGATCGACACTCGTCACCATTAATCTATTCTACAATATATTCGTTCACTTACAAGATCAATAAAATTTGCACAACACTAAGTACCTAATGTGCCACGACTGTATTGAAGTGTCGACATTATGTCAAAATACTATATAAATCTGAAGAGATTTGTATTTATAATTAAAATGACATAAAAGAAACCAGTAAGGAAGAAAAATATAAATAAATAAAATAAACTTTAAGACTCACTTGAGAGAGTAATTAACTCAATAATTTGAATATTTGAGCTTCACTTTTCACCTCATCTTAGAAAATTTAGCCATTATATTGGAAAACAAAGCACTCATTTTATTTAACAAATTTCTGAAGTGTATTACACGGAGATTGATTACATAAGAAAACAAGAAAAAAGAATAAAGAAATTCTTCAGTTTTCTCCCTTGTCTCTCAGCATAAGCTTTTCTCATTTTCTACCCTCCTACTTGCATCCCCTTGCCTATAATGCATTATCCTTTATTTATTTTATTATTATTATTATTATGTTATATTATATATATATATATATATATATGTATACCTTGAGAGGAGTGATGGTCAGGTGGCAAGATGGCCACTTGACCATCACAAGCATGGTGTTTGGTTGCTGTTGTGCAAATTTTATTGAACTCAAAGTGCACGAATCTATTGTAAAATAGATTAATAGTAGCAAGTGTCGATCCCACAAGGAGGTGGACTTTAATTGCGTGTAGAGTTATTTTTCTAAGTGGGTGGTTGGATTTGTGTTGAAAGTCTATTAAAATAAAACACTTGGGTATCTGGATCTGCATCAACATGCACCATGGGCTTAATATTCCTTATTAGTGCCAATTAAATCATGAGGGGGGTTTCCACTCCTCATAAACCATACTCTAATCAAAATGGTGCTAAGGGCTTATCGTGCCAAATAGTAATAACTTTGCACTAGGGAGCCGGTTATACTAGTGTGGTATCTAGACAAGATTATTACTATCTGTCGACGAAAAGTCAAAACATCCGCATAAATCAGAGGGGAAGAGAAAGTAAATTTACCAAATAAAGCCCATGGAACATGTTGAGACTTCACCTTCAACCCAAGCTTGAAGGAAAATTAGCTACTCATAATTGAACTAGGGGTAAAATGAGAATTTATTAAAATACGTAAAAAATACAAGATAGAGAAGGAATTACAGAAAATGAAGCTAAAAAATAAATTCAGAGGTGTCGAATTAAGAGGGCGAAGCCCCCTTTTTATAGATACACTGAGTAAATCATGACCATCGGATTAAAACAATTTGGACGCTCAGGATCGCGCCACGTGGCAAATTCTGATTGGATAGAACACATCATTAGGGCTGTCATTCCGTGTATATGCATGTACCATACACATGTTTTTTGGTCCACTAACATATTGTGACGTCACCGGTCAACACCACATCAACATTTTAGTCCAATAGGATCGTGACACATCATCGGTCAACGCCAACTCATCAGTCAACACCACATAAGCAGTCAATGTCATATCATTCGTCCAATCAAATGCTGCAATGTCATTGGTCGGTGCCACGTCATCGGTCAACGCCACATCATCGGACCGTATATGTAAACAGTGTCATGAACAGTACCGTACATATGAACATTACCGTTTATCCTTTTATACTCCTTCTAAGGTTTTCGACTGTCTTGAGTCCAAAATTACTGTTCAGTTTGCTCTTTGATCTTTCGTTCATTGTGAAATGACCATGATGCCCCTAAAATACATAAAATACTTAATTAAAATAAAGCACACATAATTAAATCACAAGGGACTTAAATATATAAAAGTAGAGATGTTAATGAGACTTGAAGTATAAAATAACGATTTTGCCCTTTATAAATATACACTTTCAAACACTCAACAGTTGCTCACGTCTTTTTTTATATTTTATTTTTTAAATATTTATTAATTTCATCTCCTCAATGATGCACTTCAAATTTCTTTAGCAGTTCTTCTTCGTTCCCGCTTTCAATTCCAATTTTATCTTTATTCCTGAAAAATATTTACAAGATAAAAAATAATATATTGTGAAATAATTTAATATAAAAATTTATTAAGGGAGTATTCATATAATTTATAAGTTATCAGCGCATTAATCAATACTTTAACTGAACAACTAATAATTTTATTCTTATTAAGTATACACTTTTTAGTGCCACAATATTATTTCGATGTGGATTAATAGTGATGAGGAATCCACACAAAATAAACCCAAAAAGGCACATAGGGAACTAATAGTGATGAGGAATGGAGGTTCCAAAGATGCCTACAGTAGAAAATTAAAAAAATCCTAAGGAGAATCCGAAAAAAATTTCCAGGTGGTTTCCACAGTAAATCATGCCATCATAGAAGCCTCGTAAGAAAAAAGATAAAGTCCATTTGATTGACATTCCAGACTAATCTAAATGATTATTTAGATTGATATATTGTACAAGAGGAACATTTCGTTTTAGCTCTTACGACTATATGAATGATTTCAACTCTTAAAAATATTGATCCAATTGTACAAATCATGTACTCGGGTAATTTATCACAAAATGTAAAAACTATTCCATAATTTCAAATGACTCATGCATTGCACTAATGAGCATTCGCATGCATAAACATTCATGTCTATGCATCTCACAGGAATCCACATTCGTCATTGTCTTATGAGCACTCATGATCATCTCATGTGTTATCATATATATTTTTAAAAGTCTTAAAATCTCTTTTAAAACCAACCGAATTGCCTACAGAAAATTATCATTTCCTGCTAGAGCTTCAATACATGAAAAAAATTTAAAGAATAAGAAATATTCCCTCCTACATTAAGGGAAATGAAGATTTCCTCATGGGACTTCATTTGAAAGGAAAAGTTCAAAGAACAAGAAATATTCCCTCCTACGTTAATAGAAAATTAGATTTCCTCCTACAACTTTAGTTTAAGGAAAAAGTTCTAAAAATAATTCATATTATCTCTTATGTTAAGGAAAAAGTAGATTTCCTCATAGAATCTTAGTTCAAGAGAAACATCTAAGAATAATTAATATTCTCTCTCATGTTAAGGAAGAACAATTAATATATTTCTACAAAAAATTCCAGTTCAAGAGAAAACTTCCCTTATAAAATTTCTCCGAAATAGCTCATTTTTCTCAAGGCCAATAACGAGAAAAAATTCCCTAATAAAATTCCTCCAGTATAGCTCACTTTTCCTTAGGCCAACGTGGAGGAAAAACTTCCCTTATCCTTCGAAAATGACCCACTTTTCCCTAGGCCAACCTAGAGGAAAAACCTCCTTAGGCCAATAAGGACTTATAAAATTCGTATGGGGTGGCTCACTTTTTCTTAGGCCAATGTAGAGGAAAAATTTCCTAGGCCAATAAGGAAAATTTTTTCCCTAATAAAATTCCCTCAAAATAACTCACTTTTCCTTAGGCTAACATAGAGGAAAAACCTCCTTAGGCCAACAAGGACTTATAAAACTCTTCTGGAGTAGCTCATTTTTCCCCAGGCAAACGTAGAAGAAAAACTACCCTAGGCCATAAGGAGAAAAATTCCTTTAGAAAATTTCTATAGGGCAGCACACTTTTTCCCAAGCCAACGTAGAGGAAAAACTTTATTGGGCCAATAAAGAGAACATTCTTCCTAATAAAGTTTGTCTTGAATAACTCATTTTTTTCCTAGCCAACGTAGAGGGAAAAACTACTCTAGGCTAACAAAGAGAAAAAGTTCTGTAATAAAATTCCTCTGGAATAATTCATTTTTCATTAGGCCAACGTATAGGAAAAACTTTCCTAGGCCAGCAAGGAGAAAAATTCCCTTATAAAATCCCTTCAAAATGGCTCACTTTTCCCTAGGCTAATGTAGAGGAAAAAATTTCCTAAGCCAATAAAGAGAAAAATTTCTTGAATAAAGTTCCTCGAGACAGCTCACCTTCGTTGGCCAACAAAAGGAAAAACTTCCTTAGGCTAACAAGGAAGAAAAATTTCTTAATAGTATTTTTTTTGATAATCCACTTTTTCCCACTTTAAAAAGAGGAAAAGATTTCCTAGGCCAGTAAGGAAGAAAAGTTTCTTAATAGTATTCTTTTGGAATAGTTAACTTTTTCCTTATGTTAATAAAGAGGTAAAGTTTCATAACAATATTTCTTAGGATTATGATTCAATTTTCCTAGGCCAACAAAAAGGAAAAACTTCCTTAGGCCAACAAAGAAAAAAGTTCCATAATAATACTCTTTTAGAACAAGTCACTTTTCCTTATGTTAAGGAGGAAGAAATATTTTCCTAAGCTAGTGAAAAGGAAAAACTTTCCTAGATTAGTGAGGAAAAAAAGTTTTGTAATAATATTTCTCTGGAATAAGTTGTTTTCCATATGTCAAGGAGGAAGAAAAATTTTCATAGGTTAGTAAAAAGGAAAAACTTCCCTAGGTCAATAAGGAAAAAAAAGTTTTGTAATAATATTCCTTCAGAATAGGTCGTTTTTCTTATGTCAAGGAGGAGGAAAAATTTCCCTAGGCCAATAAAGAGTAAAAACTTCTCTAGTGTAGTAAGGAGAAAAAGTTTCGTAACAATATTCCTTTGAAATAAATCATATTTTTCAATGCAACAGAGAAAAATATTCCCAGGCCAATAAGGAGGAAAAACTCCCTAACAATATCCTTCTAGAATAGTTTACTTTTTTCTTATTTCCTATAAAATATTCCTCCAAAAAAATTTACTTTTCCATATGCTAATGAGGATAAAACAAATAAGAGAAACTTCCCTAAGCCAAAGAGAGAAAAAATTCCCTAATAAAATTATTCTAGGATAGTTCACTTTTCCTATGCTAACAACGAGGAATAATTCCCTGACAACATTTCTCTAGAATAAATCACTTTTTCTTGGGCCAACAAAGAGAAAAAAAAAACTTTCTTTATGTAATAACAATCTTCCAAAATCGATCACTTTTCCCAAGGCAAATGGTAACTTAAAAAAATTAATTAAAAAAAAAAGCCAAGGCAAGAAGAGCATGCCAAGCCACGGAAGACTATTGTTCAACAAGGCAAATAAAGGCTAAGGAAAAATAAAGGGTAAGGAAAATGCTAAGGCCACAAGAGCAAGCCCAAACAAGAAAAGGTCACTTTTCAATAAACAAAGCCTAAGAAAATTAAAGGCTAAGAAAAAATCGTGGCAAACAAAAGCCAAGGCCACAAGAGTACGCCAAGCTAGGAAAATGCCACTCTTCCTTACTTCTAGAAGGTGGGAAATTTCCCTAATAATATTCTTCCGGAATCACTCGCTTTTCCTAGGCTAAAAAAGACGGAAAACTTCCCTTAAGCCAAATAGGAGGAAATGTTCCATAATAGTATTCACTTAAAATATCTCACTTCTCCTTATTCTAACAAAGAGGGAAAATTTTTTTTTTCTAGGCCAAGAAAGAAACGTTTCATACTTATATTCTTTCAGAATAGATCACTTTTCCTTACACTAACAAGGAAAAGTTCACAAAAATTTCCTTGGAATAATTTATTTTTCCGGAGGCCAATAAAGAGGGAAAACTTTCTCTAGGTCGATAAAGAGAAAACATTCTGTAATACCATTCCTCTGGAATAAATCACTTTTCCTTTACTAAGAAAAAAATTCCGAAGGCCAACAAAGAGAAAAAATTTCCCTAAGCTAATAAAATAGAAAAGCTCCCTAACAGTATTCTTTCGCAATAGCTTGCTTTTCCCTTGCACGAATAAGGAGGAAATATTTAATAACAACATCTTTTTGGAAAATATTTCACTTCTCGTAAAGCTAATGACAAGGAAAAACATTCCTAGGCCAACAAAGAGAAAATGTTTTATGATAATATTCATCCAGAATAAGTAATTTTTCCTTATGCCAAAAAAATACCAATGCCCTATAAGGCAACCAAAGGTTAAGGAAAAACCGAGGCAGGAAAAAGGCAAGTCAAAAGCTAACCAAAGAAAACAAAAGCCAAAGTCAACAAAAGAAAGTCAAACTAAGGTATGGCCATCACTATACAAGGCAAGATAAAAATGAGTCATGCTAAACCAAGGCATAAAATGTCTAATTACCAAAATTCCGGAATAAAAACAAAGATTTTTGTAAACCATTCAGGGACTAACTGCAATACCTAGGGAAAATTTGCATTTCCGCTTAGAACTTTGGTTTTTTTTTTTTAAAAAAGGTAACACTTCGGTTTAGAGGAAGAATTCAAAGAGCTAACACTTCTTATAGAAATTTCAATTCAGAGGAAACAATTCACTTTTTCCTAACTCAGCAAGGGAAAAGTTCGTTGACACATTTCTACTAAAATATATTCAAACGCCCAAGGCATAGTTCTTTGAAAAAAGCCACGTGGCCAATCGAACAAAAGTCAGAACTTATTATTTCAATCAAAGTATTTTCTGATGAAAATACACTTGCGGGGGGAGAAGTGTGGGCGCCATATTCCAAAAGCCACTAAACCATGTCACTTGTCCACCATGTCAGAAAAAAGAAACTATTCTGGGGAAATAACACCCAAGCTATTCCGGGGTAAATAACACCTAAACTATTTCGGAGGAATAATACCTACGGAAAAATTCTTCCAAAGCTTATAAAAATGGCAAGAAGGGGTAATTAGTTTCGCAATCCATTAGTCTAGGGAAATCACGCCCAAAGGTCATACGAGTAAGGAAACACATAGGGCCGAAATAATTCCCTAGATCATATTCACCTCCACGTGTATATAAATGATGGGTGACACATGACCTTAGATTGAGGGTACAAAGCAAAATCTTAAATCCACATCACTCATCATCTATAAATAGAGACCAATCTCTAAGAGAAAAAGGGGTCTTTGGCCTCCAAAAATCATTGTTCATACTTCGAAAGATAAAACTCATTTTCTTTATCTTTCTTCTTTGTTTAATCTTGATCTAACACTAACTTGGACGTCGAAGTACCTTTTTCAGGTACTTACCCCTTCAGAATTGAGGTCAACGATCATGACAAGATCTCTATAGAGTCCAATGATACTAGATTTATGAAATTTAGCCAATTTGTCCGTCACCGACCATGGTGCCATGGCCACCAAAATGGTAACACTGGCATCATTATATTTTGGAAAAGTAGAATATTAATTATTTTTGTTGGTAATCTATATTTTAAGATACAATAGATTTGATGATTTTTTATAATTTTAAATTCATAACATTTGACTATTTTAAATCTTAATATCTATATCAGCTCAATATGTAAATGAATAATTTTTCAGATATTGAATATCTTAAAAATTATCAATGGTCAACGAGCGACGAGCAACACAGTTGATATTAATGGCTCACGAGCAAAGAATGGTAGGCTTATGAAGTGAGGAGAAATAATCTAGACTTTATTAAATAAAAATACGTAAGGAGATGATTTTATTTTTCTATTTTTTCACTTTAATTTTATTACTTAATATTTTTTTAATGTAAAAAAATGATTGGATATTGAATATTCATCCAATATCTAGCTGAATACTTTAAAATATATATATCCATATACAAAAGACCTTAGCTGGATATTATACAGTCTAATTAATCTAAATAATTGAATATCCAAGAATAGACCAATTAGTCATCCCTGCTCTAAAACTACGCAGCAGTTAAACTAGCAAGCGCAAAGCAGCATAACTATGGATGCTTGGAAGAATCAGCTCATTTCTCTCTATTGATGGGCATGTCACCTCTGTAAAAGTGTTCATCATATTTAAACATACGAAACTAGGGGATATAAATGTTTAAAAATAAAAATTGCACCACTAAAATAACTAAAAGGAAAAGAAAAGATAGCTTTGGCCCTTTTCACTTACTTTTATCAATTATCACCACCCTTGTTAAAAATCCATCCGGATTCAAGCTACAAGCGCAAGGGATAATTATAGCGATGATAGCCACATGCACATCCATTGAAATATATTTCATTAGTGTGAACAAATTCAAAAACTACTAGGTGCATTTACTTTACAAATTAGGGAATTAGAATGTAGAAATGACAATAATTCTATTGTTTATTTGCTTGTTTTATATTTGAGATAGGAATGGAATCAGAAGGGCCTACCGAATTTGAGAACAAGGAATGAAAATTCCATTTTAATGAAAGGTGAAAATGAGATTATCATTCTTTGAACTAAAATTTTAATGGGAAATTATCATTTGTATACCCTTAGTTTACTCCATTATAAAAAATACTACAACACTTTGAGGGTGTATCAATCGTCCACCCTAAGTTGACAAAATGTATCAGCCAACCACCAAACCGTTAGTTGCCGTTTAAATATGATAACGTCAGAAGGATAATATGGTCTTTTCATATGATACAAGTGATAATTTTCAAGGGTAAAATCATTAATTCACTGTAATTCCATTAACTTTCAAATGACAATTAACAATTTGGTGGTCGGCTGATACATTTCGTCAACTTAGGGTGGACGATTGATACACCTTCAAAGTGTTGTAGTATTTTTGATAACAGAGTGAATATAGGGTATGCGAATGATAATTTTCCAATTTTAATTTTGTCCTTTTTACAAATTTTATAATTATAATAATAGTTATGACTAATTGTAATAATAATATCAATTATAATGATAGTATTATGCTCCATATAATAATAATAATAATAATAATAATAATAATAATAATAATAATAATAATAATAGTAATAGTAATAACAATAATAATCGTAAATCATAATTATAATAGTAAAAATTATTATTATTACTAATATATTATTACATAATAGTAATAATAGTATTACTCTCAATATTATAATATACATGCATATATTTCCTTTCAAAGGATGTTTACTTTTGTATTTTGTTAGTACAAAATTCATAATTTGATCTAAGGACATTTTATTTATAATTTGTAACAATCTATTTTGATTATAAGACAAAGTAAACACGTCAAATGAGAATATAGCTCATTCTAATTTTAATTCCTACAGTTCAAATAAACAAATTAATTATTTTGATTCTTATTCTTCATTATGATTCCAGGTCATTTTGATTCCCACCCGTTTTGATTTCTAGTGAAGGAGGCTGGAATTTACCTTCACACGTATTTTTGATTTGTGGAGAACTTGTAATGCTTGTTTAACTTGAATCAATCGAGGTGGGTATCTGAAAAAGGCACTCTGATGCCTAAGTCAGTGTTTGATTAAGTTTGGAGAAATGAAGAATAATAAACAAGATTAAATTTTTCTCTTTTAAGGGATGAACAAGGTTCTTCTTTTTGGGTTCAGGAGGGATCTCTATTTATAGATGGCGGGTGACATGCGTTTAGGGTTTTTCCTTGGGTTCTTTCCCTACTAACATGTGTCACCCGCCATTATTGCAACCGTAGACGTGAATTTGATCGTAGGGAAATAAACATATTTATTCCATACATACATAGTTTATTTTGTGCCTGTGTGCTTCCTTACTCCTATGGTCTTGGGTGTGGTCCCCTTAAACCCCAAAATCTGGAATTAGAATGAGTTTTCTACTTCTAGTTATTTTTATAAGTTCCTGGGAAATTTTACTCCAAGTATTGCTCTATCGGAATAAATTGGATATTATTTATTCATTTATTTTTCCAGGATAACTTCTTTCTTTCTTTTTAGTATGGACAAGTGGCGTAATTTGGTGCCCCTAAGGTATGGCACCTACATCACTCCCCCAGCAAGTGTATTTTTTTTTTTAAAATACTTTATTCAAAAAGTGGCAGTTACGTGATATTTACTGCCCCTTTTGAAATATTTTTGGGGGTAATGGGATTCATCACACTTTTTTTAAAAAATTTATGTGCATTTTTGCACACTTTAAGCGAATATTTAGATTTCATGGATTACTGCTAAGGTGGTTAATATGGATGCCTTTTTAGCTTCACTAGCAATGGGCTACTTGGGCTTTTGGCTCTTTTACAAATTCATTTAAATAGTTATTTTACTCCCTGCTTTGTCTCGTGTTTTTAATCATCATCCATTTATTCTTTTTTTTTGTTTTTTGTTGTTGTTGTTGTTTTTTTTTTGTTTCTCCTCTCTTGGTTCTTCTTTCTCATCTTCTTTTATTTTTTTTTGGGAAATTTGTAACCTACCCCCAAATAAATTGACATTTTGCACCGCGTCCCCAACAAATTTGACTTGTTGCACTGCGCACCCAAAAAAATTGACATTTTTGCACAACGCCCCCAATTCCGTTATTTTCTCAGTTAAGTTTAACGGTGGAGGGGTAAAATTGGAAGTTTATTCCTTAAATTAATTTTAATGGGAATTCTCTTTATTGTAATTAAAATAAAAATCTTTAAAAAATTAAAGGAAAAATAATAGTGGTGACAATGTACATGTAACAAGAAATTTTTTTATTACAATTAAAATAAAAATCTTTAAAAAATTAAAGGAAAATAATAGTGGTGACAAATGTACATGTAACAAGAATTTGTTTTATTAAAATTGAAATAAAAATCTTTAAAAAATTAAAGAAAAAATAATAGTGGTGACAATGTACGTGTAACAAGAAATTTTTTTATTGCAATTGAAATAAAAATCTTTAAAAAAATTAAAGGAAAATAATAGTGGTGACAAATGTACATGTAACAAGAATTTTTTTTATTAAAATTGAAAAAAAATCTTTAAAAAATTAAAGAAAAAATAATAGTGGTGACAATGAACATGTAAGAAGAATTGTTTTTTTTTTATTGCAATTGAAACAAAAAACCTTAAAAAATTAAATGAGCTAAAAATTTTGTTTTTTTACATAGAGGGGCATTTTTGTCATTCAATCAAAAGTTAAACGGAGCCGTTAAACTTAACTGAGAAAATAACGGAATTGGGGGCGTGGTGCAAAAATGTCAATTTTTTTGGGTGCGCAGTGCAACAAGTCAAATTTGTTGGGGACGCGGTGCAAAATGTCAATTTATTTGGGGGTAGGTTACAAATTTCCCTTTTTTTTTTTCAGCTGAGCCTATTGTTGTTCCTCCTATGTTGAGTGCTCAAGTGGCTTATCTAGAGAGGAATTTTTAGGGAAATGATTTTGCGTGTGTTATTGAAGGTGTTAGATTTTTTTTTACCTTTACACATATTTGTAACTTGTGGAGAACTTGTCATGATCGTTGGCCTCGAATCCGGAGGGGTGATTACCTGAAAAAGGCACTCCGACGCCCAAGTTAGTGTTTAATTAAGATTAAAAAAAGAAGAAAGATGGAGAAGATGAGGTTTCTCTTTCTAAGTATGAATAATATTTTTGGAGGCCAAAGACCTCATTTCTCTTAGAGATAAGTATTTATTTATAGATGATGAGTGTTGTGGATTTAGACTTTTGCTTTCAACCCTCAATTTAACGATATGTATCACCCATAATTTTTGTACACAAGGAGGTGAATTTGATCTAGGGAATTATTCCACCTCTGTGTGTTTCCTTACCCATATGACCACTGGAGATTTCCCTAGACTACTGGATTACGGAACTAATTCCCCCCTCTTGCATTTTTATAAGCTCCGAGAGAATTTTTCCTTACGTGTTATTTTCTCAGAATAACTTGGGTGTTATTTCCCTGAAATAACTTCTATTATCTAATATATTGGACACGTGGCATGGTTAGGTGCCTTTTGGAATATGGGATCTACACTACTCCCCCAGCAATTGTATTTTTTTTTTAGAAAAGACTTTCATTAGAATAAGAAGTTCTAACATTTGTTTGACTGACCACGTAGCCTTTTTGAAAAAACTATGCCTTGGGTGTTTGCATATACTTTGGGAGGAATGTATCAATGAACTTTTCTCTTATTGACTAACTGTTTCCTTTGAATTGAAATTCCTGGATAAAATGTTAGCTCTCTGAATTCTTCCTCTAAACCAAAGTTCCAGGAGAAAATGGTAGTTATTCCTTGAGCTTTTCCCTTGAACTAAAGTTTCAAGTGGAAATGTCAGTTTCCTCAACCATTTTTTATAAACCAAAGTTTTGAGTGGAAATGCAAATTTTCCATTGGTATTCCAGTTGTCCATGAATGATTTTACGAAAATCTTTGTTTTTATTCAAGAATTTTGGTAAGCAGATATTTTATGCCTTGGTTTAGCTTGACTCGTTTTTGCCTTGCCTTGTATAGGGTCGGCCATACCTTAATTTGGCTTTCTTTTGTTGGCTTTGGCTTTTTTTTTTCCTTGGTTAGCTTTTGCCTTGATTTTTCCTTAGCTTTTGTTTACTACGATCTTTCTTTAGCCTTTGTTTATCTTGTTAGGTATTGGCTTTCTCATGGCTTGGCATGCTCTTCTTGCCTAGCCTTTTGTTTACCTAGGTTTTTCCTTAACCTTCGGTTGTCTTATAAGGCATTGATATTTTCTTGGCATACGAAAAAATGACTTATTTTGGAGGAGTATTATCACAAAACGTTTTCTTCTTATTGGCGTAGGGATATTTTTCCTCGTCATTAGCTTTAGGAGAAGTGAAATATTTTCCCAAAAGATATTGTAATGAAATTTTTCTTCCTTATTCGTGCAAGGGAAAAAGCGAGCTATTCAGGAAGAATACTGTTAGAGAGCTTTTCTTTTTTATTGGCTTTGGGATTTTTCCTTTTTGTTGGCCTTTGAAATTTTTTTCCTTAGTAGAGGAAAAAGTAATATACTCTGGAGGAATATTATTATGGAACTACTTCAAAAGAATATTGTTAAGGAACTATTCTTCCTTGTTGGCTTAGAAAAGGTTTTCTGCCTAAGGAAAAAGTGAGTGATTCCATAGGAATTTTATTTGGGAGTTTTTCCGCCTTCTCAAAGCAGGGAAAAATAGCATTTTCTTGATTTGAGTTGCTCTTATGGCCTTGCCTTTTGTTTGCCTTCGCTTTTTCCTTAGCCTTTAATTGTCTTATTGGGCGTTGGCTCTTTTTTTGCCATGGCTCAAGTGCCTTTAAAGTTATAGACGTAGCTTCTGATTCTGAATGTCTATTATTCTCAATTTCACTATTTTTTCCAGTGGTAGATTTTGCTTCCTCATGGCTCTTTTGATTCTAGGCGAATTCATTCTTAAACTTAAAGGTCGTGCACATTTGAAAAGTTGTGTAGTTTCCTTCTATAATTGCACTATTCTGATTATGATGATTCGGTGACTAGAATTTCAATCATCTAGGAACTTTGCTTATGAAATTTTTCCTTGTGAAAATGAGATTATTACAACCTTGGATATTATCATCTGATAATATTTGATTGACACTAAAAAGTGTACATTTAATAAGGATAAAATTATTGGGTTTTCACTTATTGTGTCGATTAATATGTTCATTATTTCTAAATTATTTTAATACTCCCCAATATATTTTATGTTAAATTAATTCACAAATTGTTAATTTTTATCTTGTAAATATTTTTTCAGGAATAAAGATGGAATTAGAATTGAAAGCGGGAACAAAGAAGAACTACTGGAGCACAATTGAGGAGATGTAATAATAAAAAAACAAAAGCATTGGCAAGCATGTTGCCTCCTGACCATCACACAATTCAATATGTATATATAATATAAAAATAAAATAAAATAAAATATTAATATTAATAAAATAAAATAAAAGAAGACGATTCCCTTGCCTATAAAAGGCAAGGGGATGCAAGCCAGAGGGGGAGACGCGAGAGAGAAGCTTAAGTCGAGTTTTTGTTGTAGCCAAGAGGGAACTGAAGAATTTATGTCTTTCTTTCTTTTCTTTTCTTGTTTCCTTTTGTATCAATTTTCCTTGTAACATATTTCAAAAGTTTATCAAATAAAAAGAGTGTTGTGTTTTTCTCCAATATGTGTGGCTAATTTTACTGAGCTGAGGTGAAGGGTGAAGCTCAAAATTTCAAATCATAAAATTAATTACTTTCTCAAGTGAGTTTTAAGTTATTTTATTCTTTTCTATCTATTTTTATATCATGTTAATTTGTAAATCTCATTGGATTTTATGGTATTTTGACATAATGTCGACACATTAATTGCGGCACATTAGATACTTTATTTCATATTTATCCACACACATAGTTAGTTGAGAATTAAATGATATAACAATTAACTGGTAAAAGTGAGGCTAAAAACGAGAGAGTATTAAAATTATAGTTTGAATACTGAGAGTGGATCTCGTAGCCTTATCTTCTTTTTAAATTGATTTCAAATAATCTAAAATCTGAAATCAAGCTCCTAATCAAAAATCTAAAAGCTCATCGGGAGGGTAGACATCGTTGAGCATCCGATCGTCCTCTGGAGCAATCAAGGTATCCCGGTTTTTGGAGTTTTTAGTCTTTATCCACTCTCCATTCTTCCTAGAAAAACCGATACTAGTCATGGCCTCTGGACCAATCCGTCTAGTCTCCATATAACCGGTATCAAGAAGAGGCACCTCAAAGTGTCGCAGTATCTTAGTAATGATACTGTCATATGGAAGCAAGCAGTGGTTAATCGCGGGAGTACCCAACATGTGCCGCACAATAACATAGCCAACGTTAATGGGACGACCTAAAATGAGACTATCTAATAAGCCAACGTCCAACCTCGTAACCTCATCCGAGTGACCCTTCCTAGGTGTCACTATGTGCTGTAAAATAGTGTGAAGAATGCGAACTTGGAGAGGTAAAAGTTGAGACCGAAAAGGTATATTACAAATCTCATTAGACAAGTCTCGACGGCGACAAATATTACAGACTCCATCAACATGACTAAAACCGTCAAAAGAAAGGGCTTTTCTAGAGGTATAAATTTCATGACCCTCACTAGAGATACCTAGAAAGCCATTTAGGTCCTCATCATCAAATTCTATAGGCACACCGCCGACTTGAGTAACTATCATATCTAGGCGAGTTGCGGAGATTTCCATGTTCGAATAAAAGACTCGCACTAACTTGGGATAAACTCGGTCATCAAAGTAAATGGCAGACTCCTAAGGCTGAAGCATATCCCTAATGCTTCTACCACATGCAACTAAAGTACTGAAATCATCTAATTCAACATAGAAAGAGTTAAGTACCTTTCTATCATTGAAGCGGTCCTCGAAACGCTTGGCCAAAGAAGGCATGGGGAAATGAATTCTTTCAAATTCAGAGACTTCCCGTGGTGGTATAGGATTCCTTCGAGGCACAGACTCTCTCCTGAGATTTCTCCGAGAGGGCTCAGCCATGGTGAAGAATAAGGGAGTTTGAAAATTTTGAGAGAGATGTGAGGAGAAGAAGATGAACCGATTATTTGTTTATAACCAATACTTCCTTTGTCAAACACACATTTTTGTGAATTAAGCATGTTATCCAACATCTTTTGCCCATTTGTAAATTTTAAAACAATCTCATTCAACTCATTGCTTTTTTTCTTAAGCATTTCATTTTCATTTTTCAGATCATCTATGTGTGATTCTAAATGCTCATGTGAGATGCTAGATTTCTCATTTGATAATGCAATTTCATCATGCAATATTTTGTTCTCTACTTCTAGGCATGCAATTCTTGCATTTAGAGATTCATTTTCATTTTTAAGCTTTGCCATTTCCTTTTTAAGACATACATTCTTTTTACCAATCTTCATCAACTCATTATGTAATTCTTTAAAAGTATTATACAATTCATCATAGGTGGGATCACTTACCTCATTGAGATTATCATCCCCTCCTATTGCCATAAGCGCTAGGTTTGACACTTCTTGCGACCCTTCTTCATCACTTGAATCTTCCTCACTATTATCCCAAGTTGCAACCATGGCTTTCTTCTTGAGTTTGTTGATAAGTGGGCACTCCCATCGTATATGGCCAGGCTTCTTGCATTCATAGCATGTGATTACCTCTTTCTTCTCCCTTTAGTTCTTGAAGTTTCTGAAATTTCTTCGCTCTCCGATTTTCTTGAAGAATTTTTCGAACCTCCTTGCTAGCATGACCAGCTCTTCATCATCCGGTTCACTATCCCCATCACTCTCATATTTTGAAGCTTTGAGATCAATGCTTTTCTTCTTCTCTTCATCCCCTTTTTCTGCTGCCAAATCTTCTTCATATGAAATGAGAGAACCAATTAAATCATCAAGAGGTAAAGTATTTAAATTTTTGGCCTCTTCAATAGCAGTTCTTTTAGGTATCCATTCTTTTGAAAGTGACCTAATGATTTTCTTAACTTTTTCGCTATTTGAGAATGTCTTTCCTAGGGCTCCTAAGGTGTTTATTATGTCTGTAAATCTCGTATACATAGAGTACCGTAAATCTCGTATACATAGAGTACACACTCTCATTTTGTTCCATTTGGAACAACTCATATTGTCGAGTGTACCTACTAATTTTTGACTTTGTCACTTGATTTGTGCCTTTATAGGCTACTTCAAGTTTGTGCTAAATTTCATTGGCACTTTCACAACTAGATACTTGATGAAATTCTTTCTTATCAAGTGCACAAAATAAAGCATTTATAGCTTTGGAATTTAAAGAAGCTTTTCTCTTTTCCAATTCATTCCATTCCCTTGAAGGTTTTGGAATATCTTCCCTGACGTCATTTTTAGTTGGGGGCAAAAATTGACCATCACATGCAACTTCCCAAATTTCATAATTTAGTGCTTGTAAATAAATTCTCATCCTAGTTTTCCAATATGAGTAGTCATTTCCGTTAAAGAACGGTGGTCTAGTTGTGGACTGTCCTTCCCTAAAGGTTGAGTCATTTTGGGTTGCCATGAATCTTTTACTCTAGACGGTTAAGTCCTAACAAGAGAACCAATCTCTGATACTAAATGAAATACATGTGTGCAACCCAAGAGGGGGGGTGAATTGGGATTCTAAAAATTATTTAATTCTAAAACAAATTATCACGCAAATCTAAAATGAATTTAATGGAATAACAATTAAATCAATTACAATATAAAAAGATAAGGGAAGAGAGATTCAAATACGAAGATTTTTACGTGGTTCGGCCAACCTTGCCTACATCCATGCCTCCAAGTTTTCCGGGCTTGAGAATTTCACTAAGCAAGCCTCCAAGGCTTCAAATGCTTACACTTGACTTCCAAGGTGTCAATGAACCTTTACAACAAGAGATTATCCCCAATCTCTTAACCCAAATGTATCCCAACACTTACAATCACTCAAAGTAAAAGATTAAAAATTATTTTTCTCTCATACAATATTTAAGATTACAAATCAATGCTTAATGTGTGAATAGATAAAGCAAGAATGTGTTTTAAAGCTCTATGAAGATTGTATTCTCGAATATAAGCTCAATGGTCGTGTTGTGATCAATCTTGTTTGAATTTGAATGAGCTTATTTATAGCTGGAGCTAAAAAACTAGCAGTTATAGGCTGTCTTCTCGAAAACGGTTCGCCGTTAGCCATTAACGGTTAACCGTTTAGGCTGGTCAATGTTACCGTTGGACCAATTTTTAAATAAACGGTTTGACGTTTAAGGTTACCATTTCGCCGTTAAATTCCAGAGACCTACAAGATGAACATCAGTTATCCATTTACATTAAACGGTTAAGAATTTGCATGAAATGACCTCTCTGGAAATTATCGGTTAGCCGGTTGTAATAAATGGTTCGCCGTTTGTTTCCAGTAACCTGCAAAGCAAATTAGCCTTATCCGTTTTTGTTAAATGGTGCTAGATGAGTACAATCTTCAATTCTAGATTTTATCGGTTAACCGTTTAAATAAACGGTTCCTCGTTAAATTCCAGTTGTCTTCCCAGCCTTTTGTGTTTTCTATTTTTCTTAATCGGTTAGAGCTTAGGAAATTTGTTGCTATCTGGTTTTAATCGGTTAACCGTTTAAAAGAAAATGGTTTACCGTTTATTTCCAGAATCACATTTTAAGCCAGATTTTGCAGAGAATCATTTTCCAATTTGAATTTTAACAGTTTTCCAACTTTTATGAATATAATTGGAATTATTATAAGGCTTTCGTTTATTAAGGAATAATTCCAACATTTTAATCAAAACCCATTTAAAATTTGTTATCATCAAAATCAATATTATTAACATATTCATGTTAACAGTAAAGTCTATTTAAAATATTTCATGTTATGTTTGTGATTCTACCGACCATTCTACTCAGGACTGTCCAACTTTGCCAGCTCTGAGAGAAAGTTTACACGAACAAGTAAATGTCGTTGACAATTTCAAAAGGCCAAATCCAAATCCATATTCCCAAACTTACAACTCTGGTTGGAGAAACCACCCAAATTTCAGTTGGAGAAATGATGATCATGCACAACCTTCACAACTAGTTCCTTCATGTCAAAATTTTCAAAACCCCCAGAGTTACCCACCATATGTCCCACCACCAAGAAAAACTCTAGAAGACACATTGCATTCGTTTATTGAAAAACAAGAGTTGATCAATAACCAAACGATGCAAACCTTAACTAATTTGACAGAAACTATCTCCAAACTTACATCTACTCTAACCATGCATGAAAAAAGAAAGTTTCCTACTCAACCTGAACCAAACCCCAAGAGTCAACAACATCCTCAAATGGGAAATTCAGGAAACTAAAATATGAGTCAAGTCAAATCAAATCAGTTATAGCCCTTTGTGGTGGCAAAGTGGTCGAAAAACACATTGTGGACCCTCGTGAAACTAGTAAAGATTCAATTTTAGAAAATAGGGAAGAGTCTGTCGAACCTTTAACCCATGAAGAAATAACCAACTCTCCTCCTATACCCCCATTTCCTCAAGCATTAATCAAGCGAAAGAAATCAAACATAGTCTAGAAATTTATGAAGTTTTTAAACAAGTAAAGGTCAATATTTCTCTGCTAGATGTCATTAAACAGGTACCTTCTTATGCTAAATTTCTGAAAGATCTGTGCACGGTGAAAAAGAAACATAAGGTGCAAAAGAGAGCTTTTTCAGCATAACATGTAAGTTCCATTCTCTCAACCAATAATGCTTTGAAATACAAGGATCCTGGTTGTCCAACTATTTCTTGCACTATTAGGGATCATAAAATTGGACATGCTTTACTTGATCTTGGTGCTAGTGTTAATTTGCTTCCTTACTCAGTGTACCAACAACTCAATCTCGGTGAATTAAAACCAACTTCTACTACTCTTTTACTTGCTGATAGATCGATTAAAGTTTCAAGAGGAATAATTGAAGATGTATTAGTCTAAGTCGATAAATTCATATATCCTGTGGATTTATTGTTTTGGAAACAAAACTAATTACTAATGAATGCAAACAAATTTCTGTTATATTGGGTCGACCATTTTTGGCTACTGCTAATACTTTGATAAATTGTAGGAATTGATTAATGAATTTATCTTTCAGCAACATGACACTGGAACTCAATGTGTTCAACATGTGTAAACAACCTCAACACCAAGAAGATGATGATAATGAGAATGATGAGATTGATCTCATCAAGCCAATCATTGAGGAACACATTCAGGATGAGAATTTTACAAACTCTGCGGAAATTTATTTTGCTGGTTCTTTTGAATCAAGTAAGGAATTAGATTTTGATACTGCTAACATATGCCCTACACTTGATTCTATGCAGGTACCTATAGGTGACGATGACCAATCAAACTTTGAAGCTACGGTACAACCTGAAGAACCAAACAAAGAGGAAGCACCAGAGCTCGAATTAAAGCCCTTACCAGAAGAATTGAAGTATGCCTATCTTGGAAAGCAGCAGACATATCCGGTGGTAATTTCTTCCCAACTCACGCATGATCAAAAAGGTAAGTTGTTATCTGTACTAAAAAGGCATAAAACTGCATTTGGTTGGACCTTAAAAGACATAAAAGGTATTAATTCTTTAATTTGCACACACTGAATACACTTAGAGGAAAATGCCAAAACAACCTGTCAACCATAAAGAAGACTAAACCCTCACATGAAAAAGTGATAAAGAATGAAGTCCTTAAACTACTAGACGTAGGAATTGTCTACCCTATCTCTGATAGTAAATGGGTAAGTCCAACACAAGTAGTACCAAAGAAATCTGGAATAACTGTTGTAAAAAATGAAAAAAGGTGAACCAATCCCAACACGAATTCCATCTAGTTGGCGCATGTGCATTGATTACAGAAAATTAAATGATGCCACTAGAAAAGATCATTTTCCTCTTCCATTTCTAGACCAAATTCTCGAAAGAGTAGTTGGACATCCCTACTACTGCTTTCTTGATGGCTACTCTGGCTATTATCAAATCCCTATAGCCTCAGAAGACCAGGAAAAGACTACATTCACATGCCTATTTGGAACATTTGCATTTAGGAGAATGCCCTTTGGACTTTGTAATGCTCCTGCAACATTTCAAAGGTGCATGCTAAGCATTTTTAGTGACATGGTTGAAAATTGTCTAGAGATTTTTATGGATGATTTAACTGTATTTGGTAATTCTTTTGATACATGTCTTGATAATCTAGAAAAAAGTTTTGAAAAAGTGTAAAGAAAAAGGACTAGTTTTAAATTAGGAAAAATATCATTTCATGACCACTTCTGGAACTGTCTTGGGCCATTTTGTGTCTTCAAAAGGAATCGAAGTTGATAAAGCGAAAGTTGAAGTCATTTCAAAATTACCCTCACCAAAGACAATTAGAGAAGTCCGTTCTTTTTTAGGACATGCAGGATTTTATAGGAGGTTTATAAAAGACTTTAGTGCCTTATCTAGATCAATTTGTAACCTTCTAATAAAAGACGCACAATTTGAATGGACTAAAGATTGTCAACAAGCTTTTGAAAAGATAACTAGTCTTTTGACCTCAACCCCAATAATGCAACCCCCTGATTGGTCTTTACCTTTTGAGCTAATGTGTGATGCTAGTGACTATGTCGTTGGTGTTGTTCTGGGACAGAAAAAGGAAGGTAAGCCCTTTGTTATCTATTACGCAAGTATAACTTTGAATAGTGCTCAAATGAATTACACTACAACTGAGAAAGAACTACTTGTTGTAATATTTGCATTGGATAAATTCTGTTCGTTTTTAATTGGTTTATCCACTATTGTTTATTCTGATCATGCTGCTGTGAGATATTTAATATCAAAACAGGATGCCAAACCAAGGTTGATACGATGGATTTTGCTACTTCAAGAATTTAACTTGACAATCAAAGACAAAAAGGGCGCTGAAATGTTGTTGCAGATCATCTTTCAAGACTTACAAATGAGTCTTCAATTGAAACAACGCTCATCAATGATTCTTTCTCTGATGAATTTTTATTTTCTATAAACAAAATGCCTTAGTATGCTAATATTGTTAATTATCTTGCAACAGGTGAAATGCCATGTGACTTGAGTTCCCAGGACAAGAAGAAATTCTTAACAGAAGTGAAAAGCTTTTACTGGGATGATCCATACATGTTCAAGTACTGCTCTGATTAAATTTTTCGAAGATGCATACCAGACGACGAGGTAAGTAGGGTCATTCAATTTTGTCATTCTGAAGCATGCGGTGGCCATTTTTATTCAAAAAAGACAATTGTAAAAATATTGCAGTGTGGATTTTATTGGCCTACATTATTTAAATATTCACATGCATTCTGTAAAATGTGTAAGAATTGTCAAATGGTAAGGTCTATTTCAAAGCGAAACATGATGCCTTTAAACCCCATCCTTATCATTGAAATATTTGATTGTTGGGAAATTGATTTTATGGGCCCTTTTCCATAATCATTTGGATTTGTATACATTTTGGTTGCTGTTGATTATGTTTCAAAATGGATCGAGGCGATTCCTCGTCGGCACAATGATCACAAGATTGTGATCCGCTTTTTAAAAGAAAATATTTTGAGCAGATTTGGAATACCTCGAGCTATTATCAGTGATGGAGGTAAGCATTTTTGTAATAAGCCATTTGAGTCCTTAATGAAGAAATATGGAATTACACATAAGGTTGCTACCCCTTATCACCCTCAAATAAGTGGTCAAGTTGAATTAGCAAATAGAGAGATAAAAATGTTTTTAGAAAAGACAGTTAATCCAAATCGTAAAGATTGGTCTCTTCGACTAACTGATGTACTTTGGGCATATCGTACAACTTTTAAAACATCTTTAGGAATGTCACCATATCGGCTTGTTTATGAAAAATCTTGCCACTTACCAGTTGAACTTGAACATAAATCATTTTGGGCCATTAAAGCTTTTAATTCAAGTCTTGATGATGCTGGTAATGTGCATAAATTACAAATAAATGAACTTGAGGAATTAAGGAATGATGCATATGAGAATTCTAGAATTATTAAGGCAAGAACCAAATTTTTTCATGACAAAAGAATTTTTTGAAAAACATTTGAAATTGGTCAAAAAATGCTGCTTTATAATTCTCGTCTTCATTTATTTCTAGGGAAGTTAAAGTCAAAGTGGAATAGTCCATTTGTTGTAAAAAATGTGTGTCCATATGGAGCCGTAGAAATTGAGAATCCAAAAGATGGTATCACATTTAAAGTTAATGGTAAAAAATTGAAACCATATCTGGAATACCAACCACATGAAATAGATACCGAAATCAATTTGAGTGACCCACCAAATTTTAATTAAGCCTTTTCATTTTAACTTTTTGTGAATTTGATTTACTGTTACTTTATCGTTTGAATTGTTTGATATCTTTTTCTTTTTCCTTTTCCCTATGTCTTGAATGAAGTGCATTGCATTGTTTTAATTGTGTGTTGTTTGATAATTGTGATTTAGCTCACCAAATTTTTATACTTGTCATGAGTACCTCCATGAGAAATTTCCTTTTTTATCATCTTAAAACGCTTTTACATGTAAAATTTCACCTGAGGAAATTGCTCCGATTTTGTAAATCACATCCCATTTGGGATCTACAACCACTAAAGTTAGTATCTCACGTGAAAGATCTAAAAAGACAACTCAAGGAAATAGAGGATGGTATTTATAATCTGCAATTGGAACTAGAGGTAAATTCAATAAAAGGACGAAGGTGAGTTATATTCCTTATATGTTTTTGTTTTATTTTGTTGTTCTTCTTCACTTTTGATTTGATTTTGCAGATTTGATTTGTTTTGTTTTGATTCACTCTCCTGTATCAATGGCGGATAACGGTACTCCATGACTTTTTAAGTCAGTATTCTCAGTTTCCCACAATAATTGAAACCTCAATGTCAAGCATGGAAGAAATACAACGAAATTTGCATCAACATTTTCCTTCTCTCCCTCAAAATGCTCTTAAGAAGATTTACAAAGCTCGTTGTGAACGACTGCGTTTGTTAATGATCAATGGGATTCCTGCTGACATCCGCTGGTTAATTGAAGCAAATGTCCGATTGGCAGGTGAGTTTTCTGATCCATTCATTTCCTACATGCCTGGTTTTGGTAAAAGTACATTTACTAAGAAAAGAAAAGCTAAGCGACTTGGCTCTGAATGTTCTCACTGTGTAAGACTTGCTTGCAAAAAGCCACATTATAAAACTTTAGGAATGGTTTCTGTAAATCGTGAAGATAAAATCAAATTCGTTAAGGATGGCATGAATAAAGAATCGTTGGATGATATCTTACGATCTCTTGAGACGCATCCGAGCGGATATGTTCAACGTGAAATTCAAAATTTGTGGAAGCTATTCCAAAAGGAAAGTGCACAGTTTAGTCTTGGGAATCTAACTCTAAAAGACCGTGTTTGCCAGTTTATAAGAAAACGGGATGAGAAGCCTATCCTCGACCCATAAAGGGTGTTCAAGCCATTACTGGACGTAAAACCAGAGGAAGATATGAGCCACAATCACAACTACCAGTAAATATCCTTTTATTTTACTGTTCTTTTATCTTTTGCATTATTATTATTATTGTGTTTTTTTTCTTTATTTTATCTAATCACTGTTTTCTTTTTCTTTTCACTATTTACCTTTGAATTATTAAGCTAAAAGCTTCACGCGTCATTTGACAAACACACCGCCCCATTTACAGATGTATATCATTATGTTCGTCACCAAGATCCTTAAATAAGAGCTCATTTTCAAGCACTCACAAATTGTTTCTTTTTAGAATTTTTGTAACGGCGGCAACTTCAAGCAGACAACTAAAGAACATTTGTGTGCTTTCTGGATTTCGCTATGGAAAGTATAAGGAGTTCGTTCAGGCAGCCATAGATCTTGGTCGTGCTATAGCAGAGAGGAAACTACATCTTGTATATGGAGGAGGTGACTGAGGGTTATCAAAGCTTGTCTCTGAAGTTGCTTTCGTTCGAGGAAGCCAAGTGCTAGGCATCATTCCAAAAACCTTAAAACCTTTAGGATGTCTACCAGACCCACCAACTAGAGAAGAGTTAGTTGTCTCATGTATGCAAGAAAGAATATCCGAAATGTTAAATCATGCTGACGCTTTTATTTTCTTGCCAGGAGATCTTGCAACTTTAGAGGCACTAATTACATTTGCTTTTTGGGCCCACTTGAATATCCATAAAAAACCCATCGGTTTGTTAAATGTTAATAACTTTTATAATGGCTTAATAACATTTCTTAATCATACAATTACAAATTATTTCATTCCATCCTCAGTGAAAAAACTCTTCATTTGTGCTCCTACTGCTAATTAGTTACTTGATCTTTTGCAAGCTTACAAACCAGAGCCAGATCCCATGACTTTAGTGTTGGATTGGGCAACTAATGACGATGGCAGTAACTCTCATAAAAAGTGTAAATTAGATTTAACTCTCCGTTTGTAAATATTTCCAACAGTGGCCAGATGATATCTTCTAAACTCTACTCTTTTCTTTAGACATTGAGGACAATGTCTCCTTCAGGTTGGGGGGAGGGAATAGTTGATAATTGTGGAATATCTCAGTCCTGGTGATGTTTTTACTAATTTTTTTTTAAAGACTAACTTTGGATAAAAATTTGAGTCGAAGATGGCAGAATATAGAATGTAGTGTCTCTAGAAATGCATCTTCTTAAATTTAGTGTTTTGTTTTCCTAAAAAAAAAAATTGTTTTCTAACTTTTTTTCTTTCTTCTTCTCTTAATTATCTCCCTTAAGTTTCTGCAATCAGTCCCAATTTTTTAGTGTTTTCTTAAAAAAAAAAAGTTTTCTTTTTTGGTGTGATCTTTTAACATTGGATAACATGATGATTTTCAAATTTTGGTATTCATATTATCTTTGGCCTTGAGTTATGTTACACTATGTTTTTCCCTTTGCATGTTGAAATGTAAATTGAGAAATTGAATGAGTGAAATTGATTAAGCCATTTGGAGGAATGTACAAATTATGAAAGTCCAAGCGAGTTTTTGAGCCTATTATCCTTAGAGAGTAACCATGTTTGCCTATACAGCTTCACAATTTATTGTACAAGATCTCAATATTTTCTTTAAAAGAAAAAAGTAAAAAAAAAAAAGAAAAAAGAGAAAGTTTGTGCAGCCGCATCTAAAAGTCTATTGAACTAGTAGATATGAAAGATTATTTAGAGCCCTAAAAGATGACAGAATGCCATCTTTGATCAGTTTGAACCTTTCTAACCAACCCTATTATAAAGAATCCATAGTTAACCCCTTTGAGCCTTTGAAAAAAAAAATTCTTTTTCTTTGGTAACCTATCATATTTGCCTACTCCAATGTGGAGTACCACCTTATGTTTTATGTTTTCCATCAACAAATTATATTTGAAAATAGGGATGATTATGTATTCCTAATAATGGTGCTATGAAAAAAAAAGATGATATGTATATATGAATAAATAAAATAAAAGAAAAAAGAAAAAAAATCCAAGCAAAAAAAAAGAGGCACCTTGTAATCTCCAAAAAGTCTCCTATTTTTCAAACATATATTTTTGTTTTCCCTATTACCTTTTTTGTTAGCCATAACCCTAGCCTTCGTTACGTCCTAATAAAATTCATTCTCGATTTTTTAGAACTATAGTTTGAAGTAAAAGCTAGTGATATGGACTATGTGGTGATGCATAAAAATAAAAATAAAAATAAAATTTCTAGTAATTCCTTGGATTTGAGATCATTTTATTTCTAAGCTGTGGGTATTATTTTTTATCTTGGTGAGAGCGTGTGATATTGTTTTATTATTCTCTCAAATTTACCATTTTTAGAGTGAATTTAATTTGGGGTATATCTTCTTTCGAGAGAGTCACTCTTAATCGTGAGATTTTGGGATTTGATGTATCATTCTTAAAAGTGGCTTGATTAATGTAGCTCTCATAATTGATCATTTTACAAGATTTTACTGAACTGTTTTGTGCGGGTGTGATTTTCTTTAGGCTGAAGATAATGCTTATACTTTTATTTGATTGTTGTCATTAATCTGATGAAAGAAGTAAACACAATTTTTCAAAAAAAAAAAAGATTTTCAATTTGAGTTTGAAAATTTACTAAACTTTTATCGCTTAAATTGCTAGGGCCTAGCAATAAGCTGCTTGGGGGGTGTGATTAACACTAAAAAGTGTACATTTAATAAGGATAAAATTATTAGTTTTTCACTTATTGTGTCAATTAATACGTTCATTATTTCTAAATTATTTTAATACTCACTAAATATATTTTATGTTAAATTAATTAACAAATTGTTAATTTTTATCTTGTAAATATTTTTTCAGGAATAAAGATGGAATTGGAATTGAAAGCGGGAATAAAGAAGAACTACTGGAGCACAATTGAGGAGATGTAATAATAAAAAAAAAACAAAAAAAAAAGCATTGGCAAGCATGTTGGTGATGGTCAGGAGGTCATCACGCCTCCTGACCATCACACAATTCAATATGTATAGATAATATAAAAATAAAATAAAATAAAAGAAGACGATTCCCTTGCCTATAAAAGGCAAGGGGATGCAAGCCAGAGGGGGAGACGCAAGAGAGAAGCTTAAGCCGAGTTTTTGTTGTAGCCAAGAGGGAACTGAAGAATTTATGTCTTTCTTTTTTTTTTCTTTTCTTGTTTCCTTTTGTATCAATTTTCCTTGTAACATATTTCAAAAGTTTATCAAATAAAAAGAGTGTTGTGTTTTCCTCCAATATGCGTGGCTAATTTTACTGAGCTGAGGTGAATGATGAAGCTCAAAGTTTCAAATCATAAAATTAATTACTTTTTCAAGTGAGTTTTAAGTTATTTTATTCTTTTCTGGCTATTTTTATATCATGTTAATTTATAAATCTCACTGAATTTTATGGTATTTTGACATAATGTCGACACATTAATTGTGGCACATTAGGTACTTTATTTCATATTTATCCACACACATAGTTAGTTGAGAATTAAATGATATAATAATTAACTGGTAAAAGTGAGGCTAAAAATAAGAGAGTATTAAAATTATAGTTTGAATACTGAGAGTGGATCTCGTAGCCTTAGTTTATTTTTAAATTGATTTCAAATAATTTCTTTTTCCCACAATTAATTTTCTTAGTTTTAAATTGACTACTGAATTTGAAATTCCCTGTGGTTCGACCCCGGACTCACCGAATTATATTATAACTAGACACTCTTATACTTGGGAGTAATACACTTTTGAGTCGTGTCAATATTGCTTGTGGAAAATTTCTTCATGGAATGTTGGTAACCTTAAGCTTTTGATATACTGAATATTTAATGAGATATTACTACATCTTCACATTAGTAATAATCGGGCTGTTGTTACTAATGTTTAAACATAATAATAATGGGACTTCTCATTTTTATTGGCCTATCATTTCCTCTTTGTTAGCTTAGGAAATTTTTCCTCCTTATTGGCTTTAAAAAGGTGACATATTTTGAAGAAATAATACTAGAGAAAAATTTGTGGCTTAAGAAGAACTGATATACTATGGAGGAATAGTATTAGAGAATCTTCCTTACTTGTTGGCCTAGGAAAATATTTCCTCCTTCTTAGCATAAAAGAAACCTATTCTATGGGAATATCACTATGAAACTTTTCCTCTTTGTTGGTTTAGAAAAGTTTTTTCTCTTTGTTGGCCTAGGAAAATTTTCTTTTTTATTAGCCTAGGGAAGTTTTTCCTTATTGTTGGCCTAGAAAAGCTTTTTCTTTCTGTTGGCCTAGATAATTTTTCCTCATTGTTTGCCTAGGGAAGTTTTTCCTTATTGTTGGCCTAGGAAAGTGAGCTATTCTGGAGGAATTTTACTAAGGAAACTTTTCTCCTTATTAGCCTAGGGAAGTTTTTCCTCTTAGCCTATGAAAAAGTGAGGTATTTTGGAGAAATTTTATTAGCGAATTTTTTTCTTATTGGCCTAGGGAATTTTTTCCTCTACATTGACCTAGGAAAAAGGAAATTTTTTTTTTCCTTATTGGCCTAGGGAAGTTTTTTCCTCTACATTGGCTTAGGGAACTTTTCTTTCTTATTGGCCTAGAAAAGCATTTCCTCATTGTTAGCCTAAGAAATTTTTTTCTCCTTTGTTGGCCTAGGGAAAATTTCCTCCGTATTAGCCAAGGAAAGTTTTTCCTTATTGTTGGCTGAAGGGACTGGAATTTACCTTCACACGTATTTTTGATTTGTGTGAAACTTATCACGATTGTTGGCTTCGAATCCAACGGGGCCTGAAAAAGGCACTCCGATGCCCAAGTTAGTATTTGATCAAGGTTAAAGAGATGAGAATGGGGGAGAAAATGAGTTTTCTCTCTCTAGATTGAGCATTGCTTTTTGGAGGCCATAGACCCTTTTTTTTTGTTCGAGATGGGTCTCTATTTATAGATGATGAGTGATATGGATTTAGAGTTTTGCTTTAAATCCTCAATCTAAGGACATATGTCACCCAACATTTTTGTACACGTGGAGTTGAATTTAATCTAAGAAATTATTCTGCCCCTGTGTGTTTCCTTACTCGTATGACATTTGGATGTGATTTCCCTAGACTAATGGATTACGGAATGAATTCCCCCACTCTTGCCATCTTTATGAGATCCGAAGGAATTTTTCCTTGGGAGTTACTCCCCGAGAATAGTTTGGGTGTTATTTTTCCAAAATAGCTTGGATATTATTTTCCCAGAATAGCTTGGATACTATTTTTCCAGAATAGCTTCTTTTATTTGATAGGATGGACATGTGCATTGTTTGGTGCCTTATGGAATATGACACCTACACTACTTCCCCCCACAAGTGTATTTTCTTTAGAAAATACTTTGATTGGAATAAGAAGTTCTAATTTTTGTTCGACTGGCCATGTGGCCTTTTTTAAAGAACTATGCCTTAGGTGTTTGAACATATTTTGGGAGGAATGTGTCAATGAACTTTTCTCTTGTTGAGTTATGAAAAAGTGAATTGTTTCCTTTGAATTGAAATTCCTAGATGAAATGTTAGCTCTTTGAATTCTTCCTTTTAACTGAAGTTCCAGGAGGAAATGGTAATTATTCTTTGAACTTTTCCCTTAAACTAAAGTTTTGAGAGAAAATGTTAGTTTCCTCAACCTTTTTTTCAAAGAACCAAAGTTCTAAGCGGAAATGCAAATTTTCCCTAGGCATTCTAGTTAGCCAAGGAATGGTTTAAGAAAATCTTTGTTTTTATTCTAGAATTTGGGTAAGCATATATTTTATGCCTTGGTTGAGCATGACTCATTTTTGTCTTGCCTTGTATAAGGTTGGCCATACCTTAGTTTGGCTTTCTTTTGTTGGCTTTGGCTTTTGTTTTCCTTAGTTAACTTTTGCCGTAGTTTTTCTTTGTTGCCTTAGTTAGCCTTTGTTTGCCTTGTTGAACATTAGTCTTCCTGTGGCTTGGCATGCTTTCTTGCCTTACCTTTTGTTTGCCTAAATTTTTCCTTAACCTTTGATTTCCTTATAGGGCATTGGTATTTTCTTGGCATAGGGAAAAATGACTTATTCTGGAAGAATACTATCACAAAATTTTTTCTCCTTGTTGGCCTATGGATGTTTTTCCTCGTTATTAGCTTTAGGAGAAGTGGAATATTTTCCAAAATGATATTATTATGAAAATTTCCTCCTTATCCGTGCGAGGGAAAAGCGAGCTATTCTGGAAGAATATTGTTAGGGAGCTTTTCTTCTTTATTGGCATAAGAAAATTTTTCCTCTTTGTTGGCCTTCAAAATGTTTTTCTCTTTAGAAGAGGAAAAGTGACTTATTATGGAGAAATAGTATTACAAATTTTTTTCTCTTTATTGGCCTAAGGAAGTTTTCCTCCTACAAAATTTTTCTTTTTTGTTGGCTTCGGAAAGTTTTTCCTCATTGTTAGCCTAGAAAATTTTTTCTACTTTGTTGGCCTAGAGAAATTTTTCCTCTACATTGGCCTGGGGAAGAATGAGTTTCTCTGGAGAAATTTCATGAGGAAACTTTTCTCTTTATTGGCCTAAGGAAGTTTTTCCTCTACGTTGGGCTAGGGAAAATGAGTCTTTCTGGAGGAATTTCATAAGGGAACTTTTCACCTTATTGACCTAGGGATGTTTTTAGTCTACATTGGCCTTAGGAAAAATGACATGTTCGAAAGGAATTTTATTAGGGAAATTTTTATCCTTATTGGCTTAGGGAAGTTTTTCCTCTACATTGGCCTAAGGAAAAATGAGCTGTTTCGTAGGAATTTTATTAGTGAAATTTTTCTCTTTTTTCGCCTAGGGAAGTTTTTCCTCTACATTGGCCTTGGGAAAAATGAGTTATTCTAGATAAATTTTATTAGAAAAAAAATATCTCCTTATTGGCCTAGGGAAGTTTTTCCTCTACATTGACCTTGAGAAAAATGAGCTATTTTGGAAGAATTTTATAAGGGAAGTTTTCTCTTGAACTGGAATTCTTTGTGGAAATATACTAATTGTTTTTCCTTACATGAGAGAGAATATTAATTATTCTTAGGTGTTTTTCTTGAATTGAGGTTCTATGAGAAAATCTACTTTTTCCTTAACATAAGAGAGAATATTAATTTATTTTAGAACTTTTTCTTTGAACTAAATTTCTAGGAGGAAATCTAATTTTCTATTGACGTAAAAGGGAATATTTCTTGTTCTTTGAACTTTTCCCTTCAAATGAAGTTCCATGAGGAAATCTTTATTTCCCTTGATGTAGGAGAGAATATTTCTTATTCTTTGAACTTTTCCATATATTGAAGCTCTAGCAGGAAATGAGAATTTTTCATAAGCAAATCCGGTTGGTTTTAAAAGAGATTTTGAGACTTTTATAAATATATATGATAACATATGAGATGATCATGAGCGCTCATGAAACAATGATGAATATGGATTCTTGTGAGATCAATTACCCGAGTACATGAGTTGTACATTATCAATTGAATCAATATTTTAAAGAGTTGAAATCATTCATATAGTCGTAAGAACTAAAACATAATGTTCCTTTTTTACAAGATATCAATCTAAATAATAATTTAGATGGTCTGGAATGTCATTCAAATGGACTTTAACTTTTTCCTTATAGGGCTGCTATGATGGCATTATTTGCTATGGAAGCCACCTGGAAATTTTTTGCTGGATTCTACTTAGGATCTTTTGAATTTTCTATTGTAGGCATCTTTAGAACCTTTGTTCCTCGTCAGTATCAGTTCCCTATGTGCCTTTCTGGGTTTGTTTTGTGTGAATTCTGATCCTCTCTTTTGGTGGGCAATTTGCCTCTCTGTTTTTTTTCAGCTTTTAAGGGCTACTCTTTTGGTTGTTGCTCAAGGGCAGACATCATCTGCTGTGGAAGACATCTAGAAATTATTCTTAGAGTTCCATTAGGATCTTTTGAATTCCCTTCCATAGGCATCTTTGGAAGCTTCGTTCCTTATCACTATCAGCTCTCTATATTCCCTTTTGGGTTTATTCTATGTGGGTTCAGACCCTCTCTTTTGGTGGCCAATTTGCCACTCCGCCTATTTTTAGCTTTTTCAGGGCTACTCTTTTGGCTATTGCTCCAGCGCCAGGTAATTTTGCCTTTAATTTTTGGTTTTCCGTAATTTCTACTTCCTTCCGGAATCATCATCTAACATTATGAAATTTACAAATGACTGAAGAGTAAATGCGGAAATGTAAAGGTTAAATGTGTAAAGATAATTGTTGGTTGCATATTATATCAGGAAAGTTAGGTTAATCCACGTCAGCATAATACCCATTTATTTATTCCCCATCAAGAGGTGAATGTTTGGGTTTTCCTTAGCCTCACGCGTGTAAGTCAAGTAAAGTCAGGAATCACATAAGAAAATTGAAAATGAAATGTGTCAGTATATTAGATGCAGAATTATAATTGTTAGATTAGAATATAGAGTTATGTTGATCCACGTCAGCATAATAGCCTTCACACATTTCCCCAGATAAGGTGAATGCTTTTGGGTTTTCCTTAGCCCATTCATGGGAAAAATAAAGAAGTACCATGAAATAAATAGAATGGCAGTAATGTAAATAAGTCATCATGGCTTGTGTTTTCTTTTTATCAATCTTCCTTGGGATATATAATTCCATAGATCCATAAGGGGAGACCTTGGCCTCGATACAGGCTCTTTGGCCCGTAAGTCAACAGGAATCCCATCCAGAAGAGGAATACGAAGACTTTTATGCTCGCCAGCCACATAGAAGTTTAGTATTTTCCTTGCATCCTCATTTATTTCATCGTTGCCAAAAAGGCGGGCCAGCCTAAAGTGGAAAACAACGTAACCTCCTCCCAAACACAAGTTGTTGACATAGCGACCATAGTTGAATTGACTAATGCATCTCAAACAATAACGTGAAACCAATGTTGTAACTGTAGATTCCATATTCCAAAAGGCAACTAACCATGTCGCATGTCCATCCTATCAGATAACAAAAGCTATTTCAGGGAAATAAAACCCAAGTTACTCTGGGGTAGATAACACTCAATCTATTACGAGGAAATAACACCTAAGGAAAAATTCTCTCGGAGCTTACAAAAATGGCAAGAGGGGAGAATTAGTTCTGCAAACCATTAGTCTAGGGAAATCAAGCTCAAAGGTCATACGAGTAAGGAAACACACAGGGGCGGAATAACCCCATAGATCAAATTTACCTCCAAGTATACAAAAATGATAAATGGCACATGTCGTTAAATTGAGGGATTAAAGCAAAACCCTAAATCCATATCACTCATCATCTATAAATAAAGACCCATCTCTAAGAGAAATAAAATTTTTGACCTCCAAAAGCACTGTTCATACTTAGAGAGAAAAACCTATTTTCTCTATTTTTCTTCTTTCTTAAATCTTGATTAAACTCTAACTTAGGCGTCGAAGTGTCTTTTTCAGGTACTCACTCCTCTGGATTCGAGACCAACAATCGTGACAAGTTCTCTATAAACTACAAATATGTGTGAAGATAAAAAAAAAAATCAAACACCATCATTGGTGCTGTCTGTGGGGAACTTGCAAGTTAAAAGCCATTTTCTCTCACTAAAACCCACACAACCACCACTTTACTCACTTGTTTAGATTAGCTTTGGTTGTGTATAGTTGTAAAAAGAGATAAATGCCCATATATATTCAATTAAAATAAGTTTATGAGTGAGACCTTAACCTCAAATATGGTTAAAAAGGCACTAAAGCCAAAAATCCAAGAGCAAAAATGGAAATCTCTCATTTAAATGGCTTGACATGACTCAAAAGTATTATTACTCCAAAGTATAAGAGTGTCTAGTTATAATATAACCCAGTGAGTCTGGGGTCGAACCATAGAGAATTTAAAATCTAGTAGTCAATTAGTTAAATAAAAAAATTAATTGCGGAAAAAGAAATTATTAGAAATCAATTTAAAATTATGCTAATGTTACGAGATCCACTCTCAGATTTTAAATTACAATTATAACACTCTCTCATATTTTATTCTGCTAGTTAATTATTATGCCATTCAATTCTTAAGTAACCTTTAGTGTGATAAATATGGACCAAGTACCTAATATGCCACAACTATATTGAAGTGTTAACATTATGTCAAAATACCATATAAATATGAAGAGGTCAAAATTTATAAATTAACATGACATAAAAGAAACTGGTAAGAAAGAAAAATATAACAATTAAAATAAACGTTAAGACTCACTTGTGAAAGTAATTATTTCAAAATTTAAATCCTTGAGCTTCACCTTTTACCCCAGCTTAGAAAATTTAGCCACTCATCTTGGAAAACAAAACACTCATTTTATTTAATAGACTTATGAAATAAATTACAAGGATATTAAATACACCAGAAGACAAGAAAAAAAAAAAAAGAAAGAAAGCTCAATCCCTCGTCTTCTCTTCTTATATCGCTCATTTTCTTCCTGCATCTCCTTGCCTTTTATAGGTAAGAAATGCATCATTCTTTATTTATTTTATTTTATAATATATGTACGTTGAAGAGTGTGATGGTCAAGTGGCATAATGGCCTCCTTACCATCACCACATGATTGTTCACCCTTTATTTATTTATTATTTTATTTATTTTTAAATATTTATTAAATACATTTCCTTAATGATGCATTCCAAATTGCTCCAGCAGTTCTTCTTTATTCTTGTTTTCAAATCCAATTTCGTCTTTATTCCTGAAAAATATTTACAAGATAAAAATTAACATATTACGAATTAATTTAACATAAAAATTTATTAGGGGAGTATTCATATAATTTATAAGTTATGAGTGCATTAATCAACACTTTAAGTCAAAAACTAATAATTTTATCTTTATTACAGGTACACTTTTTAGTGTTAATCACACCCCCCCAACCAGCTTATTGCTAGGCCCTAGGAATTTAAACGATAAAAATATAGTGAAATTTCAAACCCAATTTTTTTTTGTTTGAAAAATTGTGTTTATTTCTTTCATCATATTAATGACAACAATCAAATAAAAATATAAACATTATCTTCAGCCTAAAGAAAATCACACCCACACAAATCAGTTAACTAAAATCATGTAAAATGATCAATTATTAGAGCTACATTAATCAAGCCATATTTAATAATGATACGTCAAACCCCAAAACATCACGGTTAAGAGTGACTCTCTCAAAAGAAAATATACCCTCAAAAAAATTGTCACTCTAAGAAGTGGTAGATTGAGAGAATTGTAAAATAATATTACAGATTCTCACCAAGATGAAAGAATAATGCCCACAACTTAGAAATAAAATGATCTTAACTCAGGGGAATTATTAGCCAAATTAATTTATTTATATTTTTATGCATCACCATATTTTTTTGTTCATATTACTAGCTTTTACTTCAGAATATAATTCCCTAAAATCAAGGACTTTAATTATGACGTAGTATAGGCTAGGGTCATGGCTAACAAAAAAGGATAATAGGAAAAAACAAAAATATATATTTGAAAAATATAGGACTTTTTGGAGATTACAAGAAGCTTTTTTGCTTGGAATATTTTTACTTTTCATTTTTTTTTATTTTTTATTTTATTTTATTTATTTATATATATATATATACATATCTGTTTTTTTTTTTTCATAGCACCATTATCAGGAATACATAATCATCCCTATTTTCAAACATAATTGGGTGGTGGAAAACATAAAATATAAGGTGATATTCTACATTGGAATGGGACAAGATGATAGGGTACCAAAGAAAAAGTTTTTTTTTTTTTTATAAAGGGTCAAAGGGGTTAACTATGGATACTTTATAATAGGGTTGGGTATAAAGGTTCAAATGGATCAAAGATGGCCTTCTGTCATCTTTTAGGGCTCTAAATAATTTTTCATATCCACTAGTTCAATGGACTTTCAGATGCGGCTGCAAATCTTTTGTTGTTTATCTTCTTTTTTTCTTTTACTTTGAGAAAAATATAGAGATCTTGTATAATAAATTGTGAAGTTGTATAGGCAAATAAGGTTACTCTCCAAAGATAATAAGCTCAAAACTCACTTGAACTTATCATGAAATGTACGTTCCTCCAAATGACTTAATCAATTTCACTTATCAAATTTGTCAATTTACATTTTGACATGCGAAGAGGAAAACATAGTGTAACATAACTAAAGGCCAAAGATAATGCAAATACCAAAATTTAGAAATCATCATGTTATCCAATATTAAAAGATCACACAGGAAAAGAAATTGTTTTTTGTATTTTTTATTTTTTTAAGTTAAAGAAAACACTAAAAAATTAGGACTAATTGTAGAAACTTAAAGGAGATGATTAACAGAAGAAAAAAAAGTTATAATTTTTTTTTTGGAAAACAAAACTCTAAAATTAAGAAGATGCGTTTCTAGAGAAACTACATTCTATATTCTGCAATCTTCGACTCAAATTTGATCCAAAATTAGTCTTTACAACAAAAATTAGTAAAAACATCATAAGGACTGAGACATTCCATAATTGTCAATTATTCCCTCCCCCTAACCTGAATGAGATATTATCTTCAATGTCTTAGAAGAAAGGAGTAGATTTTAGAAAATATCACCTGACCACTATTAGAAAATATTTACAAACGGAGAGTTAAATCTAATTTACACTTTTTACGAGGGTTACTGACACGACTTAAAAGTGTTTAATTTACTCCCAAGTATAAGACGGTGAGTTCGAGGTCGATCCATAAAAAAAAAATTAATTTGTTTATTTAAGTTTATAAAAAAAGAAAAGAAAAATTAAAAACATGCAATTTAATTTTAGAAAAACTATGAAATTGAATTAGTTAGGGTTATGGATCCACTCTTAGTGATAAATATAATTTAATAAATTCTTTTTATTTTTATTTTATTACCCAAAAGATTAATTGTATAAATTACAATTATTTTCCCATTAATTTTATTATGGATTAAGTACTTAATGTGGCAAAACTTAATTTGTCTATAATAAGTCAAAATACCATTGTACCATATTTTATACTAAGATATAAAGAATTTGTTGTGCCAAACTCCCATATTTGTCTACAATAAATCAAAATTTCAAAACATAAAACATGGATAAAATTAAATAGAAAATAATTTAGTTTATATAATTAAAAATAGAATTTGATTAAATCATATTTTTTTTACTAAGAGTTTCACATTTCCCTAACTATTAGTATTTAGCTAAACATAATTGAAATAAAGGAAATTATTAAAATTGAAAAATACATAAAAATGGTATTTGAAAATTAAAATAAAACTAATTTTATTTATTGAAAATATATTACAAAGAGAGATGAGAAGAAGAATTTAAAGGGAAAGAAGAGAAAAAAAGGTGTGGAGAGGTGTGTTCACCCCTCTCTATTTATACTAATACAAGATTAATCCATACCACACAAATAAATAAAACTAATTATATCTTAACCTTATATTTGCCCCACTAACAAAACATAAACCTAACTTAATCTACTCAAGCACATCTAACACATTCCACTAACAATTAAAATACCTAACATAGTAAAAACTTATAATTTCACAATTACTACATTTACTGTGGTAAAAACTTATAAATTTACAACAAAAGTGGTGGATCCTCCTCGACAATAACATAATTTTTCAAACTTCAGGAATTCAAATTTGACATCTGTACATTTGTTTGGAACCTCAAATTGTGTGAAATTATTATTTTTACTTAATAAACACACAAAAGTACACAAAATCAAATATTTAGAAAAATAATTAAAAATTCATAATATGTTACATAATTATAAATGTAAATTATATTATAAGCACAAAATAACATTTTTACTCCTTAATAAACATACAATTTTTAACACTAATCAGTTGCTGCCATCATCGTCAGTTGCCCAATCCAATGCCAAAGTCATGAGATCTGGCTCTCGTTTGTAAGCTTGCTAAAGATCAAGTAACTCGTTAGCAGTAGGAGCACAAATAAATAGTTTTTTCGTTGAGGGTGGAATGAAATAATTTTTAATTGCATGATTAAGAAATGCTATTCAGCCATCATAAAAATTATTAACATTTAACAAATCAATGGGGTTTTTATGAATATTCAAATGGGCCCAAGAAGCAAATGTACTTAGCGCCTCTAAAGTTGCAAGACCTCCTAGTAAGAAAATGAAAGCGTTAGCATGATTTAACATTTAAGATATTCTTTCTTGCATACTTGAGACAACTAATTCTTCTCCAGTTGATAGGTGTGGTAGACATCCTAAAGGTTTTAAGGCTTTTGGAATAATGCCTAGCACTTGGTTTCCTCGAACGAAAGTAGCTTCAGAGACAAGCTTTGATAACCCTCGGTCACCTCCTCCATGTACAAGATGTAGTTTTCTTTCTGCTATAGCGCGACCAAGATCAATGGGTGCCTGAACGAACTCCTTATACTTTCTATAACGAAATTCAGAAAGCACACAAATATTCTTAAGTTGTTTGTTTGAAGTTGCTGTCATTAGAATAATTCTAAAAATAAACAATTTGTGAGTGCTTGAAAATGAGCTCCTATTTAAGGATTTTGGTGACAAACACAATGATACACATCTGTAAATGGGGTGGTGTGTTTGTCAAATGACATGTGAAGCATTTGGCTCAATAATTCAAAAGTAAACATAAAAAGAAAACAATATAAAGAAAAAGCAAACAATGATTAGACATAAAATCACACAAAATTAATAATAATGCAAAAGATAAAATAACAGTGAAATAAAAGGATATTTACTGGTAGTTGTGATTGTGGCTCACATCTTCCTCTGGTTTTACGTCCAGTAATGGCTTGAACGCCCTCTGTGGGTCGAGGATAGGCTTCACATCTAGTTTTTTTATAAACTGGCAAACAGGGACTTTTAGAGTCAGATTCCCAAGACTAAACTATGTACTTTCCTTTTCGAACAACTTTCATAAATTATGAATTTCACGTTGCACAGATCTGCTTGGATACGTCTCAAAAGATCGTAAAATATCATCTAATAATTCTTTACTCATGCCATCCTTAACGAATTTGATTTTATCTTCACGATTTACAGAAACCATTCTTAAAGTTTTACAACGTGGTTTATTGAAAGCAAGTCTTACACAGTTAGGACATTTAGAGCCAAGCCGCTTAGCTTTTCTTTTTTTAGCGAATGTGCTTTTACTAAAACCAGGCATGTAGGAAACAAATGGATCAGAAAACTCACCTGCTAGTCAAACCTTAACTTCAATTAACCAACAAATGTTAGCAGGAATCCCATTGGTCATTAACAAACATAGTCGTTCACAACAAACTTTGTAAATCTTCTTAAGAGCATTTTGAGAGAGAGAAGGAAAACAATTATGCAATTTATGTTGTATTTCTTCCATGCTTGATTTTGGGGTTTCAGTTATTGTGAGAAACTGAAAATACCGACTTAAAAAGTCACAGAGTACCGTTATCCGCCATTTATACTGGAGAGTGAATAAAAACAAATCAAAGAAACGAATCAAATCTACAAAATCAAATCAAAAGTGAAGAAGAATAACAAAATAAAAACACACAATGAATATAAACAAACATGTAACTAAAAATACCTCTAAAAACACACAATTATTAACATTTAGTAAACCGATGGATAGATGTTTAAATGGGTCTAAAATGCAAATGTAATCATTGCCTCTAAAGTTGCAAGATCTCATGGCAAGAAAATTTAATATCTCAGATATTCGCACTTGCATACTTGAGACAACTAACTCTCTTTCAATTGGTGGGTCGGACTGGCATTCCATAGGTTGTAAAGCTTGTGGAATGATACCTAGCACCTGGTTTCCTCTAATAAAAATAGCTTCTGAGATAAATTTTGATAACCCATGATCACCTCCTCCATATAAGCTAACAATGAGGAAAAACTTTCTCAAGCCAACAACAAAGAAAAACATCCATAGGCCAACAAGGAAGAAAAGTTTTCTAGCTGTATTGCTCCAAAATAGGTCACTTTCTATATGCCAAGAATAAGGAAAATTTCTCTAGACCAAAAAAGAAGAATAACTTTCCAAAGTCAACAACAGAGAAAAACTTTCCTAAGCCAATAAAAAAGAAAAATTTCCTTGGCCAACAAAGAGGAAAAAAATTGTCAAGGCCGATGTAGGTGTCATATTCCAAAAGGCACCTAACTATGCAATGCGTCCATCCTATCAAATAATAGAAGTTATTCCGGGAAAATAACACACAAGCTATTCCGAGAAAAATAACACTCAAGCTATTCTAGGGGGAATAACACCTAAGGAAAAATTCTCCCGGAGCTTATAAAATTGACAAAAAAGGGCAATTAGTTCTTCAATCTATTAGTCTAAGGAAGTCACACCCAAAGATCATACGAGTAAGGAAATTCACAGGGGCGGAATAATTTCCTAGATCAAATTCACCTCCACATGTACAAAAATGATGGGTGACAAATGTCGTTAGATTAAGGGTTTAAAAAAAACCCTAAATCCACATAACTCGTCTTCTGTAAATAGAGACCCTTCTCTAAGAGAAAAGGGGTCGATGGCCTCCAAAAAGCAATGCTCATTATAGAGAGAGAAAACTCATTTTCTCCCCCATTCTCATCTCTTTAACTGTGATCAAATACTAACTTGGGCATCGGAGTACCTTTTTCAGGTACTCACCCCACTTTTTTGAGGCCAATGATCATGACGAGTTCCCCACAAATTAAAAATACGTGTGAAGGTAAATTCCAGCCCCATCACTATACGAGGGGCTTCATTTGGGGGTAGGAAGGCAGTGGCTAATCCTACACAAAAAATTCATGGCGGGAAGCATAGGAATATTGTTCCACAAAAGGGGGATTATTCTAACCTTTCGAAGGATATGCAAAAGGAGGAACCAAGCAAAATTCTTCTTCTAACTGATTCCGATGCGTTGGAATTTGATGGTATATAAGTTCTTTTTGCTCCTGCTTGTTATATATATTATATATATTCTTTTAACACTTTTTTATTTCCAGAAAATCATGATGAGTATATTTTTTTATCCACTAAAGGAGCAGTGACAAATGAATCCCATATGAGAAGTGGCAAGAAAGTTTTATCTAAGAACAGCTCGGGTAGGGGAGCTTTTTCTGTTGATAAGAAGGATAATAATGCTCACATAGGAAAAGATCAAAAAAGAAGGAGCGATGGTAAGTATTGAAACTTTTTATGACTTTTCCTTTTGTTGTTGATTTTTCCAATTCATTCTTATATGGTTTCATGTTTTGTTTTAATTGTGTAGCTTCTTTCTCCTGAGGAACTTCTTCTTCGGGGAATGCTCAACTCGAAAAGCAGGGCATGGTTGTGGAGGAAATAACTTTACTACTATAAAAGCTTTAAAAGGAGGTACAATTATTCCGGCTGTAGATTCAGCTAAAGTACTCGCTTTAGAGTTGTTAAAGTCTAAAGTACTGAAGCTGCCATGTTCGAAGCATAAGGCTGATCCTTGGAAAGATTGTGCTTCAAAGAAGGCAAAATCAGGTGTGGAATTCATTCCTCAACAATTCTTGTTAGTGATAATTTCCTATCTATATTTTATTTTAAGAATATGTTAGTATCTAATGAGGAGTTCTTTATTTTCCTTAGGTTATAATTTCAACAGATATTTCTAATGCTGGGAAGATATATCTTAGTCTTTTGGTATTCATTGTGAGCCTATTCTTACTGTGGAAAATAGGGGTGTTTTAGGTGCAAAATATCCTTCCTTTGAGGAAAAAAAAAAGGTTGTGGATGATTTACCAAGGATCAACAGGTTTTTGAAGCAGTAGTGGTGCTCAGAATTTCCGTTGCATATAAGGTTAGAGAATCCTCTAGTACTTGTTTTCCCCTTTCATCATTGGATGTAGCGGTTATGAGACTTGTTAGAGGAGGAAAAGCTTCTTGGTTATAAGCCTGAGGCAGAGGTAAGAGAACCTTTTATGTGCTGTATGCAGCGATATATAAAGGAAAGTTCTTTAATTTTATGCTCATATTTTAGTATGGAATTAAAGGTTGGTGAATTACAGCGTTTGAATGATAACTACAAGGGATTTGCAGAATCTTGCAAGAAATTGTCATCTGAGTCAGAATGTGCCAGATCTAGTATTGTGAAAAGGAACTTTCGAATTACTGAGTTGGAGAGGAAAGTCAATGAGGTAGAGCAGAAGCATTATGTGTTGCTTCTTTAAAGGCAGGAAAAGCAGGAGTAGGAGAAGATAGAGTGTTTCTTTAGGAAAGAATTGGCTAAGGAAGGAGAAAGTCATCATATTACTGAGTTTTTGATCAAGCATCCAATGCATATATGGCACTGTACTATCATCGTGGGTGGTGTGGTTGCTGTTAGAGGAATGATGTGAAGCCTCAAGAGTTTGACAAGTCAGTTGGTTATGAGCTCGGTTGGTCGTTGCGTCATCTTGGCAAGGATGTTTCCGCGATTGACTTAAATGAAAATGGCGGGATAGTTTCCGATGATGATGAGGATGGTTATGGAGAAAGTGTGATTCCAGACCCGGATCTAGAGGATGGTGAGGAGGGAGGTACTAATGCCAGTACTTCGACGGGTGCGGAAGGTGGAGCTCTGTGACTTAGTTAATATCTATTTACCTTTGTATTTGCTCATGAAGGACATTACCTTTAGGTTTTATATAGTAAGGATTCTTTTTTTTCTTTGTTGTTTTTGGCTCTTCGAAATTATTTAGAAGTGTGAATCTTTTGTGTAAGGCTTAGTTTGTTGAAAAATAGTGTAAGGTTTATGTTTGTTTGGAGCTTGGATTTGCTATATATATATACCTTTGCATGTGGAAAGATTCCTTAAAGTTGTATGCATATATATGTTTCCATAGAGTTTTAGGAAAGCTTTACATGTTATTTATTTATAAGTATTGCTATAGAATTATTCCCTTAGAGTGAATCATATAGTCATTGAGCTCTTTTGGGGATCATAATTTCCTCATGTTCATCATAAATAATTTTACTTTTGGAAGAATTATTTACAGAATAATTCTTATGGAAGAATTGTGTTCTTTTATATTATACAAAATAATCCTTTTGAGAGAATTATTTTCTTTTAGCTTACATTCAGTAGTTGGTGCTGAGGAATTATTTTTCTTAAGCTCGGAATAATTCTTGTTGACGAATTATTTTCCTTAAGCGTGGAATAATTCTTTTGAGGACTTATGTACCGTAGGCTCAGAATAATATTTGGTTAGGAATTATTTCTTGTAAGCACGGAATAATTCTTTTTGGGGAATTATTTTCCTTATTCTCGAAATAATTCTTATTGAGGAATTATTTTCCTTTAGCTTATATGGAATAATTTTTTTTAGGAGAATTATTGGACTTAAGCTCATATGGAATAATTTTTCCGAGAGAATTATTTGACTTAAACTCATACGGAATAATGTTTCCAAGAGAATTATTTTCCTTTAGCTATATGGAATAATTCCTGCTTAGACGTTATTTTCTTTTAAGTTCATAAGGAACTGTAGTTTTGATAAAATAGTGATGCTTTGGAAAATATAGCGGCTTTCCTGAATAACATCTTTCATTGATAATCCAAGCAAGAAGCTTAGAATAACATTCATATCTACATTGAAATAGCCTTTAGGGAAATGAAAACAGCACTTAAAAAAAAAACAAACTAGTGGATCGATAGTAGAAATTAAAGGAGATAAGAAGGCGCTAAGTAAATTTCTTTTTTAGGCATAGAATATTTTCAAGCGTTTAAAGCTTATAGGCTCCTTTGCCAAGTACTTTCCTAATTTGGTATGGTCCTTGCCACTTTTCTGCCATCTTTCTAGCATTGACCTCTTTCCTGACATCCATTGCTACTTTGAGGACAAGTTTCCCCTCCTTGAGTTTTTAAAACTTCGGCATGCCTGTTGAATAACATTTCAATTCGTTGTTTATAAGAAACCATGTGTACTGTAGCTGTGTCTCGAGCTTTATCAACCAAATCCTTGTCCAATACTAGGGAGACATTGTTTTCAGCAAGCTAGGCGAGTTTAGACCTCAAGGTTGGGAGGATTTTCGTTGGGCTTTTGCGTTGTATACAAGGGAAAAATGAGAGTTCCTTGTTGGTTGCCTTTCCGATGTTCTATAAGGCCACAAGACATTCAGAAGGTCCTTTAACTATTGCTCTTTCGGACTTTCCAGCTTCTTTTTACATTGTCGAAAATGGTTCGGTTGGTAATTTCTACTTGTCCATTTCTTTACGGAGAGCTGAGGGATGAAAATCTATGCTCTATTCCTTGTTCTTGACAAAAATTTTCCATATCAGCATTCTAGAATTGCTTTCCATTATCGGAAACTAGGATTCGCGAAAGATCGAATCTAGTGATGATATTGGATTTAAGGAATTTTATTACTTCATTTCCTATGATACTTGAGTAAGCTGAAGCTTCAATCCATTTAATAAAATAATCGGTTGCTAGAATTACGAATCGTACTCCTCCTGGGGCAGGTGGTAATGGGCCCACAATATCCATTCCCCACTGTAGAAAAGGTCAGGGACTTGTCATTAAGTTGAGGAATTCCGATGGTTGGTGGATTAATGAACCATGCTTTTGGCATTTCTTGCATTTACAAAAATATTCCTCGGCATCATTTCTCAATGTAGGCCAATAATAGCCTTGTCTTAGGATTTTGTGTTGCAATGATCTTGCCTTTCAGCAGATACTTCTAGCTCTTCAGGTTCCAGATTTTCCTCAAGTGGAAGTTCACTGGAAGAAGCCACATGAAACTTGCTTTTAGGAGGTCTGGCTATGGATTGCCTGCATTTACATCCATTTTCCCTTTGTTAGCCTTTTACTGTGCTTGTTTTAAACAAAATTCAAAGGTGGCTAATTCTTAGGGAAGAAATTTTAATGAGAAAAAGTGTTGTGCTTTTAAGCATTTTTCCCTCTTTTTCTTTTGTTTGCTCAGGAAAATTTATGCTAAGGCATTGAAGAGTTCTTGAGATATATTGTATGGAAATATAATCTAGGCTTAAAAAGCCTTATGCTAAAGGGGAAACAAGAGTATATTTAGCAGGAAAGATAAATAAGGGAAAAAGAGGGAATGGTTAAATGCTTAAAAGTAAATGGGTGTCATCCACTTCCCTCCGGAATCAGCATCTAACATTATAAAATTTACAAATAATTAGAATAGTAAATGCGGAAATGAAAAGATTAGATGCGTAAAAGTAATCATTAGTTACAT
>NW_006262339.1:13395543-13483193 GCF_000493195.1 Citrus x clementina | reverse complement strand
TTTGCTTAGCCTCACTTGTGGGCAAGTCAAGTAAAGTAAGGCATGACATAAGAAAATTAAAAATAAAATGTGTTAATATGTTAAAGGAAAATTATCACTCGTATACCCTTAAATGACACTTGTATCAAACGTACTAGAACACTTTTAACATGTATCACTCGTATACTCTAAGTTGACAAAATGTGTTTACTGTCCACCGAACCGTTAGCTGCCGTTTTCAAGCGCTGATATCATAAGGGTAATCTAGTCTTTTAAGATAGAAGAAGTGTTGATTAAGAAAAACGACACGTCATCCCATTTAAAATGACATGTCATCTGATATATTTGATAAAAAATGACATGCCATCCCATTTATCAGGCGATAACGTCTTCTATGTGAAACAACGTTGTTTCATAGGGACCAAAAAAAAAAAAATTACTGATCCATGACCGAATCTGCTCCTCCAAAATTTAACCTAAATTTTTGAAGATCTACTTCTCCAATCTTCAACTCGAATTTTTTATAGTATAATATGTATAATTGTTAATAATTTTTAATGTTATAATATGGATAATTTTTTATGGATAATTGTTAATAATATGTACCATTAATAATTTATAGTTTTTTATGAAAAAAATGTATTGTTAATAATAAACTAAAAAAATGTGTATTGAAAATTTAGCTTAATTTTTGGGGTAAATCTGTATTTTTACTTTAATTTGAGTTACAAGAGCAAAATAGTCAATTTGCCACAATTCTGTTAGCTTTCTAACGGCAGCTAACGGTTTGGTGGACGGTAGACACATTTTGTCAACTTAGGGTATATGAGTAATACATGTTAAAAATGTTTTAGTACGTTTGATACAAGTGTCATTTAAGCGTATACGAGTGATAATTTCTCTATGTTAAATGCATAATCATAGTTGTTAAGTTAGAACATAAAGTTAGGTTCATCCACATCGGCATAACACCTTGCGTATATTCCCTCAGATAAAGTGAATGCTTCGGTTTCCCTTAGCCTACTCGTGGGAAAAAATAAAGAAGTATAATGGAAAAAATGAATAGCGAGAATGTAAATAAGTCAGCATAACTATTAGGAATGAGTATAACAAAAAGAAAATGAAAATAAAATAAAACAAATGATAAATTAGTCTTAGATTTAGCCGTGGAGACCATTTTAAGCCTTTTTGACTATTGTTGATTTTTATTTTTTGTCAAAGTTTTATGTTGACTAGATAAGTTCTTCATCTTCTTTATTTTTTCTCTTTTTTTCCAGCAAGGTATTTGAAGGAGAGACCTCCATTTTTGCTCTTGCATTTTTACCTTTAATGCCTTTTTAAGCATGTTTGAGTTTTGAATCTCACACATAAACCCATTTTTCATAAGCATGTGTGAGTATTCTCCTCTTTTTCAACTATACTCAACCAGATCTAATCTAAAAAGATGATGGTAAAATAGTGTTCATGTGGGCTTCAGTGAGAGAAAATTTTACAGCCAAGTTTCCACAGACACCACCAATGAAGGAGACTGGAATTTACCTTCACACATATTTTTTATTTATGGAGAACTTGTGATGCTTGTTGAACTTGAATCTGTCAAGGTGGTACCTGAAAAAGGCACTCTGATGCCCAAGTCAATGTTTGATCAGGTTTGGAGGAAAGAAGAAGAATAAACAAGATAAAATTTGTCTTTGAAGGGATGAACAGTGTTATTCTTTTTGGGCTCAAGAGGGATCCCTATTTATAGATGCTGGGTGACATGGATTTAGGGTTTTACATTGGGTTCTCTCCCTAATCACATATGTCACCTGCCATTATTGCACACGTAGACGTGAATTTGTTCATAGGGAAATAAACATAGTTATTCCATACCTACATTGTTTATTCCATGCATGTGTGCCTCCTTACTCTTATGGTCTTGGGCATGGTCCCTTTAGACCCCGAAATCCGGAATTAGAATGAGTTTTCTACTTCTAGTTATTTTTATAAGTTCCTTGGAAATTTATTCCGAGTATTGCTCTATCAAAATAAATTGGATATTATTTATTCATTTATTTTTCCAGGACAACTTCTTTCTTTTTTTTTTTGTATGGACATGTGGCGTAATTTGGTGCCTCTAAGGTATGGGCATATGGTACCTACACTTTGGAAGTAAATGCACCATAAAAGAATCAAACAAAAACAATGAGGAAGAAAAGAAAAGAAAAAAATTATAGAAAAAAGAATAAGAAGGTAAGATTCTATAAAATCTTTAGGTTTGGTGTATATATATATATATGAATATTTAATAAATAAAATTTAGTGTACAACAATCTTAGTATTTGAAAGTAAAAAGTAAAAGATAAATTTAGGTGCAAATAACTCTTAAAATAGAGTTGAATATATGGATTCGGCGGTTTTTTGTGAAAAAGCCGTTAGATTTGATTAGTTGTAATCTAATGGTTGTAGTTGAAAATATGTAAAAGAGTTGGCAGCTGACCACCTACTGATTACTGTTCTAGTTTGGGATTCCTTTCTCTGGTTTTAGGGCTGTCACAGATATCTGCCCTATCTGGACCCAGGCGATGTAGGTTGGAGCCGGGCTGGTCTTGATATCATTTGATAAATTTAGGACCCAGCTTGGAACTTAGATTTTATTGAAAAAAATTATAAAATATATATTATTTTAAATAATTATATTTATTTTACCATTATTACATATATGTAAAAGTTTTAAACATTTAAAGTTTATATTTTAATGTTTAATTTCATTAAAATAAATCTAAAAATTATAAATTTTAAAAAAATTAAAAAAGTATACATATATAATATAAAAATATATAAAATATGGCTGTAGAAACCCAATTTAAAAAGCCGGCCCCCGGGCCAGCTTTTTAAGCCCAACCCGGGTTTCTAAAAATTACATTCAGGCCAATCCAAGCATTGCCATACCTGAACCTAGACCTCACTTTTTCAAACCCTATCCAGATTTAGTGACATAGTCGTATCCAATTTTTTAGAATTGTGATAATATCAACAGCAGCAAAAAGGCTGGAGTGAAAATCAGTGTTGGTGTATTTACAGCTAATAATAGAAAATGTCAATTTGTGCCTGAATTTGCATGCTGATTAAGATTTTATCACTTTGTTTTGCCTTAAGTGACTCCGAAATGAGATCAAGCCTCGAAGGAATGTCGATAGTCACTAAACCCTCAGTATCTTATTGTTTAACTCTTTTTCTTTAGTTAAAGAGTTTTCATACTATTCTTCATGAAAATTAGCACTCTGGGAGATTTTGTGGCTATCCGCCATTATTATATGCATGAATTATCCTTAAAATGTAAAGACACCCTCCAGCAAAAGGTACGAAATAGATCGAATTGATTTTTCAATCAAAAGTACTAAGGGAAATCTTCAAATTTTTTCTTCTTTCTCTATACTTATCTTATAAGTACAACACTCACTACAAGAAAAGGTGTCTACTATAACAGTCCTTTATGTGACGGTTTTTGGTCTGGAGGCCTACAACAATAGAATCGTGATAGATTTATTTTCTGTCATACACTTATGACATAACTGTGATAGAAATATCGTTTATCAACAGATATCAAGAAACTATGATAGACTAGTGATAACTTATTTGGCTATCAAGAATGAAAGACTGATTTTTTATGTTGACTTTAATTGCGCGGGTTTGACTTAATTTTTAAAAATATTTTATTACTAAAAAAGAAGTGAAACGATGTCTTTTCTGTTAAAGTAACAAATTTAAATTAAAAAACATTGTGTTTTGTAAGTGTTTGAGAAAAACCAGAAACGTAAATAAAAAAAAAATAATAATAAAACATTGCTTTTTGTAATGGGGGGAAAAATTTGTGAGAAAAGAGGCAAAAATTTTTCCAAGTGTTCAAAAAATTTGCAAGCGTCATTGTGGAATCTCAAAATCAATTAGCACACTTACAACAAACCCTCAAAGGCCAGCCATAGCTAACTAATGACACCCAAACACCCATCATTTCAAAATCGTTCAGGTTGCTTCACTCAATTGTCTCTCTTTGTTGCATTGTCATTGAATCGTCTCCCTTTGCTGGGATGAAGTTAGTGCTAATTGAAACCCAAATTGGAATGAGAACAAAAGCCACAGTACCTTTATTGACTGAAAGAAACCCAATCGCTTACTGTGCAAGAAGACCTAAATCGTTGTTGCCGAAGTTGAAACCCTAGCCTTGATGGTGAATTGAAGCTTCACACCCACTGGTGAGTCATTGTTGCATTTGCATGTATTTAATTTTGCCTATTCATTCTACTTTTATGTAAAGTAATAAATAATTTCTAAAAAATTGAAATGTATTTGCATGTATTGCATATATTTCGGTAATCAATTTACTAAATAATTTCCCAAGAAGATAGTCTTTAAAAATATTTTGAGTTGTAATCGTGCTTGCATAATGTTGTTACTTTTTTTTATTATTCTAGGTAGTTTTGATTTATATTCATGTGTCTGTGTGTGAATTTTTGTTTCTAGTTAAATGAGTGTTAGTGTATGAATTTTAAAGATAATCTGTAACTTATATATCTTTATGTTCTGATAGCTGATTTTTTAAATATTGGCCTGAATTGTCTATAACAAATTATGAGGAGGGCTTCTTAGTAAATGATTCTATTATGTAAAATTAAGGGATTCTCACCTCTCATTGTCATCTACCTATGCATGTGGTGTTGTAGCTATTTTGCATCTGCTGGTGCTGTTGTTGTTACTGTTGTTGTTATTGTTGTTGTCTTCAGCCGTAACATTTGCTTGTCAAATATAAATAGTTGTGATTGCTGCATAAACGTGACAATTCAGTGTTCTTGATTTGTTGAAGGCATTGTATTACGATACTTGAACCTTTTCTTTATGTTTGCTTTCATTTTTGTTCTATTATGTATTTTATTTGAAGTTGTAGTTTATTATTTCTCCCCAGGCTTACTCATATGATTAATTTAATTTCTTGATACCTTTTTAGCCCTATTGAATCCAAGTTTTGAAATTCTATCAACTGATCATTCAAAATATATTTCAGTAATAAATATTGTTGCTGGATTTGTACCTGGAATTGGATATAGCAGTAGATTGTAGTGTTTAATCTAGTAAGTTCTATTTCTTATCCTCTATTATTTGACTTTTTGAAGTTGTTATATATTTGCTTAAAATTTACATATCTTTAAATTTATAATTATGATACTATGTAATGTGTTTGTTGTGGGGCCTGTCTTATTTATTATATTTATATTATAATAGGAGAGTGAACTTTTGAAAAGTATGAATTTCGGTTTATCAACTTTCTTAGTTGTTATATTTGTAATTTTTAAATTTGGTTTTGGACCATGACCATACTTTCTATAAAGTATGTTGTTTCTTTAATATAAAAGAGAAAACTATATGGGCTAAATTGTGTTTAATTTGAATGGCCTCATGTAGATTTAACTTTGTTTATTTCACATGGTGCTGTAACATTAGACAAATATTCTAAGTATGTACGTTCTTTCTTTGTTTTATATATATGTCAAGAACATTAATTGTTAAGCCAGAAATGGATAAATCTTAGATTCAATGTAATCAACTGACAACAGAATATGAAGAGGGTGTCGAGAAATTTATAAATTTTACTATAAAAAATGTTGAAGGCAGTAGTGTCGTTAGGTGTCCATGCCTTGATTTTGGGAATTTATCATTTAAAACACCTACTACTGTAAAAGATAATTTATATATGCATGGTTTTGATCTGAAAGACGACAATTGATTTTGCCATTGGGAAGAGATTCGTAAGAGTCCTTCTCCTCAATGAGAAAACCATTTTCAACGACAAAATATAGAGTTTGACAATGGTAATGAGTTAGAAATGGTTAATGATGCTTATAAGGGTTGTTGTGGGGACCCAAAGGCATTTAAAGAGTTGCTAGAACAAGTTGAGGAACCCTTATACCTAGGATGCACAAAATTTACTAAGTTAGTTTTTTTAGTGAAATTGTTCAATGTGAAGGGTAGATTTGGGTGGTCTGACAGTAGCTTTTATGCATTGTTGAGTGTTTTAACAAATGCTTTCCCTGAAAATAATGAAATTCCAACCTCTATGTATAAGGCCAAAAAGACAATGTCAGCTTTGGGCTTAGAATATGTTAAAATTCATGCTTGTGCAAACGATTATATACTCTACAGAAAAGAGTAAGAAAGGGGTTTTTGCAAAAGTTTTATGGTATTTTCCTCTTATACCTAGGTTTAAGCGCATGTTTCAGTCATCAGAAACTATTAGGGACTTGATTTGGCATGCAAATAAGAGGATGATTAATAGTAAACTCCGACATCCAGCTGACTCACCATCTTGGAAGTTAGTAGATGAAAAATGGTCGATCTTTGCATCCAATCCTAGAAACCTTCACCTAGTTGTATCAGCTAATATAATCAATCCATATAGCTCTCTTAGTAGTACATATAGCTGCTGGCCAATAATTCTTATTACTTATAATCTTCCACTATGGTTGTGCATGAAACGAAAATTCATTATGTTTACCCTCTTGATTTCTTATCCTCAACAACCGAGTAATGAAATTCATGTGTATTTGCAACCTCTTATTGAGGATTTGTAAACTTTATGGGATATTGGGGTGGAGGCATATGATGCCTATAAAAATGAGTACTTTAATTTATGAGTTGTATTACTATGGACAATAAATGACTTCCTAGCATACAGAAATTTAGCGAGATGTACTGTTAAAGGATATTATGCCTACCTATATTGTGGTATAGAAACATCAAAATGTAGACTCAAACACAGTGGAAAAAATGCATAAATTGGGCATCAGCTTTGGCTTCCTCATGGTCATGAATTTCAGTTCCAAGCAAAAGCCTTTGACAATAGTGTGTGTGATGAAACCCCTCTGAAACTGTTAAATGGGGAGGAAATTTTCCAACTGGTCAACTCTATTGATAATAAATGAGGGAAAAACAATAGTAAAAAGCACAAAAGTGAGAATAATGATGATCTTGTGTGGTGGAAGAAGAAATCCATATTTTACAACTTGAAGATAAATGAATTGAAATAAATCATGCTTTAGAGATAAAAGTTGACCCTTTAATATAACCTCATAGCACTGTTAATTCCCAAGAAGCATGTATGTTGATGATGTAATCAAGATGAATGGTGACGCGATGAAGACGATAGTGAATCATGGACAGCAACGTGACGAATTGATGAAGACGAACGACGACGTGATGAATTGATGAAGACGAATGGCGGCGGGATGGGCGTGACGAATTGATGAAGACAACGGCGACGGGATGAATTGAATATTGAGGATGATGATGAGTTGTTGATGATGATGCTTGGGGATTAATTGAATATTGATGATGATGATGACAGATTGACGATGATGTGTTTGGGTTTTATGGTGTGACGATTGAAGAAGGTGAGAAAAGAGGAGAAACAGGGCTGCTGCGGCTGCAGTTTGTTTTAGGGTTCTTTACTTTTCTTTTTTCTTTTTTTGCTTTTATACATAGATTTAATAACTTAAAATTAATTATTTAATAAATTTTAAAATAAAGATATCTGAGTCCGGGTTTCGGATATCCGGGTTTATAAAATTGCTTCCGGATCCGTATTATTTTAATCTCCGGACCAGGTTAACCCACACTGGATAACACGGGTTCATCCGAGTCCGGGCCGGGTGCGGGTTATTTTGCCACCCTTAGTCACTCCTTAACTAATGAGGAAAAAGTAAGATTATGTGCAACTTTGAAAAGTATCAAGGTTCCTACTAGATATTCTTCAAATATTAGGAATCTTGTGTCTAAAAAAGACTTTAAACTCCGGGGTTTTAAGTCTCATGATTGTCATGTTCTTATGCAACAACTTTTACCAATTGTCGTAAGGTGTGTGCGGCCCAAACATGTCAAAGAAGCTAGCATCGGGTTCTGTTTCTTTTTTAATTCGTTGTGTACGACTGTGATTGATGTTACAACACTAGATGAATTGGAGAAAAACCTAACAAAAGAGACCATGTGCTTGCTTAAAAAATGTTTTCTCCCTTCTTTTTTTGACATAATAGCCCATCTTATTATTCATTTAGTGAGTGAAGTTAGACAATGTGGCCCTGTATGTCTTCGGTGGATGTATCCTTTTAAGCAATACATGAAAATTGTAAAAGGTTATGTTCGAAACCGTAACTGTCCTGAGGGTTGCATAGCGGAGAGTTATATTGCCGAGAAAGTATTAGAATTTTATGCAGAATGCATGGAAAACATGCCCACAATTGGGGTTCCACTTGGACATGTGCAGAATTTAGAAATTAACAAGCCCATGGTGGAAGTTGATCAAACTTTATTAGATCAAGCACACTTGTATGTTCTGCATAACACTGAAGAAATTCAGCCTTATATAAGGTGATGTTATCTAACTTGTGTTATTTTAACTTTATTGATGTCAGGTTTTGGTAGTTTAGGAACCTGAAAATTTTTTCTTTGTCACTGATTTTTAGAGAGCATATGGATTGGTTACAACTTTGCCATCCACGAAAAAATGAGAAGTGGTTGTAAGATGAACACAACCGAACATTTGCGGATTGGCTAACAGATAAGGTTTTGAAAGAAGTAAAGTATAATTAACTCAATTTTTCCTTTCAATTTCGGTTTGTGCTTGTTTAACAATATATTCCTGTCGATTAATAATAGGTTAATGTGTTGATAAAGAACAGTCACGATGTTACTCAAACAATCCGTTGGTTATCCAAAGGCCTCGTCCCTATGTTTTCCAACATCTTGGTTATGACATAAATGGTTTTGATTTTGTTAGAAGAGATCAATACTTAAATAGAGTTACTCAAAATAGTGGAGTGTCATTGGTTGCACAAACAATTTTAGTCGCAAGTTCAAAAGATAAAAATCTTGTCACTTCTAACATCACATACTATGGAGTGATTAGAGAGATTTGGAATCTAGATTATGTTATCTTTAGAATGGAGATTGATACAAATGTGAGATCATTTCGATGATAAACTACATGTCATATACAATTTATTATTTATTATTTATTTTTAGAATAAATTTAATTATAAAAATACCACCTCAAACTGCGTCATCTTAGTTAAAATTTTTCATTAAATATAAAACATTTTTTAGTTACTAATAATTGATGGAACTCTGTCATTTCATGTATTATACATCTAGAGTGTGTTTGACACACTGTATTGTATTATACTGGATTACATTATTTTAATAAAGGTATATTGTATTGTGTTATATTACATTATCATTGTATTATAATAATGTTGTACAATATTTAGTGTCGTACTGTACTATATTAATTTTTAGTTATACTATGTTTGGTGCAGCATTGTACTATATTAATTTCTTTGGTGATTAATTAAAATTATATATTTAGAAAATAATATTTATTAGTACTTAAAAAATACTAAATATAGAAATTTTAAAATTTTAACATTATTTTTTAGTATAAATACTAAAAAAGCCATAATTCTTAATAAAGATCAAAGCTTATGACTTTAAATTTTCAACAATATAACATTCATTTTTTTAGCATTTTGCAAATATATAACTTGTGAAATAAAGATCAAATCAAATCATTCAATCGAAAAACCTCCAAATAATATCACAACATAAATAAATAGTTTTCACAATGGATAAAAAAATGTAATAATAATTTTAAACATATCATTTAAGAAATGTAAATAAATAAATAAATTTATTTTGAAAAAAAAGACAAATAATTTTTTTTAATAAAAAAAGCATAGAAATTACTTTTTAACTTTTACATCATTTACAACACAGTAATAATCACACCATCTAATTACTCACATATTATTTACATGTTGTAGGTGCCATATTTCAAAAGGCACATAACCATGCCACGTGTCCATCCTATCAGATAAGAGAAGCAATTTCGAGGAAATAACACCCAGCTATCTCGGAATAAATAACACCCAAGCTATTTTGGGGGAATAACACCTAAGGAAAAAAATTCTTCTAGAGTTTATAAAAATGGCAAGAGGGGGGAATTAGTTCCCCAATCCATTAGTCTAGGGAAATCACCCAAATGTCATATAAGTAAGGAAACACATATGGGTGGAATAGTTCCTTAGATCAAATTCACCTCCACATGTACAGAAATGATGGGTGACACATGTCGTTAGATTGAGGGATAAAAGCAAAACCCTAAATCCACACCACTTATCATCTATAAATAGAGACTCATCTCTAAGAGAAAATGGATCTTTGGCTTCCAAAAGAATTGTTCATACTTAGAGAGAGAAACTCATCTTCTTCATCTTTCTTTAATGTTGATTAAATACTAATTTGGGCGTCGGAGCGCCTTTTTCAAGTAATCACCCCTCTAGATTTGAGGCCAACGATCGTGACAAGTTTTTCACAAACTACAAATACGTGTGAAGGAGTTGCAAAATGAATCTGAGGTGTTTGGACTTCAAGAAAGTTCAAGAAACAGAGAGAAAATGTTTAAGAATTTGAGAGAGAAAGATGAAGAATGAATGTTTATTGTATTGCTATCATCTTCTGATTACAATCATTTATATACAAGCATCTAGAATGTTGTGCACGCACTGAGCATGTAAGCTTAATCTAAGCTCAATAATAGAAACAATTTTAACCATCTTTTTAACTAACATGCTGACTCAGCACTCTTTTCACATCAGCACACATATCCAGCGTAACTAATTTGCTTATTAAATCATCATAATAAGCACAATCTTAATAGTCCCCTTCAAGCTCAAGATCTAAGAAGAACATTGAGCTTGGTTCTGAGATAGTTAAATTGATCCATACCTAAAGGTTTAGTGAGGATATTGGCTACTTGCTCATAGCTAGGAACATGATAAATTTCAATCTCCTTTCTTGCAACATGTTCTCTGATAAAATGTAAATCAAGCTTAATATGCGTTGTTTTTTAATGATACTTTGGATTGCTAGCTAATGCTTCAGCACTCTTATTATCACACTTGAGTATTAGAGTCTGTTGTAGCTGCACTTGTAACTCTTTAAGTAGATAGGTTATCCAAAGCATTTCTGATGTAGTTAAAGCCAATGCCCTGTACTCAAATTTGGTTGAACTTCTTGAAACTATTTGTTGTTTTTTGGATGACCAGGAGATGAGATTATTACCCAAATAAACACAATACCCTCCAACTGACTTCCTATCATCCAAATCTGATCCCCAGTTAGCATCTGAAAAAGATGTGAGTGTGAGATTCCCTGTGTTGTAAAACTGTAAACCATAATTGGCTGTCAATTGACGATATCTTAGTACACGTTTACAGGCTTGCCAATGAAACACAGAAGGAGCATTAAGAAATTGGCTGAGTTTGTTAACAGAGAAGGCAATTCCAGGCCTACGCGAATAACATATTGCAAGGATCCAACTATACTTCTGTACAAAGGAGGATTTTCAAAAGTTGTCCCCTTATCTTTGGTTAGGTTTTTAGTAGAACTCATAGTAGTTTGACACCCTTTACTGTCCAACATCTGTGCCTTTTTCAGTAAATCCCCAATGTATTTTGTTTGAGAAAGATGAAGTCCTTAATGGGATGGTGTGACTTCAAGACCAAGGAAATAATTGAATTCACCAAAGTCTTTTAAAGCATATTCTGCCCCTAATTGATGAACCACTTTTTTAACAAATTTGATATGTGAACCAGTGACTAATATATCATCGACATAGATAAGTAACACAACTAATTCCCCTTCAATATGTTGAATGAATAATGAAGTGTCTGACCTAGAAGTGTGAAATTCCCACTGTAACATTGAGCTCTTCAGCTTATCATACCAAGCTCTAAGAGCTTGTTTGAGTCCATAAAGAGCCTTTTTAAGTTTACACACGTGAGTGGGAAATTGAGGATGAAGAAATCCCTCTGGTTGTGACATAAACACATCTTCACTGAGAATGTCATTTAGAAAGGCATTATTTACATCTAGTTGCCTGATGGACCAATTATGCACGACTACCAAACTCAAAATTACTCTGATTGTACATGGCTTAACAACTGGACTATAAGTTTCAAAGAAATCCACACCTAGAGTTTGATGAAAGCCCTTTGCAACAAGTCTTGCTTTATACTTGGATATGCTGCCATCAGGATTATACTTGATTCTAAACACCCATTTACTGCCTATAACCTTTTGTGCTGCTTCTCTAGGAACTAAATCCTAGGTTTTGTTATCTTGCAAGGCATCAAATTCTGTCTGCATTGCTTGTCTCCATTTTAGATTAGTCAAAGCTATTTTGACAATGGCTGCACTACAAGAAAACAGGCAATAGACGACGGGAAATAACCGTCATAAAAGGGGGTGCATGACAGACACTTCATCTGTCATCTATATCACTGTAATTAATTTATGACAGATTATTTGTCGTCATAAATTATCGATAGTATTTTATAGTCATAAATCCGTCATGCAATACTTTAATGTGAAAAAATAATTAAATTAAAATTTGAATTTATTTAAAATTTCACGCCAAATTTGCAAATTTTGGCAGGAAATTTTATTGTCATTGGTAAATTTTTTATTCAGTTTTGGCGGGAATTTATGTTATCATTTGTAAATTTATTATTATTTTTTGCCAGGAAATTGTTTATGACAGACCATATGATAGAAATTTCCCGTCATAAAGTTAATTTTTAAAAAAATGATTATAATTAATTTTTGTATTCATATTTACAAATTTAATTAATTAATGAAAATGAGTATCATGAAAAAAATAAAAATAATTAATATTAATTAACAATTAATATTAATTAACATCCATTCATTCCAACAAGTGAATTTCAAAATAAATACATCTAGTATCTAATATTGTCATCACTACCAATACATCTATAAGTAACATCCCAAATTAAAAAAAAAAAATCATCCAGTTAAACTACAAGAACAGATTTCCAAATTCCAGCCACCAAGCCAATACATGCATCATTCCACACCGCTGGCATAACGGCAGCAAGCCAATACATCTTTCCACACTAACAAAAACCTCCAGCAGTAATACATCTTCTAACTACACTCCACTGCTATTCCAGCCACTTACCCAACACACATTCAGCAGCAACCCAGCATCTTCCAACCCAACATATGTCCACACCACTGGTATTCCAACCACATCCCCAGCAACCCTCCAACCGAAACCCAGCAAACCAATCTATTCGGAATCATTCAAAATACCCAATGTTATCGAATGCAAAACATGTACACTACAATTGTTAACAGTAACCATTATAATTTGACACTATAACTTTAATTTCAATAAATTTTTACAACTAATATTTATAGTTTCATACTGATACTAACGATTTTGCTTATGCAACAAGGATGTCGGAAAAATGGTTATCCTACTCCAAACGAACCTCATCTAATTCGTCCTGTGTGTATACTTTCTTTCCATTAAACTATTAATCACAAGATTATTAAGAGGTCAAACTTCAAAAATAATGTCACACATATATGGAATAAAAGAAAGTTAGTGAAATGTCATCATCAACTTACATTGTTCATTAACAAACTAACATCTGCTATTATTTCCTTCATGTATCTTAACACATAATAGCCACACTCCAATTTTATGATATTTTGTTTCGGAGCCTGTTCATGCCACACAAAAAAAACTTACAAAATCTCATTCATTTTAGTTATGTAATCGATAGGCACATATAGTTTCTGTAGGGTTACTTTTTTTACCTTCACAATTCTCATCTTAGAATTATAATTCCATTTTTCCTTACTATCCTCTGCTGTGAAGAGTGTCATTGTGCTATATTAAAAAAAAAGCAAAGTGTTATCTCTTAATTATATTGAAAAAACTTAAAATATCAATTGCATGAAATGGATTAGCATACATATATTTTAAGGAGCTGTTCTAAATCAGTATCAGGATTGGACTGCACAGGATTTACATAAACCTTCCTTTTCACACGTCAACACACTAAACCAATGGTAGCTATATAGAGAAGCATGGGAAAAAAGCAAAAAACAAACCATGAATAACAACAGTTGTAAAACTAATATAAATTCAGAAACAACTGTAAAAGTTTTAAATGAAAATTAAAACTTACGACGGATTATATGGCATGAGAATGAGTTGTCCGTTTTTGGCTTTTTTCAAGCGGTCGTGGATATGCTCAACTCTCTTTGAGCGAAAGTTTTCTGCAGCCTTTGGATTTGTTGGGCAAACTAAACTTGGACATATGAATCCAAATGGTTTTATTCCTTTTCTAGTTGGTAGAATGGTGGAATCCAACATCCTGAATAGAAAATCAGTGCATCAATAAAAAAAAAGTATACAAATTTCATATAAAATGATGTAAAGAAAATTCATTAAACCACTTACGCCATATATACTTGAATAACATTTACTTCTAGTGCTTGCATTGACAACAGTTCATTACAATCTTTCTTCCCAATATAAGCAGAAGCATGTCTTTGGAATACATTATCATCAATCATATATGTTAGAACACCATCATTTTCATCAGGCAGGTATTTCTCACACAATTTACCAAATAGTTGCAGCATAGGATGATTGTTCTAGTGCTTGAATATTGCACTCTTTGTGTTCCTCATAGGCTGCACTACAACTTTTTTGGCTCTATCCTTTTTCAAAAGTGGCTTTTTTGTTGGGCTATCAGGATGCATCTCCTGTATACCATCAGCTGTACCATCAACACAGTCAAAATTCAATTGCTTTTTACTGCTTCCAACTATTTTCCTCTTATCATTTGCATAATCCTTTGGGATTGAAGGATTGAGTCTTGGACTTTTCCTCAAAATGGCAGCAGTAGTATTTTTTGGTGGCTTGCCCAAATCATCTGGCTCGTGTGGATATTAATGATATCAAATTGTTAGTAAACAATTAGCCAACAAAAAAAGAAATCACACATACAAAGACAAAAACAGCTTAAATACAATTAATTTTATTAACTAACCTTGTGCATATCTCCTTCACTGCCTTAATTTTTTGTTGACTTCAGCGGAATGGTAGCATCGACATTTGCTAGTGGCTTGCCCAAATTATCTACCTCCTGTGAAGATTAATTATATGAAATAGTAAGTATATTAAACTAGATTGAATAGTAAATATACAAGGCAATAAATCATAATCTAGGAAAAATACAACCATTTATTATGAATAAACTAACCTTGTGTGCATCTCCTTCACTGTCATTTTCACTGTCATCATTTTTGGCTGACTTCATCGAAATGGCAGAAGACTTCATCGGAATGGCAGCAATTGTGTTTTTGGTGGCTCTTCTTTCTTATAAACTTCTTCCTTCTTTCTTAGTGTTGATACTTTAGGATGTTCGTCCCTTTGACCAAACATCCATTTCCTCTTATTCACAACTGACTTCCCTCAATTATCCAGCTCCTGTCAGCATTATCGACAAATAGTAAATAATTTAAACTTTAATGAGTGGAAGATATACAAGGAAAAATAGTTAAACCAAGAAAAATTTGGATAACACATATAACTAAAGTACCTTATGTATATCTCCCTCATTATCGACCATATTATGTGGGAAAGTGGAACTTCCATCATCCGAATGGCGATGTGTCCTCTTCAATTCTTTGCCAATTTCTCGCAATTGTTCATCTACTAATTTTTTCCAAGCATCTAGCTCCCTCTCTCTCTCTCATTGTGGATGGGTCCATGCATGCATTGAAAGTACATAGAAGTATAAATAAATTTGCTCAAGCCTTGCATATGACCAGTTTGAGGAAGCTTTCCCAATGCTTGTGCAAGTAAGTCATTTCTTGCATCCGAATTATATAAGTCTTTTTTGTCCTCCTTCTCTAGCATTTCCTAATAGCCCACCATAAAGAAACTAATATATTAAATGAGCATAGATCAGACTTCAAAAACAATGTTTGTTCTACTTAAACTTGATTACCATTTTCTTAATGATCTGTTCGGTTTCAAAGTCTTATCCTCCATTCTTTAGCATCCGAGCTCTCTTCCATAGTTCACTCCTGTCAATTAACTCTTCAGAAAGCCCTGATTCTGCACACTACTTCGATAAAGAAATTAGATTACTTAACTGTTAAAAAATTTAATAGTTAACTAAACCTTTAATAAATATTTAACAAAGCAAAAAATTTACATACTTAACTGATATATAAATTATTTCATTAACAATTTAAATATTTAACACACTTACAATTTCTTTCATTAATCCAACGTATCCTTTTTTACTAAGGCGGTGATTGCACTTGTTCAAAGCTCTCATATTCTTATTGACACGACTAATTTTCTGCGTAATTAGATTAGTTATAACATAAGGTAAATATAATGTAACTACTAACATATTACATGTCCTAACTTGAAAATACTTACTTTAAAAGATTCTGACAAACGTTGGTCAACAAACTTTATCCAAATAGGACGCTTTATTTTAGGGTACTCAATTGGGGGTGCATACAATTTCTTTTTATCATTTATGAAATTCAAGATATAGTTTTTGGTCAGCATATACTTGAAGTTCCAAAATGATGTTCCAATTGATTGTATCACCTGCTTCCTACTTCTAGGATGAACAATGAAACGACCCTAGATAAGAGGAAGATTGTTTAAGTGACAGTTAATAAAAATTTTGTTACATAAAAGTACATAATTAAAAAATGACAGCAAAAGGATTAAGTAGAATGCAATGCATTTTTAAGAATTACCAGAATAGATTTCCACAAACGTTCTTTTGTCTCCAGCAGAACCTTACGCTAGTCGGAATAGAGAATTGAAACTGATGTACGAGCTAATACCCCAATAAACAAAGCCAACTCAGTGGCTTCATCGTATGCTGGAACGCCCATTTCATTGTATTGTACCACAATCTTTCCCTTCTTTTTTTTAAGTCTTTTATTTTGCCTAGCTCCCATATTTACACCTATCCTAGAGTTACTGCTTTTAGGAACATCAACATTAGGAGGAACGAAATTAACACCATCCATCTCAGCACCATCAAAATAAGCCTCGTTTTTTGTATCTGCTAAATTAGCATTATAGGCAAATAATTCATCATATTCGTCTTCCAAATAAGCTTCCTGATCAGAACCAACATCAGCTACTACATGTTTTCCCTTAGCCATATTACTGCACCTGAAATAAGTAAATTAAATTGTATTAGTTAACTGATACTATAAAACTATATAACAATCAATCAGCTGCAAGAATAAAATGCCAACATATAATTCATTATTATATTAGTTTGTAACATAGACTGAATAGTTGAATAAACACTTACTGCAAAAAAGTTAATCAATTGGTAACCCAAATTCCCTCTTTGCTATTTCGTGCATAGATTGCTCGATCACCATTTGCGGAACGTAACAAATCATTACTTAGAAATTCTCTAGTGAATGGAGGATATTCTGTTACATTATTGACCTCATCTTCATTTATTTGATTAGGATTACTTCTACTAGGCATATGACAGACAATAGACCACTTTGTTTGAATCTGATCGTTTACATAAAATACTTATTTGGCTTGAGAAGCCAATATAAATGGATTAGATTTATATCCTAATCGGTTTAAGTCTACTAAGATGAATCCAATCTCATCCTTCTTGACGCAACTACTTTGAACCCAATCACACTTCAACACAGGGACTTTCAACAAATGATAGTCAAGTACCCAAATTTCATCTATAACTCCATAATATGTCATATCACATATTTCAGAATCACCTACACTAACTCCATTATTTTGAGTTACTCGACTTGAGTCTCGATCTCGTGTAACAAAATGGAAACCATTAATGTCATAACCATTATGTTTAGTTACAAAATGAAGAGGCCCATGCGATAACCATCGCAAAGTATCTGATACGTGATCACCATTTTCAATCAAGTCATATACCTAAAAACACAAGGAAGAAAAGTAAACATCTTTTCTAAGTGAAAAAAAAGTTGAGATTTATTTGTGAAAATTAATTATATACATGCTGGAACCATATCAGTTAGCCAAATCGGCAAAGGAACAGTTGTGTTCCTCTTGCAACCATTTGTCATTTTGATGTGAATAACGTGTTTTAAGCCACTGCATATGGTCACTAGACAGCCAGAACATGAAAAAATTAGAATGAAAATTATAGAAATAAATTATATAGAATTAACTAGAAGAAATTAACCAAATTACCTAATGTATGGTACCACCTCTTGCGTGTTATGCAAGATGTACAGGTGCGCTTGATCTAGTGAATGTGGAGGAATTTGTACCACTTTCCCACCAGATAATGGCTTATCTTTTGATAGGTTTTGCACATGTCCAAGTGGAACCCCAACTGTATTCATGTTTGACATGTATTCTGCACAAAATTCTAATTCTTCTTCCGCAATATAACTCTCCGTTATACAACCCTCAGGACAGTTGCGGTTCCGGACATAACCCTTGAGAGTTTTCATGTATCTCTCGAAAGGATACATCCATCGAAAGTAAATTAGGCCACATAGTCTAACTTCATTGACTAAATGCACAGTCAAGTGTACCATTATGTCAAAGAAAAATGGAGGAAAACATTCTTCTAACAAGCACAAAGTCACCATATGCTCTGCCTGTAATTTTTCCAAAGTTGACACATCAACCACCTTGGAACACAGCAAGTTAAAGAAGAAACACAGCCTAATCACAGCTTCTTTAACATGTTTTAGTAGGACACACCAAATGGCAATAGGAAAAAGTTGTTGCACAAGAACATGGCAGTCATGTGACTTAAGGCCCTAGAGTTTAAGGTCCTTCATTGATACAAGATTTTTTATGTTTGAGGAATATCTAGCTGGAACCTTAATACTTTTTAAAGCTTTGCAGAACCTTATTTTTTCATCTCTAGTTAATGTGTAACAAGTTGCTGGAAGGAATGTGCGCTTGTTATTTTTTAAAGTTTGTGCTAATTCGTCCTTAATTCTCATTTCCACAAGATCATTCCTTGACTTAAGACCATCTTTGGTCTTTCCCGGAATATGCAGCAGTGTTCCGTATATGCTCTCACACACATTCTTTTCAATGTGCATAACATCTAATTGATTACGTACAAGTAAATGCTTCTAATACTCTAAATTATAGAATATGGATTTTTTTTCCACCAAATGCGGTCATCATTGTCAGAACTTTTATGTTTTTTAGAGTTGTTCTTCCCCCATTTATAATCAATAGACTCAACCAGACACAAAACACCATCACCGTCCAACGATTTCGGGGCAAACTCTCTCTCTATTGTGTTGTCAAAAGCTTTCTCTTGGTCTCGAAATTCATGACCATGAGGAAGCCAATGACGGTGACCAATATATGCATTTTTGTCACTGTGTTTAAGTCTACATTTAGTAGTGTCTACTCCATAATATGGACAGGCATTATATCCTTTAACAGTACAACGAACTAGATTTTCATATGCTGGAAAGTCATTTATAGCCCATAATAACACAGCCCGCAAATTAAAGAACTCATTCATGTAGGCATCATAAGCCTCTAACCTAACTACCCACAAAGTTTGCAAATTTTCTATCAAAAGTGCCAAGTACACATCGATGTCGTTGCCCGGTTGTTGAGGACCAGAAATCAGTAGGGATAACATCATGAATTTCTGTTTCATACACAACCACGGAGGAATATTATACGTTATATGAATAATTGGCCAACAACTATATGTACTTCTAAGAGAGCTATGTGAATTTATTCCATCAACCGCTAACACAAGACGGAGATTTCTAGGATCTAATACAAATGTAGGCCATTTGTTATCTACTAATTTCCATGGTGACGAGTCTGCCGGATGTCGGAGCTTACCATCATCGACTCTCTCATTTGCATGCCAAGTCAAGTCCTTGGCAGTTTCTGAGGACTGAAACATGCGTTTAAATCTAGGTATGGGCGGAAAATACCATAAAACCTTCGCAGGAACCCCTTTACTATATTGGTCAACACTACCATTCTTTTTTTTTCCATCTAGATAAACCACAACTAGGACAGTCAGACCGCCCTTCATACTCTTTTCTGTAAAGTATGCAATCATTTGGGCAAGCATGTATTTTCACATATTCTAAGCCTAAAGTAGACATTGTCTTTTCGGCCTCATACATAGACACAGGAATTTCATTACTTTCAGGTAGCAACTTGGCTAGAAGACTTAATAACTTAGTAAAACTTGTGTCGGACCACCCAAATTTACCCTTTATATTGAACAAGCTAACCAAAGTGCCTAACTTAGTGAAATTTGTGCATCATGGGTACAAAGCTTCTCAGCTTGTTCTAGAAGTTCTTTAAATGCTTTAGGATCTGCAGCACAATCCCTATAAGCATCATTCACCATATCTACTGTGTTACCGTCATCATAGTCTATAAACTCAAATGGAACATCTACATCTACATTAGGAAGTGGTGTGTCATTGACATCTTCCCCATGCCAACTTCAGGTTGTGTAAGAAACATCAAAACCATGAAAATACAAATGTTTACAAACAACCTTATGTGTACGAAATGATAAATTGATACATTTAGTACATAGACATTTAATGACGCTACTGCCTTCAGAATTACCAACAGTCACTACTAGAAAAATGGGCTTTACTGACGCTAAATTAGTGTCAGTAATTACTTTTCCTGACACTTATTAATTGTGTCAATAATGCTCCAGCCAGAACACACTGACACTAATTTTTAGTGTCAGCGATTTTTGTGTCAGTAATTCATGTCATTATGGTATCACTAAAATAATGACACGATAGCGTTAGTATTTAATAATACTATTTATATGTCAATAATTTATGAGACTACAGTATCAAGAGCACACTGACTCAATAACATCAAAAATTATTACTGTTATTTTAAACATTTAGTGTCAGTATTTAGTGATGTTATGATTCTTTTGGTTAATAGTATACTTTGATTTTAATTATATTTTCCTATTTGTTTTACAACTGAAAGAAAACTCAAAATATATTAAATATACAAAATCTCGCAACACAATTGCATAAGAAACATCTCAAATACATCACTCAAATTCATATCATTCAACTACATCATTGTTTGGAAAAGAAAAATATAAATACTAAATTAAGTCTTGGACAAGCTCTTAACAACCAAGTACTAAGTTAAGATTCAACAAATATTAACCAACAAAAAGAAGCACATAATGTCATTGAACATCCACAAGCAGCTTCATTTTTCTTTTCCCGCCTACAAGTACATAAAATCAATTAGTATACCACAAAAAATAATTCTTGAATTTTTGGGAGAAAAAACAATCAGGCCAATTTCAGTGTTCAAAGAGACTAACAAAGAATGGGGCAAAAACAATACATATCTCTCTTAGTGCAAGCTAATTGTAATAGGTAGTATTGTGAAGAATATTTATTTGCTAAGAATTGAATTTGAGTGGATTTTCCTACAGATCTATACACAACTCAACTTAAGAAGAATAAAAAAATAAAAAAAAAATCCTAAGGATTAAGAAAGATAAATGGAGATTTATTAGTATACATCCAAAATTAGAAACTCATTAAACAATCCAGGGGTAAAAATTGAGGAATAAGAATATAGCGTATCTCAGGATAAGACCAAAGACATAATAACAGAAACATTTGAGGCAAACCACTACAAAGTTTTTACATAATAACCCAAAGCAAAGCAAACCATTATAAAATTTTTACATAATAACCTAGAAACAAAACAGACGAAAATTGGGCAAGTCCATATCCCAAACCTCTGTTAGGAAAAATGTGTTCAGCAGACTCATGGCTCCAACAATAGAAATTAACCCGTACACAACAAAACAAATTAATTGATATAAAAAACAGTCAAAGACAAAGCCAACTAAGAAGATTAACTAATTTGGAGATTGAATTACATAGTTATTTTTACAAAATATAGCATAAGCCCATTGTATTTCATAGTAAGCAACTGCAAAAATGCCTAGAGGCAAATTCATAAAGGAACAGTAGATAGAAGAAAAAAAAGACGAGGAAATAAACAGCATGAAACAAACAAATCACCTAACACATCATGGGGAATTGACTTGTTAACGTTAAAGAGCAAAATAAAACTTGGCACCTTCATCCGAACAAGAACAGACGCTTACCCCTTACAGAGAATGGCTTAGGTTTTTCTTTAGAGTTTGAGGCTGATTTATAAGAATATGAAGAAGAAATGATTATGGAAGTTTGATAGTGATCAAGGATTGAATATTGGGCTTAAAATACAAATTGGCAATGAGGGCTGGTTTTCGATCATAATGTTGAGAGACCACTAATCCCCAATACTTGTACCGTCTCACATAAAAATCCAAATTTAATAAACATGAACTAAATCCAGTGTATTGAGTGTTATTATTTAATGGAACATAAAATCTCTGGGTCAAATAATTCTAAAGTTAAACCAACAATAATCCCAAAAGCTAAAGTTGATAAGAAAGGCCCAACAGTATAATTCTATCACACAAAATTTGAAGATAGAAAAAAGAAGGGCCTTTTTGTTTTTTAACTGAAACTGAAAAAAGATTCAGTATTAACAATTCATAAATTTTAAAGACGTTGGTTTTCCATCTTAACACTGAAAACTTGGTGTTTATATATCCGAATATAATTAAGCCAAAAATTTTAATTTATCACTAAATAGGAAAACAACTAAATAAGTTGCATAGTTTTATTTTCCAATAAATGCTTATAATATTTATTCATTCCTTACCATATAAAAACCTATCCTTCATTATTTATTTATTTTTTATAGGAAACAGAGAAATTAGTATTAATAAGAACAATAATTACAAAATGTCAAAAGGGAGTCCACAAAAAAAGGCTATTGAAGTATCACACACCAATCTCCAAATTAGGCAAGCACTCAGATTCCAAGCTAATACTCCAAAAAACAAATCTAACCTCAAACTACCTGATAAACAGCTCAAAATGACAGAATCCTCAACATTCTTCAGACTAATTGATCATGCATCAAGGTATGTTGGGATCTACAAATACATTGAAAAGATCTTTGCAAATAACAGTACAACTAGAAAGCTTGGTATTTACATTTTTGAAAATTCTCTTTATTGCTGACAATAGAAAGGGATTCCTTTTTCTGCTTATTTCATAAAAATACTAATATATGCTGCCCCACTATACTCACAAGTAATCTTACACAAATGCTCTTTAGACAAGATTAGTATTTGCTACCTTTCACCCCAATTACAAAACCATAGAAACTCACCACCTAGACAAATTTTAAATTGTCTCTATAGTTGGCTATTAAAAACTGCTAAATTTGTTTGCAGCCATGCCCAAAAATTTCAAGAACATTGAACACAACATATTATAGGTACAAACAAGATAAAATGATATTCCAGGATTCACTCGACATGTCATCCAAGGTGATACAAAACGGTAGAACTATAGAACTAGGACAAAACTTGCAGCAAGATAATGGCAATTTCCCCCTTTCGTGTAAGATAATCATATTATTCTTCAAAGAGAGACGCACAAAAAAAAACTACAAAAAAAAATGCTTGTTGAAAACAAGCAAGCATATGGGTATGAGTCTATTGTTGTTTATCTGTTAATCATGTTAATAACCAGCCACAGAAAATAGTAAACAATAGTTTTCACACAATCGATGCATATTAACACAAGCCACGGATTATGATTTCACTAACCATTGCACACAAAGGTTCCAGACCAATTTTAGAAGGAGGTTCTACAAGTTACTTTCCTTCATCTACTTGAAAATCAATCATTAACTAAAGAAATACACATGAAATTAGTTTAAATAATATGGAAGGTAAAGGAGACATTTTATAAAAACTCTTAAATGTGGTACTCTGATTTCCACAGACTGTGCAACAAAAATAAAATTGGATGAACTATAATAAGTGAGAAGACATATTGTAATTCTATCATCAAAGAAAGATAAGCTTAATCATTTTTTATTTTTTCTCAAATATCCAGTAGTACCTTAAGGTAATAGGACAAGATCGCAGAAGTTGTCATGAAGAGTGTAAAGCACTAAACAACAAAAATTATACTAATAAATAAAACTCAATTTATTTTCTCCCTCAATCAATTGCTTTGAGCTTACTATGAATTCAACTATGAATTTGAGGAAAAAATACAGACCTCAGTTTGCCAACTTCTTGTTCATGAGATTCAGCCGTAGTAAATGCAAACCTCCATTTCTCATCAAGCATTGTTAACCTCTATGACAAATTGAAGGTAAGAAGATGAACAAAATAAGTGTAATGTGCAGGAAAAAAAATGAAGTCTATGGGTACAACATCACTTCAAGATTTTTCAAGTTCTAGTTCATTTAAATAGACATTCCTTGAACTTCAGCAGCAAAGAAAGTACATTATAGCAACAATTTCAATTCATTTCAATCTTTAGAATTTTTTATTTTAAAAAAATAAATTCCTTCAAACTAGTGAAAGGAAAATAAAAGTGTGTTTACAGAAGAAAAATCATGGAATGAATTAATGACCATGCAAGTGAGGAAACACAGAAATTTCTGAATAAGAGCGAAACTAACCGTGCAAATGAACAAAGAAAATGTAAGTCTTCAAGTGCTACAACAAGCAAAACTACCTAAAAACAAGCATTTTCTTCTTGAATTAAAGACAAATCATGAACTTTGTGCAATCTCAAAACATTCAGACAAGCATGAACTTAGTTAATTCATATCATAGTCATTGTCTCTATTAAAAATCTTCCAACTAAAAAAAATAAAAAAATAAACATGTTGGTTTCTATAACATAATTTGCCATAAAACATAGCAATAAATAACACTTAATAATTATGAAATACACAGCCATTCAATCTATATAATATAGAAATATAGGAAAAAAAAGAAAAAAATTCAAATTACAATTAAATAAACAAAAAATAGATATGGAAAAGAAATCCCACCAAGACTGCACTACTGGGAGAATTTCTCAACATCTGCAACAACCCAGAAAATTAAAATTAACAAAAAACCCTAATAATCATAAGCTAAAATAAAATGAATTTATTAATTAATTTGACAAAGAAAATAAAATATTAAGCCATTACCAGCAGTTAAAGCCTTAATCAAGGCAACCTATTTGCCCTTAAAGTCATTGAAAATCTCCTTCACAGGCCTACGTATAAGGTGTGGTATCCCTTCCATAGCAAGAAAATTAACTAATTTCTCAATAATTTTATTCAAATACAAGCAAATGGGTTTTGAATATTGAACAAAAAAAAGTGAAATTTGACCATAAAAAGAAAAAAAATTGATAAAAGAAGCCTCGATTACGGTTTTGGTCCGTTTTTCAATTTGGGAAAAAAAAGGAAAAAGGGAATAAAAGCCTCACTTAGGGTTTTAGCTTTATATTATCTATTTGAGTTAAATGAATGAGTTTGTGAATGGACAGAAAAAAAAGGAAGAGATCGAGAAGAGAAAAAGGAAAGAGAAAGAGAAAGAGAAAGGCAAGAGACAGTTTTGGGTTTGAGTTCGGGTTAGAGATTTGTGTGTATAAAAGACAGGGAGATGGGGACAATTGCTAAGTTTGGGATATGTTTTACTTTCGTTTTACATGTTTTAAATTCTTAATTTAGTACCTGCAGTGTCAAACCACTTGAACGGAAGTGATAGTGGCAACGGCGTGGGGGTGGGCACAGCCGTGGGGGTTGGACGCGGCCGTGGGCGTGGGCGTGGGCGTGGGCGTGGGCGTTTGGGCCTGGTCATTCTCCATCTTTCACAATAGAGAAGAAGAAATCAAGAAAGGCAAGGAAATTACGCAGCAGCTGCGGCATGGGCTCTATTGCACAATGGAAAAGGGGAATTAGGGTTTGGTTTTTTATATGTTAATATTTTATATAACATTGTAATTCCAACTCAATTTTTATGGGTTCCAGTGGTTTGCAATCTAAACGTAAAAGTTTTGAATTTTAGAAGTCCCAGGTTCGAGTTAAAATCAAAACAAAATTTAATGATTCTCTTTAGATCTCTGATGCTGAAGTATCAGTGATCTCTAATATTTAATTTACTGATACATTAGTATTAATAATTTGTGACATCTATTTGTTAAAAGCGGAAAATGGTGCATAGTTAGGTAATTACTGACACTTTTTTCAAAGTGTCAGAAACAAAGTGTCAGTAAAAGTCATTTTTGTAGTAGTGAGTAAACTTCATAAATTCTTCAACCCCATCTTCATACTCACTTGACATTTTACTACAATGAACCCAAGACTTATCCATTTTCAGTTTCAATTAGTTCTGATCCTGACACATTAAGCAAGTTACAAATAAATAAAATATCATAATATATTACCAATTCATCTAAGCAAAGTAAAAATTAACACCACTTTAATTACCCTTACTGCAACATAAACAAAAACAACAAATTTTGACACCACACATTATAATTGTCACAACACAAAATACAATTACTTAAACACATTGCAGTATTTAAAATCATTACAACACAACACTAAAATCAAGCCTAATACAACTTCAGGTCATGTTATCATATAAAGGACCATAATATTAAACATATTTCATGCATCTATAAATTAACCATCGAAATCAAAACTCTAAAATAAAGAAGTGCAATTTATTTACTAGGTCAAATTAATTCCTCTACAGCAAACTGTTCCAGAAAGAGAGATGCAATAAATTGTGCAGCAAGAGAGGTGGCAGCAAGCTATTCCAACAAAAACAAAGGATTAACTATTACATAAGGAAATATACTCTTTTTCAACAAATTAAAATACAATTTTGCATCATAAGCTAAATTAGGATCTAATTAGGTTCTAAGTATAAATTTATTGCAAAACGAGTACTGGAACTTCATCATTTCGTAATATCCCCATACTTCAATAAAACATTAACCCTACATATGCAAAAGTACAAATTCACACCACTTTAAATACCCTTACTGCAAGATAAACATAACAAAAATTTTCGAACCACACATTACATTAGTCACAACACAGAATGCAAGTAGATAGACAGATTACAATAGCCACAACATAATATACAAATCAAGCCCCATACAACTTCAAATCATGCTATCATATAAAGGACCATAATATTAAAGTAATTGCTATCGTGCAACTATTAATTAACTAACGAACTCAAAACTCTAAAAATAAAGAAGTGCAATTTACTTACCAAATAAAATTAATTCCTCTACAGCAAACTATTCCAGCAAAAAAAATGCAGCGAACTCTGCAACAAAAGAGGTAGCAGCAAGCTGCTTCAACAAAAACACAGAGTCAACAAAAACACAGACAGCCTTTTCAATAAAATAAAATATAATTTTTCATCAGAAGGTAAATTAGGTTCTAATTAGGTTCTAAGTATAAATTTGTTGCAAAAAAAAGTACTGCTACTTCACTCATTTCCTAATAACCCTAAACTTCAATGAAAAATTAACCCTAGACATGCAAATTTACCACAATAGGCAAATTATTTGGCTCTTGGTCCTACTACTAGTAGTACTACTGCTGCAAAATAATTATCCCTTTTCTCTAATCCTTCATCTCTAAAATCTACTTCACTCATGCTACGCTATTGTTGCTTCTGCTACTGCTAACCCTAACAACCTACATTCTTTGCTCCCTTTTCAACAAATTAGCTAATCAATTTTTTTAATTAGGTTTTCTCGTTAGATTATTTATAGAATTAATTGATTTAACTTAGATTTGTGCAAAACAAACAGCATGCAAAATAAAGACAGAATAGAAATCATACCAAGGGCTTTCAAAAAATGACAGTGAGGAAGATAGTAAGATGAGGACAAAAAATGATGGCGAGGAATATATTATTTTATATTTATGTACAAAACGTCGTCGTTCCAACTTCTCTAAAACAACGGCGTGTCTTCCTTCATGTAATATTTTATTTTAAATAACACCAAAAGTTTTGGTCAAAACGCGCCAAAATTAAGTCAACGTTAAATTTCTATCATGAATTATTGACGTTTAAATTTATATCACAAAGACATCATATATTCTTGACATAATCTTTTTCTATCACGAGTCCATCACAAATCAGTCATGAATATATGATAGCCAAAAATATATCACAACTATATCATGCTTTTATGACCCACTCAGAATCCGTCAACAGCTGTCTATCATCTATTGCCAGTTTTCTTATAGTGCTGGTTCAAGGTCTTGTGATACTGCTAGATAGGATTTGGGTTTGAATATGCCAGCTTTAGATCTTGTGATCATTGGATGAATATTATGAACAGAGTGGAGTGTTTGGGTTGAGACAAAAGGAGGAGATATTGTATAAGTTCTGGTGATAAAGTTTTGATGGCTAGGTGATATATTTTATAGTGAAGAGACAAATGATGAGTCTGAGGCATTTGAATCAGGACCTGCATCTTAAATAGGAGTATCTACAGATGGATATGTAGAGTTGTTGTCTTGTAAGATAGACTTGGTAGTGACAATTGTAAAGACATTATCAGGCTGTTGAACTGTAGAGGTAGAATTATCAAATTTGTTAGAGAAGAAGTGTTGAGTATATGGGAATTCTGACTCATTAAATTGAACATGTCTGGCAACATAGACCTTCCCGGTAGAATCTAGACACTTATAACCTTTATGGATAGGACTGTAACCTATCATGAGACATTTTTGTGTATGAAAACTGAGTTTGTATTTGTTGTAAGGTTTGAGCAGAGGAAAGTAAGAGCAGCCAAAGGTTTTAAGAAACTGATAATCAGGTTTCCTATTGTGAAGCTTTTCAAAAGGTGAGATGTTATTCAAAACTGATGTTGGTAATCTATTAATAAGGAAGGATGATGTACGAAAAGATTCCCACCAGAAGGAAAAAGGCATTTGTGCTTGAGTAAGTAAAGTTAGACCTGTTTCAACAATATGCCTGTGTTTTCTCTCCACTACACCATTTTGATGGTGTGTGTGAGAGCAGTTGTGTCTAAAGATTATTCCCTCTTGTCTAAGATAGGTTTCAAAGCTTCTATACTCAACCCCCCCCAATCTGACTAAACTATTTTTATGGATAGATTGACTTGTTTCTCAACTAGGGTCTTAAAGTGTTAAAAGGTTTCTAAGGCTTCTAATTTGAAAGTTAAAGGAAAAATCCAGCAATACCTAGTGTAATCATCTACAAAACTTATGTAGTATCTAAAGCCATGTAAAAGGGAAGGCTTGGGAGATGGTCCCCAAATATCAGTACGTATAAGCTCCAAAGGTACTGAGGTTTTAATTCCTGTTGAATAGAATGACGGTTGATGAAGTTTGCCATACTAACAGGCATCACAGAAATCAGGCAAAGTAATAGAAGATTTAAGAGACAAGTGAGGTACAATATTTTTTAAAACATGTTTATTAGGATGACCAAGTCGTTGATGTAGCAAGTTTCCACAGATAATGGACTTAGTAGAGTTTAGATGACTCATAATATCAACACACTTAGTACAAGTTTTATTGTCAGCTTTATTTGACAAACCAGAATCTGAATTATTGAGAATGGAAAGCATTGACTTGGGGTCATGAACTAGGGAGTAAGAATTAGAGAGACAGTCATTCTTTGACAGCAGCAGATACAATCCTTCTTTAGCAATCCCTTGAGCCAGGTGCACAGCCTTCTTCTTGTCCTTAATGAAACAAAGATTAACAACAAATTCAATAGTTATACCATTATCTTCTAAGAGTTTAGAAATACTTATAAGGTTTTTTGTTATGGTGGGTACACATAGAATGTCGTTTAAATGTAGGAAAGAATCACATGAAGTATGAAATAAAGCATATCCAATATGTGATATATTCAAACCTTTACCATTCCCAACATGTAAAAGTTGATTACCTGAGTACTTCATTCTCAAATTCAAGTTTTATAGATTGTTTGTGAGATGATGAGTGGCACCACTGTCCAAGTGCCATCCTTAATCAGCTACTCCACCTTCAGATGTTGAGAGATATGCAGCTTTTGTACTGGATGATTGATGAGGGTTCATGTTGAATGATGGTGGAAAGGAAGGGACAAAATCCTTGTTGAACATGTTTCTACATTCAGCAGCTGTATGTTTTGGCTTGAAACAAATTTGGTAGGTCACAGCAGGAGAGTTCAGTACACCTCTGCCTTGAGTAAAAAATCCTGATGGTCCATTATTCCAGTAACCATTATCATTCCAGCCACCTCTTCCCGATGGTCCATTATTCCCGTAGCCATTGTCATTTCAGCCACCTCTTCCTGATGGTCCATTATTCCATTTACCTCTACCCTGGCCTAGAAAATCTCTACCAAAACCACCTCTTCCTCCACTGTTATTATAACCTCCTTTGCCATTATTGTTTCCATTCCAATTGGTGTTTTGGTTCCAATTGTTATATCCTCCACTAGTATTATTTCCAGGTTTCTTATTACTATGTCCAGTTTGAGTTACGTTAGCTATAAAGTTCATTTTGGCTTCTTTACTAGCACTTAGTTGATTACTTTTAATTCTGGCCTCATGAGTTAAGAACATTGAATATGCTTCGTTGATTGACATTTTCAACATATTAGCTTCTATATACACAACCATAGGATAATATGGTTGTTCTAATCCAGAAATCAGATGAGTTATGAAATCAAGGTTGTTACAAGACTTCCAGCCAAAGCAAGTTCATCAGTTACAGCCTTAAGCTTGCTAAAGTATTCAGTAATTGTCATTGATCCTTTTTTGAGATTATTGACCAACATTTTTAGATGCACTTTCTTAGCTACAGTCTCATATCTAAACTATTCTTCAATATTTGTCCAAAGTTTATGAGATGAGTTAGAATTTACCACAAGACTGAGGATCTCAACACTGATCGATGTCATTAGCCAACTCAACAGCATTTGATCTTATTTTTTCCAAGCAATGAAAGTTGGATTATCTCGTGGCTCATCACCAGTAGCTACTTGATCAGATCGTGAACTTGCAAATTCTTGAGTAAGAAACTGATTAGGACTTTTTTTAATTCCATCAAGAAAGCCTTCAAGTCCGTTAGCACGAACTGCAGAAAGAATCTGAGATTTCTAGATCGTATAATTTAATCTATCTAATTTGATAGGATTTGTGAAGGTAAATGAAGAAATAGTTTGATTAATGTTTGAAGAAGTCATGGTAGCTTGGATCATAGCTCTGATACCAAGTTGAAAAATGAATCTGAGGTGTTTGGACTTCAAGAAAGTTCAAGAAATGGAGAGAAAATGTTTAAGAAAGTTGAGAGAGAAAGATGAAGAATGAATGTTCATCGTATTGCAATCATCTTCTTATTACAATCATTTATATACAAGCATCTAGAATGTTGTACATGCACTGAGCATGTAAGCTGAATCTAAGCTCAATAATAAAAATAATTTTAACCATCTTTTTAACTAACATGCTGACTAAGCAATCTTTACACATCAGCACATGTAACTAATTTGCTTATTAAATCATCATAATAAGCACTATCTTAATAGAACGTGAAAAAATCCAACACCTTCACATATAGATAAAGTTCACATTTGTATATGACAAAAGATCTAACTACTACTTCAATAGCAAGCAAATCCAATTACAGGCCAACCATTAAAAAATTATACTGGTTTCCAAACCGTGAGAGCCTCCTAAACATCTGCAGCATCAATTCATGTTCTGCTTGCTTGAAAAAGTTCTTGGTTTTATCTCTAACATCATATATCTTGCCAAAATCATACAAATACGTCAAGCATCCTTTCTTCAACTTGTTCAACTGATATAGCCAGGCCTCTTGTAGCTTTTGAAGGACACTCCCCGAATTGATATCTTCCAAAAGGCTATCCTTGCAACCATCTTTCTAGTCTGTAATGTCGTACATGTTTGCTACCCCCAACAAAGACAACTTGTGCTTCCAGAATTCCTTTGTAAAAATCGATAAATTCCTAATAACATCTATAATCAATTAGAGAGGTGACAAGCAATTATGCTTTATCTAGTGGTTAGAATCCAAGCCTCACAATTGTGAGGTCATGGGTTCGAGCTCCCACAATGCATTGTGGGGGTTAATTTCCTTCCTTAATTTGAGTGAAGACGGTCTTCTCCCTTTCGAAACGTGAGTGTAGTGGGTGCCCCTAGAATATTAGAGAGGGTTAAAATTTGGGTTGTACTGTATAAGATTTGTAAATTAGTTCCAATAATTATCTGATTGTAAATATCAGTATACTAGTCTCATTAAATATGAGTTGTAATATGAGCATGTAATTAAAAAAAAATTAATAGAGGTGACATATCAAAAGAAAAAAAAAACTTTTCCAACAATCCTTAGCTTGTTGAAATCTTTGCATGCACACTATACTATGCACATCAATTGAAGTGTTGAATAATAGCGAAGAAAACAATAAACCAAAAAATAATGTTGTGTGAATGTGACTGCATTGAAATCCTTGGGGAATATTTTAGTCAATCATGGCATCATATAATTGTCTAACGCGCCGAACATGACCGTTATATTTTTTATACAGGGCTTGGGTATCCAGTGTCTTATTCACTATTCATAATGCATCACCAATAAGCTTAGGCTATTTGTTTAGCTTCGGTACTAAAATTTTATTCACTTGTATTGAGCTTAATGCCATTCTTCCATAGCTTTTCCTATAACCTAACATGCAAGACAAGCAAGTTTGCTTGTTGGTATTGGAGTGTAGATATTCGTTGGCCCTATAATTTTTGTATTTTAATTAAAAATTGCTTGAAAACGCATGGCAAAGTGAATGATTATGCATTGTCTAAGCACTTTCCCCATTTATATAGCAAGCACCTTAGATCCATATCTATGTTTTTCTAAAGTTATGTGCTTTATATGAGTTATTTTTACTTCAAACAACAATAAAGAAGACATCAGACAAAGATGTTTGAAGACTAAAGAAAGTTAAAAAACTAAGACATCACTGAAGACATCCAGTTCATGAGCAAAGAGAACACCATGGTTTGAAAGGAACATGAAGACTTAGATAAGATAACTACTCACGGCTTAAATGCAGGTACTCACAACTTAAAAAAACACCTACTTCATATTAATAATTGATTGGAAAATAACAAATAAAATATGAAAATTATTAATTCTAATCTTGATTTAACATAAATTATTAAATAAAAATCACCACCAATCAATTCAATCAAACCCTAATTTATAAGTCAAATCCAAATTCAGAAAAAAAATTAATTAATTAAGAATAAATCTTGTAGCTTGAAGATCCAAATGGTGAAAAAGAGGAACGACAGCGATAGAGTAGCGTCGTCACGCAGTGCAATGGTTGATGGGTTGCGGTGTCAGATGCCACAGTGGCGGTGGAGCTAGGATGTCTCATGGCAAAGCAAGCTGGCGCCTAGTGTGGTGGTGATAGGACAAAGCTGGCCAGCCGTTATTGTTGATGGGGAGATCGGTGTCAAATCTTTTTCTTTTTCTAGATGGTAATTAACCCGCATAAACCGAATACCCTCGGATTTAGTTTATGCGGATGTTGCCGCATTTTAATTCTGTCTAATACGTTGTCTAATGATAGTCATACATGATATAATATTAAGGCTCCGTTCGGTACAATTTTTTAAGTAGAACTTATTTAAGTAAAGCTTTTACTAATAGAGCTTTTATAAATAGAGTTTTTATTAAAAAATATTTAGTTATTTGGTTGTCAATAAAAGTTTTTATTAAAAATTTATAAACTTACTTTAATAGATAATTTTTTAAAAGTTATATTATGAAAATAATAAATAAGATTGTTAGAGGATATTTTAGATATTTTGACATTTAAAAAAACTTTTTAGCCTCTGCTCCCAATTTGAGCTTTTGCTAGTAGAAGTAAAATAATTTATTTAAACTTTAAAAGTTCTATTTTAAAAAAAAAATAACAACAAAAATTATTATAAGAACTTATGGGATTAAATAAGTATTTATACCTATTAAATAAGTTATACCAAACAGACACTAATTTAATATGATAAAAAGTTCTAATAGAGTATTATGAGGGGCGCCAAGCATGCCCCCAGTAAATTATTAACACTCAGCAACAACATTTTGAAAGTGTTGAAATCATCTATCTTCTCTGCTCTCTCTACTCTTAAAACTCTAGCACTCACTGGCCTCACAATCCTCTTAGCTACTGAAAAGACAGACAAATGTCCTTCAGAGCAATTGTTGTGGCCGAGTAGCGGAAGCTGAGACAACTAGGCCCTTTCAACCCAAATTTCATTTCACACCTTGCTCGAAATTGTCTCTCTCTCATATACCCTGTCAAAGTCCCTAAGTTGACATAGATTTTAAGGAGAGCAGAAAGCTCGTATCTGGTAATTAAAAATCTCCTCTTCTTTATTCATTTAAGTTTTTATATTCTATTTACTCTAGATTTGCACTCAATCCTGCCTTTTTTTTTTTTTTTCCTTTTCTTGTCTTAAAAGGGAAAAGGAATACTAGGCTTCACATTTGGAAAAAGGGAGATTAAAATCTTTAACATTTAGAAAAAGATATATATAAATCCCTTTTTCATTAATAATTCTATTTACTTTAAAAGAAAAAGGTAATATTGTACATTTACAATAAAATATATGGAAAAGAATTGTTAACCCCTAATGTTTAGGGAAAGGGACATAAAACTCCATAATATTTTTTTTAAAAAAAGCCATATAACCCCTTTCAATTAACAAATTTCGTTTGTTTTAATTAAAAATTGGTAATATCATCATCATCATCATCATGGTCATCATTACTATTATTTATTAATGTCATTATTATTATATTAATAATATTATTATTAAATTTTATTTATTTTATTATTTTAATTATTATTATCATTATTAATGTCTTTATTATTGTTATTGTTGTTGTTGTTAAAGTTTATTATTTGTATTAGGTTTCAAACTAAATCTCATTTCTTATTGATTCTAAATGATTTAACACCAGTTAATTCAAAACTTCCAGCCCTGTGTAAAATTCCTGATAGCTATGATTTTTACTAACTAAATCTTGAATATCTTAAAGAACAGAATTCTAAATTTAATTCCTTAAAGTTCTTTAGAAACTAAAAAAAAAATTATCTTTTCAACCACATATAATACATAATTTAATTATTTTTTGGATAATACAGTTAATTTGAACAAATTGTGTTAGTAGGGGTGGCAAAAATCCCCACGGGGACGGATAACCTCGGGGATTTTCCCTATTCGGGGAGGGTATGAGGATAATTTCATACCCAATTTCTTATTCGGGGAAGAGACGGGGAAATTTTTTTACCCAATTTCTTATTTGGGGAGGGGAAGGGGATGAGGTGGAATCCCCATCCCCTACCCATTTCCCCATTTTAATTTTTTAAAATTACTAGTAAATAAATTATAAAATTATAAATATTGGTAAAAATAAAAAATATCAAAATATTTATATTATTAAACTTTTAATCCTAATTAACTAATTAAAGTCCTAAATTTTTATTTAAGACATTAAAAAGACCGAGTAGATTCTATTAGCCCAACTTTTTTTTTAATTTTAATATTCTTTAAATATTTTAAACTTAAATCTATTTTTTATTTATTTTTAGATGTTATAATTGCCCACAGCGAATCACAATTTTAATATCTAATCTAATCTAATCTAATATTTGCTCTTGATTTGCTCCAATTTAACTATTGTGTTGTAAAGGAAATAGTCCACATTTATAAAGTGTCTACGCCACCATTGAAAAAGTTAATTTTGAATCTAAATTCGATTTTATTTGTAACAATCTTATATTAGACTATTAATTTATTCATGATAGTTTGTAAAAGAAATTTGTATCCCTTGCATATTGCGTTACTTACTAATTTAATGTATGTGACTTTTGTAATAGATATTAATGTAAGATATATTTGTACTTTACTTTTATTTGAATTTTTTATTTTAATATGATTAACTCAAAATCGAAAACAAAAAAAAAATGTATTAGTTATTCGGGGATCCCCTGTTATTATTCGGGGAGGGGATGGAGATTCTCTCAAATAATTCTGACGGGAACGGGGAGGGGACGGGGACATACGCAAAATATCGGGAATGGGTATAGAGAAATCGGTCCCCTCCCCTCCCCTCCCCATTGCCATCCCTATGTGTTAGTCTTAGATTTTGCTTTCCCCTTTGTCTAGCCCTACTAATTGTTCCCATTCTATTTCTCTAAACACTCTTGTGTCATCGCCTGATGATCTTCTTCGTCTCTAGAAAATTAAATTAAATGAAACAAAAAAAACAAATCTTGGGTAGATGTGTTCTTGTTTGTTTATTCGCTTTCTTGTCCTTTATTTCATTAGCCATTCACTTGACAAATGGATCTATTTGGATATATAAGCTAGTTACTGTTTAAAGTCCAGCGCAAGTCAGTAAGTCACTGAGATGTACGGTCTGACATTAAGAATTCTTTAAATTCTCATTATGAACCAACACATATCTAGTTTATTCGCTTTACTACAGTTATACTTTATCCCAAATCCAGTCTTACGAATGTAGCATTTATGTTAATCAATAAATTTTCTTGTAATATTTAAGAAAAAAATTTATATTCTGTTCAGGATGACAAAAAAACTTAGGCCCGACCATTTCTATGGACTTCAGCCTGAGCCTCCCGCATGAGGGTTTGGATAAGAGTTTAAGAAAAAAAAAATAATCAGGTTCAAGTTCTCTATTTAAAAAATATATATTTATAGATTAGAATAATAAATTTAAATTTAAATTTAAATTAATAGAAAAATTAAAAAAAGAAAGCTTAAATCCCTAATTTATATATTAATAATGAATAAAAAAATTTAATATTAAACTCTCTTTTAAGTATTAATTAGTTAAGATGGTACTTGAATTAAAAAATTCAGTACAAAAAAAATTAAATTTCTAAATTTTTATTTACTTTATTTTTTTATTTATTATTTTATTTTAAAATATTTATTTTTAATTTATTATTGATTATAATAACTTGATTATTATTAATTTATTTAAAGTTTACAACAATTTAAATTTTTTTTAAAAAAAAGTGAAAACTCAAGCCTAGCCTAGGCTCATAATGACCCAGCCCAAGAATATCCCTTATACTTCCACTCTAATGAGCATAAGCCTAGGCTTAAAAAAGCGCATCCCTAGCCCACATTTTGTCATTCCCACTTCTCTTAATAGCATTTTCATTGTAATTTTGATCACAATAGAAGATAGTATGATGATCCATACCTCTTAAGAATAGACGGTTATTTATGGTTGTTGACTAGAAATTTTTATTTAGTGAAAAGGCTTTAAACATATGGGTTTGTCCATTGTATCGTAATTTTTTGATCTCATTAAATGTAATTGCGAGAATGATATCACTTTTGGCATTATTTTTTTGGCTAAAACTAGTTTTTTTTTTTTATATATAGGGGCTAAACTAGTTGATTCAACAATTTTACCAGAATTTTGCATTTATCCAATGTGTAAATAGTTGAGATTGCTGTTTTGAGGAGTTGTTGCTTTGTGCAGTTGTTGCTACCTAATCATTTTTTTTTTAATTTTTGTGTTTGATTTTTCCAGGTTCTTGAGTTGCTGGACATAATTCCAGGTGTGGATGCTGTTGATTGATTGTTGGCTAGTCTCTGACTCAAGGAACATGATTTGTGCCCTTTTTTTTTTTTTTGACTTTTTACTTTCTAGATTGTTCAGTTATGTGGTTAGTACTTTTAACAACTAATAGTACATGATTTTATTGGATATTTGGATCTTAACGTTTATTTGTCAAGCATGAATGCGATTGTTTTACAATTGTTGCCCAATCTCAGTTCCTTTTAGCCAATTGTACTCAAAATAAAATTAACTCTGCCAAAATTAATATAATAATAATATAATTGGCTGTTTAGCACCAAAAATAAATTTATTCGAGCTAAGTTAAATAATAATATTAAAATTAATTTCAATTCTCGCCTAATTTTTTTTGAAAAATTGTAGAAGCAAGATGTGAGGTATTTACTGGAGGCAATAGTAAGAGCCGATAGCTTGGTAGATTTTAGATTTGCAAACGCTTCTCCTTTCAAATTTAAGAAATCAAAGGATGGCAAGAAAAGCAATTATTCGCGTGATGGCAGGAAAAAGAATAGCAGCCAAAACAAAGCCAAACAAGGGAATCCGCAAGGAAATAAGAGTTCAGGGTGCTTCATCTAGGACGGACCACCTTGGGTGAAGGATTATTTGAAGCATGAAAAGTTGAATGCTTTGGTGAAATAATCAAAATGAGAGTCTTCAAAACCTTCGGTAGTCGAAGTAGTAGCAACGCGCATGAATCTATTACAACTACTAAGCAACACGAAAGTCAAGGGAGAGGAGGAACCCATGGATCAAGAGGTGCTACTGAACATCTTGAGGGATGAATCTACCAAGAGGGACTAATTTGTGCAACAGTAAAGCTGAAAGTAGTTGAAGTGAGGGCAATGATTAATACGGGTGCTACCACAAATCTTGTGGAGGCAAACTTGGTACCAAACCTTGGTCTGCAAGTCGCTAAAGCCAACATTGCTGTGGATCTTACTTCACACCATCCGGGGGTTCCGAATGGCATAGCGGTGGCCAACCTAAGTGTGGGCACTTGGGTGCATGGGACAACATTTGTGGTAATGGCTATATCCAAATTTGATGTGATTTTAGGAATGGAGTTCTTGTACAATGCAGAGGTGCATGTACTATCTCACTTGTCATGCATTTGGATCGAGGGCATGGGGGAGCCGTGCACGGTCGAATGCGAGTATCTAAGTTCGATTAAGCTAGAATCATCACTCCAAATTACCCATAATGGTTTAGATCGAGGGAGTTATGTGATAATGTCGATGGTTGAGGAGCATGATCAAGTTGAGGAGGGGCTTGAGGGGTATACCAAGATATCTAAAGAATTCATGGTTGGTGAGACACTTGAGCCTCGACTAGACAAGTCATCGGATGGAGATAAGAACCAAGGCGAAAAAGAATCGAAAGTTGAGTCCCCAGCAAACAATTTTAATTATCGGAAGGCTAACGACAGTAAGAATGTGAGAGACTTTCAAGAAGGTACCGACTGTGGTGAGTCTTTGTTGTACAGGGGAAAGCGTGGGTGCATTGACGACGAAGTGCGGAGTTTCGAGCACTCTAAAACAACAAGCGAAGATCTGGTAAAAGTTTTACAGTGGGTTGTCTGGTTCATATTGGTGCTGTTAGGTGTAACGACATATTTCCCTATCATTGGTGCACTTGTGGGAGGCATGACCATCAAGCATTGGGCTAAGAAGTGCCGTAAAGCAAGCTAAAGTGGAAGAGGGCAAGTGTGGCTATCGAATCCAAGAGAACTTCAGAATTCCTTGGCAACAAGGCAGCAAAAATGGAACTTTGTTGCGGTATTTGCAGAATAGACAAGCGAGGGCTTACGTGGACGCAATGACTTATAGAAAGCCGATAGGGAACAACCGGTAGCGACAAGTACATTCTCGAGGTAGAATGGCCGGTGGAAAAATCGCTGGCACAGAGTCATTTTATGGGTGGTGAATGATTTTGCATAGGCAGTACATCTAAGGGACCAAGGGATAGCGTAACGGATGCGTAATGAGCCCAACGTTGACACGCGTGTGTGTCAAGGAGAAGGAGCTGCAGGCTTTAATATGGCTTTGCATGGGGGAGATTATGGCAGACGTGATTACCCTGCCAACGAGATGTCACACTTTTTGGGTGAGGGAGGTTTGTCATCACCGTGAGTCATGATGGTCAACCACCTTGGCTTGGCTTGGCTTGGCTTGAGGCCTTGTGCCAAGTCATGGCAGCAACATGGGTGTGCTTGGGGGCGAGCATGAAAGAAAGACAAGTCTAACGTATAGGCTAGGGCACGACAGCAAGCATATTGTTGTGGACCACCCAAGATCCTAGCCCAATTGCCCACAATTTCAGGCCAAGAGCCCAAGACAAGGCCAAGAGTGCTAGCTTGGCCCGATTTCATAAATTTCTAGCTAACTCTAGCACATCTCAAGCTTGTATATATTTAGAGTTCTCTACACATCTCTAGCACATGTAAATATCTAAATATTTAGGTAACTTGATAGAATTCTCTAGAATTATAGAACTTGGTAAGCCTCCCTGTAAATAGGGCATGACATTTGGCATAGAGCAAGCCTTCCTATAAATAGCACTCTTATAAGCTCTCTTATAAATACTTTGCGAGTAATACAATTTTCCTCATTCGGCTCAATTGCTCTCTTCTCTCTAACTCTTTCGAAAACCTCTAGGTTTATCTAGTCGAGAAGCTCAAAAGCTTACTTAGCAATTTTCGGCAAAAGTTGTCTAAGTACCGCACGGGTTCATTGCGCAAAACACTCATCCCGTGACAATATGTTGTGGCATAGGTGCAGGGAATGCGAGACAACGCATGCAAGAGCGTGTGTGGGTAGTGCATGCGACTTCTTGCAAGTGCGTGAGTGTATGGGCACGAGGGTGCAAGGCGCATGGGTACACGAGCATAAGGCACATAGGCCCCGAACTCGAGGTGCAGGGACGTGTGAGTGCAAGAAGCAACAGCGTGCAAGCGTGAGGCACAAGAGAGCACGAGCATTGAGCACAACAGCACACGAGCATTGAGCACAACAGCACACGAGCATTGAGCGCAACAGCGCACGAGCGTGGCACAAAGGCGAGCAAGTATGGGGCACAATAATGCGCGAGACAATGGCTCAATTGCATGGGCAATTTGTGAGATAACGTGAGATAGTGGCGTAATTGTGTGCCAGAGTGTGCGCAAGTGTGCAACATCATGGGGCATGCATTGGGGGCCAAATCATGCGAAAAATGAGAGGCGTTCATGCGCGGGTTGTGTGCGGATAGTGACAGTTGAACGCGAAGCATGGTGGCTACAACTTTCTGAAAGTAGCCCTAAAATTAAGCATGAGTGGGCAGTTGTGGGTAAGGATGGCAAAATCCTCCACGAGTTTGGGGTCCCATGGAGCCCCACCCCAAATGGAGAAAATTTTGAATAATTTTTAGGGAATGAAGAAAAAATAATCTTATATTCTTAATGGGGTGGGGTTTGGTTTTGTACTCCCCACCCCACCCCTAGCCCCACCCCAATCCCCATTATATATAAATATTTTTTTAATTCTCATTTACTAATTTTTGTTTTATCAAATATAATGTCAATTAATAATTTTTTTTTATTTTTATGTAATATAAACAAGTAACTAAAAGAAAACCTTACAATATAATTCTTTTTCGACTCTAAAACATTGTTATATTTTTTTTCTCTTTTATGGTAATGCTCTTTTCAAACATTTTTCTGTTTTGATATCATTTTAAGATATTGTTTTAAACTTTTAGATTTTTTTATAAATAATTTAAATACTTTATAATATGGTGATAATTTTATTTTAAGCCTTTAATTTTTAATTTGTTGAAATTATGTATCTATACCTACTATAAAATAGGTAAATGGGGAATGGGGTGGGGATGGAGAAATCATTCTCCACATGGGGATTCCCCATCCCCACCTCACTAAATTTACTGGGGAATGGGGTGGGAAATGGAGGCAAACATTTTTAGTGGGGTGGGGAATGGGGTAGGCCTCCCCACCCCCACCCCACCCCATTATCATCCCTAGTTGTGGGTGCAACTAAGTGGGAGAATATGAACTTGGATCACATGCCTAGAAATGAGGGGCAAAAGATAGCGTGAAGTAGCGGTTGCATCCCATGATTTCCTTGCTAATAGGCTAAATGCGAAACAGTTGTTCGATTACTTAAATCATGCTTGGTGGTGCCTAAAATTTAGGGGGGGGAAGGGGGGAGGAATTAAGGTGGTGTGCCATCCTTAACAAATAGGGGTGTTATTTGCAAACTTATGTATATAAATAGTGATGAGGATGTATGTTGGGGGGGCGAGTTTTGAGTAGAGGGCTGTGTCCTTGAGCATACAGAAACTTGAACTATTTATAATATTTTCTTATTGTGGAAATAGAAAAGTTGAGGGTTGGTGCCTCCATAAAAGGTGAATCACTTGTGTTCTTGTGGCTCGTGCGTGTTGTTCTTTATGTTGGTGAGAAATCTCTCTTGCATAACCTCCTTTGTGAGTTTCGAATTACTTACGACGCATTACCTTATGTTAGGTATTTTGAGTGGCTGGGTAAGTGGAGTACTTAGCGTCATCACGCAGGTTGCCACACAAAGGTAGAGAAAAAGGGAAATTTTACAAAAATAACCCAAAAACTTTTGCTATTTTCACAAATAGCCCTTCAAAATATTTCCTATCAATATTAGCCAAAACTCCCCACTTGTGCCGAAATACCCCTCCCATAACTCCTCCATCTCTTTCCTCCCCCACCTCTCCTTCCCCCCCTCTCTCTCTCTCATTTTCTCTCACCGCTGAATTCCCTCATAACGTGTTCACTCGTCGCTGGCAGCTTCTCGGAGTCATTCTTGGCAGCGAACATCACCAAAATTCCAGTCAAGAGCTGAAATTAAAGGTTATGTCAAAAATCCTAGATTTCTATTTTCTATTATTCTTCTATGTTGTGGTGTAACAGGTTGTATTGGTGATGGTGAATGAAAATTAAAGGGTTTATGACGTTGAGTGTATGGGTGAAGTTGTTGGTGTAGTGCATGGGTGAAGAAGTTGCCGTAGGTTTAGAGGAGGAGGCTTGAAAGTTGTTCAACGCACGATTTGGGATCAGGTGCGATAGGTGTGCCTGTCGCACATGCGACACGCGCCTGTCGCACCTGATCGCAGCGACTGGCCCTCGCTGTACATCGCGCCCATTGCACGTCGCTCACGATGTCGCACGCTCCTCATGCGATGTCGCACGCGCGACAAGTGCGACAGGCAGCCTGTCGCATTAAGTTTTGTGCGACAGGCAGCCTGTCGCATTAAGTTTCGTGCGACAGGCAGCCTGTCGCACCAAGTTTCATGCGACAAGTGCCTGTCTCACCAATGCAATCACACTGAAACCCTCTTGCAAGTTGAGAAAATAACTCTTACCATACTCAGTGATGCGTATTGATGTTGGATCCAGATGAATTATTGTATTTGATCGAAGTTCACTTTTACCGTTCGCCGTCGGCGTTTGCCGTCGCCGGTGATGATTCAAGAGTGTAAGACTGCGTTTGGTTTGATAAAAGAGGAGAAGGAAAGTTGCTTTTGATTTGTGAACAAGGGTAATTTGGGGAGAAATGTTTGTGTTTGGCTAAAGTTGATAGGAAAAAATTTGAAGGGCTATTTGTGAAAATAGCAAAAGTTTTTAGGTTACTTTTGTAAATTTCCCAAGAAAAAGCCCGGTGACAATAAGCATGGTGATTCGACCTTTTGATCACCCATTTTTAAAAAACCATTTTGGGGGGCTTGTGCCTTACATGGGAAAGATTGGATTGCCGAATCACGAGTCTAATAAACTGTATTACGAAGTTATTAATTTATCAAATATTAAATTGTAAAAATTTTACTGTAACTCCTAAGTGTGATCCAATATCCATGTAATTAACCATAAAGTTGCCCCATTTGTAAGTATTTTATTTTTATTTTGTTGACCTACTGGTTAATGATTGCCAGGCAGCCAGGCACACATATTAGCTGATGTGCTGAAAATCCAATGGCAGTTTCACTACAAGATGAACTTGGCCTGATTATTTGGATTCAAAAAATAAAAATGAGAAGAGTTGGAGTATTGGCATTGTACGCCTTCATTAATCTTATGAAACCTATATTTTATTAAAATTTTATTTAAGAAAAATATAAATAAAATTAATCCCACTGTACTTTCTCTCTTCAATCTTTTCTTTAAATCTTTTTAGTACATGTACGATTTTTTTTATTTTTTTGTTGTATCTCTCTTCTCTTTTTCATTATAGATGAACAATTGTTCACGGCAATGCAACCCCCTTTCCACAGCCGGATTCATAGATTGACTAGAGAAGAACATCTATTTGTGATTGCATTTGGACTTCTGGGAAATGTTTTAGTTGCTATCCTGTAAACAATATGTATAATAGTTTATTTTCGTTTTATAGGTACATATCTGTTTCCTTGATTTTTTTTTTCATAAATGTTATCACATATATACTTATTCGCTATTTATATGACCGATTAATAAAAAAAATTACAAAAGAAAAAGACTCTTTTTAGGGAAAAAAGAGTATTTTCGGCATTATGTAGAACATAATTAGAAAAGGAATTCAAGAGAACATTGGCGGGGTGCCAATGGTTAGTCTCAAGAATTTGTAAATAAAACATCAAACTGCAAGTAAGCTCTTTGTATTTATCTCATTTGTTAAGATATGTTATTGTCTTATATATTTGGAAGCTAGCTAAAGATAGCAAACTAAATACAAAAATATTTTTTAATTAACTAAACAAAATGTAAAATCAGTGATTTTAATTTTTAGATTGCGAGTTCGAATTGTGAGGAAAGAGAGTAAGTGATAAGTGATAACTAGGGAAGGTAGAATTCCTCAAATCTCAATCGAGATTTGGGATAAAATTTTATTCTGATTTATTACTCGGTTGGGATTTGAAACATTTGAAAATCCAATCAAGATTTCAAATATCTCGAAATCTAGATTTTCAAAAAAATATGACAAATTAATTTGATAAATTATATATATTTGACACGCTAGTCGTAAATGTATGATATGTTAGTTATAACATATAGGGCAAAATTATGTTGCAACAGTGGTATGGTACCACACTTGCAACTAGCCATTAGATCCACAATTGTATAGTTGTATTAATTGAATCTAATGAACGAAAACAACTTTGGTACTATACCACAGTTGTAACATAGCTGGACCCTAACATATGAGGTATCGTTTGTGACAAAATTTATAGTTTATGGCAAAAAATTAATATCATGAGGATAATTCGGACTATCGATTACGATTTGGTATTCCAAATCGAAATATATTTTTATCTCAATTTATTATTTGAGACAGAATCAAAATGGACAAAGTTTGGCCATCGTGTCCCATTGCGAACTCTAGTGATAACGAACATTTTGAGAAATTTACATGCTGCTCCGCTAAATAATATTTTTTATTCAATAATACCAAATAATATGGTCAACTTCTTCTAAAGTCTGAACCACCGCCTCCTTTCATAAACAAATTCGCATAATTTGGCTAGGCAAAGAAATTATTCTCCACTCTCCAGTCTCCACCACTGATTGGCCCCTACGAGAAACTAACAACACAATCAATATCAACTTATTCACACGAAATCAGTACTTTTAAAACTCTTCCCAATCCCCAACCACCATTAGTGTCCTTATCAAGATTTATGTACTTCTCTCCCCTTTGTTCCTTCTTTTTTAGTTTACCGCCATTCAATTCTAATCTCTGTCATATCTTTATCCCTAGATTTTTCTTTGGCTTCTTAATATATTGAGGAAAAAAAAAAGAAAAAGACATATCGTCTTTCTCATCTTCCTCTCCTTAAACCTTCAACTTCCCTCTCCATAAACCTTCAACTTCAACTTCAAGCCTCTTTCTTTTGGGCTATGTTTTAGTTAAAACCCCATGCAGCCGTAGGATAAACTTGTATGGAGATGATACTGTATCTGGGTGCTGTATGGGTAGCATTTTTACTGGGGTTATTTATTGGATGGCTGTGGAAGCCTAAATGGGCCATCTCAAGAACTAAGAGACACAAATTGTGTGAATCAGAATCATCAACACCAACCCAGCGTCTGCAAATTGAGAAACCAAGACCACCCCCTGTATCATCCCCTGAATTTGATAATTCCTGGTACTTATAATTTATTTCCTGCATATGTACTGTTTTATTTATTCTACTTGTTCTAATCCTGTTTCATCGGACTTGACTGTTCTTACTTTATTATTATTATTACTTGGTTCAAATTGTGATGGAGGATAATTATTTTAATAAACTTAGGGATTTGCTATCATCATCATGAAAACTGAGTATTGATTTTTGAGACCCTTTCTTTATAATAATTATTCTGTAATTATTCTGTAATCCTTTCTTTATAATGATAAACTTAGGATAATGCTTTTTTCTTTATGATAATTATTCTGTAATCCCTTATGCAGAATAGGGCCAATCAATTGGCTATAATATGCCTTAGTATTTTCCTTCATAATTAGGGATAAATGCTCACTGATGGATTGTACTTGTCTAGTACATCGGAGCTTAATCATGGACAGTCTAATGTGGTGACTGAGGAGGATTTAGAACATCTATGGCGGCTTGCTGAGATGAAAGATGGAGGTCCTACATGGATAAAAATGATGGATCATTCTACTGAAACTATGAGCTACCAAGCATGGGGAAGAGATCCCAAGGTAGGGTGTCTATACTTATATTGCATTCATGGCTTTTCTTTTAATGGAACAATCAACTTGTAATTGAATGGTAAATCTCATATGTGACATGCGGTCTTCATAAATCAGCCATGTGAGATCTGGGATTATTATTTATTATTTTTTTGCCATTTTCTCGGATTGGTATCTAATTGAAGGAATTTTTTTTTTTCTGATTTTTAGACTGGCCCTCCTCAGTATCGTACTAGCACTGTATATGAGGATGTCACGCCGGAATTGGTAAGGGACTTCTTCTGGGATGATGTGTTCAGATCGAAGTGGGATGACATGCTTGCATATTCTACAACATTAGAAGAGTGTCCCACCACGGGAACTATGGTAATACAGTGGATACGTAAGGTGAGACTTCCTAAACTCATTTAGCTTATAACTTTCTTTGTTGCATATTCTTATCTTTTTAAATGCTTTGCCTTGCAGTTTCCCTTTTTTTGTAGTGACAGGGAATACATAATAGGACGTCGAATATGGAAAGCAGGAACAGATTATTATTGTGTGACAAAGGTATGAAGGACAAGGCAAACTTATCCTTAACTTTTGTTAATTAGATAACAATACTGATTGCAGCAGTTTGTGTACGGTTATTTAGACTTGTTACACTTATTGGTAAGGAATTAAGGTTTTGGCTTAGGATAATTTATGCAGACTGTTTTGTGAGTTTAGCTATGCATGGTGATGATGAGAATGGAAAAAGTCATTGCTGTGACTGAGTACTGACATTAGATCAAATTGTTCCAGAAAATGTTGGGCAACTGATAATTACTATGTTGTTTGAGACAGAGAGGCTGTGTGGATATTAAAACTAGATTGAACTCCTTAAAACTAGTGAGAGACCCAACCCCATTTGTTGGATATGAAATAACAGATGGTTTGTGCACCTTGAATTTACAGAACGATTTCAATCACCTGATGATTACAATTGGAAGAAATTTGATAAGAAAGAGGAAGCATGAAGGATGAAGATATCTGGCAGAATTGCAGCTCGATCTCTTCCTAGGATTTTTCATTGTGTTGGCAATCTTTTATTTTATAACTGTTTAATTACTGGAGTTCCCACTGCAATGACTCTCTGTTTCTATTGCAGGGAGTTCCATGTAATTCTGTTCCACGGCGTGACAAACCAAGACGTGTTGACCTGTGCTACTCAAGTTGGTGCATTCGACCAGGTAAATTGTCTCTTTTTTTCTTCTAACCCATTAATTTGATTAATTATTTTAGACTTAACTTTAAATGGCCAATGGTCTGAATGCATAGAGCACCTGAAATATTTGATGTCTTTGCAAAGAGAGGATATATTTTGTGGAGGACTCTTAGAGGCATGCTTTTTAGCTTCTAGGCAACCATTGCATGGTGTCAATAGGAGTATTATGTGTAATGTATTCTTGAATTTTTTAAATAGCGTCAATTGTTAACGCCTTCTTTATGCTTAATACAGTGGAGTCAAGAAGAGGTAATGGCCAGTTGACTGCTTGTGAGGTGATACTTTTCCACCATGAAGATATGGGTATCCCACGAGAAATTGCAAAGCTTGGCATAAGGCAGGGGATGTGGGGTGCTGTCAAGAAGATTGAGCCTGGATTACGTGTGTACCAGAAACAAAGAGCATCTGGAGCACCACTCTCTCAACCTGCTTTTATGGCTCAAATCAACACCAAGGTAGATCCAAGTTACTTGAGAGCTTTGGAAGGTGTTGAAGATTTGTCAAAGACTGAAGTGGCAGCTGCATCTGACAGACCATTGGATCGGAACATATCAAAGCTTATAATTCTAGGTGGGGCTATCGTCCTTGCTTGCACCCTTAATGGCGGACTCTTGCCTAAGGCATTTATTTTTGGTGTGGCCAGAAGGTTTGGGAATATGGGAAAGAAATTATAATTTAGTGCTCTAGAATTTGTCTAATTTCACCATTTTAGTGGCTTACTTATCTGTGAGTGAGCAAACTATTTTCCCTGTTATTTTACACTTATCTTTAATCTTTACGAATTAGCTTTTAGAAGAACAAGAAATTATGTATTGTATTTAATTGATACTCATTTACATAGCAGATGTGCTAAGATTTATATATTTCCTCTTTCGTTTGTCTACTTTTTCTCATGTTTGGATAACTTGCTTCATTCTGGAATGAATAGCTTTCATAGCATCATTTATGATTTCTTGTACTGACTAGTCTCTGATTTATAACATCTGCACTATGGATTCATCATGAAATCTTTTCATAACTGTATAATTATGAATTGCATTATACATATTTATCTGAACAGACAAATGCATGTCTAGCATTAGCGATTAATGAGCTACCAAGGTTTCGAAACTGTGCAAACCATCAAACTGTGGCGCCAGCTTTGGCAGTTGAACGTTTTCCACATCCATGTTTGGTTTTGCGAGCACACTTGCGATTGATGCCGGAGCAAATCCTTTAAATTCCTGCACGTAAATGATTTAGCTTTGCGTTTTTCATCATACAAATTAAAGACTTCAATTTACAGTCACAAGGAATCATTAGTCTTACCTGAACTTTGGAATGACTTCTGTCGAGGAGATAAATACTAAATGCAGCAGCAAATGCCGGCACTGTTGCATACATAGTACCCATAGCCATTGCTCTGTATGGGGGAGCTTCTTGAATATTTAGAATGGGAATTGGCTTATTAAGGTTAAATAACTAGAGAAGGAAAAATTAGAGCAAATGAATGAATCTGGGATGACTTGGTGCTGAGGCAAAGAAATAACTAGAGAGGGAAAAACTAAAGCAAAGTAACGAATCTGGGATGACTTGGTGCCGAAGACAAGTAAAGAGTAAAATAAAACGACGAGAGAAAAGCCTAATATTTGAATCTGGGTAAAGAAAACAAATCAAAAATTGACTTTTTTTTTTTAAATGTTTTTAGATGTCATACGTGTTTTAGCCATCTAAGCCACTGACACTACCAAGTAAGAGAGAGAGGGAGAAAAAAAAATTGAAAAAGCTCGAAAGGGCCAATCAAACAATCAGAAAGGGTAAAACACAGTCAAAGTAGGGTAAGCTCGGAAGGAAATAGCATAGGGCTTCACCAAAGGAAAGCATGTGATGCGCCACATGGAAAAAATCAGAACAACTCGCAGCCATTGATGGTGGATATTGGATTAGGGAAAAATCCAAATCTCCCGCGCCATGGGACTTCACATCTATAAAATTTTTAGTAGTTTTTATCCGTCTTAACTAAGGATTAACATGGTAAATTAATAATTTGATAAATTTATTAGATAATAATTTTTAAAAAAAAAATCTTATTTTTCTCTAAGACTCTATCAATACATAAATTGATATTAACGAATTTGAAAGTAAATACACATGATATGTCTATATTTTTTTTCTTTTATTTTGGGTATTGGCATAATGCTTTACGCATTTGATCTGTCATTTTTACTTTCTGTATATTTTTCAAATGAGAAACTATTGTTGTATTCTAGGACCATGTTTAGAGAAATAACAGAGATATTAGCTTAATATGTTGCCTCCAAAAAGTCTCATTTGATGAGTTATCATGTAATCGTGATCTAGGCATATAATCCAACGAAAGGATTATTATGTAACTAATTCGCTCAACAAGATCAAGTTAGGATCGTGTCATATAGTTTGACAGAATCACTAAATTCTCTAATTATACTATCTGTATATATCATTAAAGTTTTATTATGAACGTGATATTATCTTTATAAATTAATGATTTATTAACTTATTAGTAATTATTAATTTATCGATATATTAATATTCACTAAATTAATAGATCTTTCATGGTGCCAAAATTATTAATTTATCGACGTTGTATTTATATTGCCAATTAGACAGTATTCAAAGATCTACTTTTTCTGGCAAAATAACTAGCCAATTTCTCATTTTCTCTAAATTTTTCCTTAGTTTACGAGTATTTAAATTGATTTAAGCGTTTGAAGTTCCTTTTCAATTACCAAAACTCGTTCTGCTCAACTTCTCTTCAAGTTCAATCCAAGGGTGATATCAACATAGGAGGTGAGAACAATTTCAAAATTTAATAAATAAAGAGCCTAAGAGACTTAGCGAATACATGTCAATTTGTGCAAATCGGCTGAAATTGATGCTAGAGCACCCGATTTCCCCTAGGCCAATCAGCCTTTGTTCCTCAAGACTCATAGCTGGTAATATCAAAATAGTTATGAGTGCTCCACAAACTCTGAAGCAAGACAAGGTGAGGAAGTGTTGGTTGCTCTAAAACTTGATATAAGTAAAGCCTAAGACATAACTGAAATGTACTTTGTGGAAGGCATTATGCGTAAGTTGGAGTTTTCAAATAATATTCAATGTCTTATAATAAAATGCATTACGTCATCTACATTCTTCTTCTTGATTAATGGTGAGTTGGAGGTTTAGCCGAACCTCAAAATAGAAATTTTAAAATATATCAGAGGTATCATGTCAGTCATAAAATAAGCAAATGATGTTATAATATGTGTGAATTTATTTTGAAAAATCATCATTCAAGTAATAGTTATATTCAATTCAATTACACATGTTATACATGCATCAATTGGTTATAGTATATGAAAGGTATTCTAAAATTTATCGCCCCAAAAAAGATTAAGCTATGGATGTCCTCTTTCCCTTATTTATTTCTTCTTTGTGCAGATCAATGCTGAAAATAATAAGTTAATTTATGGTAGTAAATTTAGTTTTAGTTGCCCTATAGTTTCTCACCTAATTTTTTGCTAATGACAGGTTGGTGTTCTCCATAGCAACAGTTGCGAATGTAACCAACTTAAGAAGATATTTGATATCTATAGCAATGCTTTTGGGCATGTCATTAATTTTGAAAAATCATCATTATTTTTCAATCCAAACACTCTAGGGAACATTAGAGAATCGATTAAATGCATCTTAAACCTTGATTCAGAACATGTTTTGGATTGCTTTAAATGATCAAATAAGTGATTATTTGACAATCTAACACCCCTAAGAAATGCTTGATTAACATTTTAAGAATTAGATTATTTAGAGATCTACTTCCTTAAAGATAAAGTGAAAAATTGTTTAGTGAAAAGTGACAAGAACTATGAAAAGTAACTAGAACTAACCTCTAAGAGTCGAATTATTTCAAAATCTGATTATTTAGGGTAAAAAATATAAAATGTTATTTTAAATTATTTTAATTCTAAAATTACTCCTCTCATATCTTTTAACCAAAATTGATTGCAAATTTCTTTCTTAACCAGAAATCCTAAAATTTCTCGCATCATGATTGATCAACACTGACAATCTCCGGTGACCATTTTGCGTCTACCTAAATTAGAATTTCTCTCATCACAATTGATTGATTGCTGACAAACTAACTCTAGTGGTCATTTTACCTCTCGCTTAATCGATCTAACTTCGATTAGGCAAACATAAAGGTATTTTTTAAATTCTTTAGTTTTGATTTGTATTTTTTTCCCAGGATTTTTATTCTTATGGATGATTTTGATCTAAGTTTCGCATGTTATGGATTATATGAAGGATTTGATTGTTAGCTTAATCATGCTTAGATTTAAAACAGTTCTAGTTTCTTGTTGCAGAATTAGCTGCCGATTGACATATGCTTAGGTAGCTCTTCACTAAGGTAGCGTTTACTTTTTGGATTAGATTGGGAATCCTGAGGAGTGGGAATCCTAGGATTGGGAGTGTGGAATGGGAGTGGGAGTAGGTTGTTTACTTACACTGGAATGGAAGTATGGATTAGAGATTAGAATCCAATTTATGTGTTTACTTTGTCTTGGATTAGGAGTAAATAGTTTCAAATTACAATTTTATCCTTATTTAAAGAATTATAGTTTTTAATTACAAAACTAATAAAAAATATATTTAATGAATAATATTTATTTTATTATATTTGTAAATTTATTATAATTATTAATATTCTTAATTATGAACAATAAATTATTAATTTTAATACAAAATGAAACCTTATTTTATTTTATTTAATATAATTATATTAAATTTATTATTATATAAAATAATAATATAATATTATTTAGTACAAAATTAATATTTTCTTAGAATAAACTATTTATTATTAATAATATTAAATAAATATAATACTATTATTTTTAAAATAAATATAATAATATTACATTTATTAATTCTCTATTAATATAATAATATTATTTTAAAATAATTTTAACTTAGAATCAATGCAAATTATTATTTAGTTAAATATAATATTATTATTCAAATAAATATAATAATATTATTCAAATAAATATAATAATATTATTCAAATAAATATAATAATATTTATTTTATTTTATTAATTATAAAATATTAAATTAAATTAAATTAAAAAAATAAAAGGGTAAAAAAGGGAGAGGTGGGAGTGGATTCCCACTCCCACCTCCCCCAATGGGAGTCCCACTCCCACTCCCCACTCCAAAAATGGGTGGGGCCCACGGAGTGGGATTCCCACTCCCTTCCCATTTAGAGCAAGTAAACGCTGGAGTAGGAGGAATCCACACTCCTCACTCCCACTCCAGCAAGTAAACACAACATAAATGTTTAATGGTAATTCTCAATAAGTTGAAATCATAATTACTACCTTGGTGTGTATGGGTTGAACAGTGTAGTTACAGAGTTTATTGAATTTTGATTGTTTAGAATTTAGAGAGAGATTTGGAGGAGTTGTTTAATTCGTGATTTAAGATTTGATATTTATTGGATATTTTTCTCATTGATTGGCCGTTCTGAATTCACTTTCACTATTAAATCCAAAACCATATTAACTATGCAATGGCCTTTGGTACATCATTTGGATGGCCATCTTGATCACAACTACTTTTCTTCCTAAAGCTTGAGCCTATTTTGAGAAGTTTATTGATAGCCATTTGGTTAATTATATTTGTGGTAGGTAACTTTGTTTTTATTGTAATGGTAGATGAGGAGGAAGAGCAAATTACTAAATTTAAAACTAATTAGAGAGATGATTGTAAGGAAGGATTAAAGGATTAGAGGGTGTATTTATAGAGAGATTTGAATGTGAATTAGAATAAAAAACATGTTACGATGTGGGGATAATGTACATATCAAATAGTGTTTTTTTAACTTAAATGGGGCTTGCCCTACTGTGTTGGCTTGTTCTAGGAGAATATTGAGGTTCATTTAATTGGCCTTAGTCTGGGAATTTATAATTTCTATTAACCAATATTCTTTTTCGTTTAAGGAAGAGGACTAGAGGCTAACATTAATCTCTCTCAATGTTTTGGTGTTTTGCGGTTTGGCACTTTAATGGCCTTGTGCCCTTGGATTTATGAGTGCTTTAGAGAAGCTTGTCTAACTCTCATAAGAATTGACCTAGTTCCACACTCACATAGGTGAACTTTCATCTAGTGTGTCATAAGTGTCATGCAGTTATGACACACCACCATAAACAAAATTTGGGCTATGGAGTTCATTAAGAGTTCAATTGCTCAGTTTAAATTACTACGATAAGTGCAATCTCGCCATAGGGAGGAATTATAAATAAAGGAAATCTTTATTAAATAAAAATAAGATTACATGATATCGATGGTGCTATAAGATAATAATTAACTTGTTTTCATCTTTATGAATCGACTTCATGGGATCTCCAATCACATAGGTAAGGTTACTATTACTCTTCTCTTCTGATCTAGACAGTAATTCCATCCTCCTCAACATGATCTCCACCAAACTCTTGTTTAGTGGTTTTATCATAGGATCAGCCAAATTCAATTTTGACTTACAAACCTATGCTCACAACACTTGATTCCAGTAGCTTAACAATACTATGCCTCATATGTATGTGTCTATTCTTCCCATTATATATTTTACTCTTAGCTTTTGCCAATAGTAGCTTGATAATCACAATGGATTGGCACAACAATAAGAGGGTGAGCAAAAATTAGAAGATCTACCAAGAGGTTCTGTAGCCACCCAGTCTCGAAACATGCTTGGATGATTTTTAAGATATTGCACCTCCACCAAGGGTGGAAATATAACCACTAGTGGATTTGAGCTCATTTGATTCAGAGATCCTCAATTTGCATCACTATACCCTTTTAAGTATTGGTAGAAATCTACTATATTTAAGCTTGTAATCAATAGTGCCTCTCAAATATCTTGCTAGTCTGGCTGATGCGGTTTACTGATCCTTCTTTAAATTTTGAGTCAACCCAAACAATTTTCTTACAGCGTATGCGATGTCAGGTCTTGTATTATTCATCAAGTACATTAGGCCACTAATTATTTGTTAACATGAATATGTTAATAATATTGATTTTGATAATAACAAACTTTAAATGGTTTTTGATTAAAATGTTGTAGCTATTCCTTAATAAACAAGAGCCTTATAAGCATTCCAATTATATTCATAAAAGATGGATCACTGTTAAATTTCCAATTGAAAAATGATTCTCTGCAAAATCTGGATTAAACTGAGATTCTAGAAATAAACGGTAAATCGTTTATTGAAACGGTTAACCGATTAAAACCAGAGAGCAACATATTACCTAAGCTCTAACCGATTAAGAAAAAAGGAAATCACAAAAAGCTGGGAAGGTTACTGGAATTTAACGGTGGACCGTTTATTTAAACGATTAACCGATAAAATCCAGAATTGAAGATTGTACTCATCTTGCACTATTTAACAAAACCGGATAAGGCCAATTTGTTTTGCAGGTTACTGGAAACAAACGGCGAACCGTTTGTTACAAACGGCGAACCGTTTGTTACAAACGGTTAACCGACAACTTCCAGAGAGGTCATTTCATGCAAATCCTTAACCGTTTAATGTAAATGGATAACTGATGTTCATCTTGCAGGTCTCTGGAATTTAACGGCGAAAGGGTAACCCTAAACGGTAAACCGTTTATTTGAAAATTGGCCCAACGGTAATATTGACCAGCTTAAAACGGTGAACCGTTAATGGCTAATGGCGAATCGTTCGAGCAGACAGCCTATAATGGCTAGTTTTTTAGTTCCAGCTATAAATAAACTCATCCAAATTCAAACAAGATTGATCACAACACGACCATTGAGCTTATATTCGAGAATACAATCTTCATAGAGCTTTAAAACACATTTGTGCTTCATCTATTCACACATTGGGCATTGATTTGTAATCTTAAATATTGTGTGAAAGAAAAATAATTTGAGTGATTGTAAGTGTTGGGATACACTTGGGTTAAGAGATTGGGGACAATCTCTTGTTGTAAAGGTTCATTGACACCTTGGAAGTCAAGTGTAAGCATTTGAAGCCTTGGAGGCTTGCTTAGTGAAATCCTCAAGCCCGGAAAGCTTGGAGGTGTGGACGTAGGCGAGGTTGGCCAAACCACGTAAAAATCTTCGTGTTTGAATCTCTCTTCCCTTATCTTTTTATATTGTAATTTATTTAATTGTTATTCCATTAAATTCATCTTAGATTTGCTTGATAATTTGTCTTAGAACCCAATAATTTTTAGAATCCCAATTCACCCCCCCCTCTTGGGTTGCACATTTGTATTTCATTTGGTATCAGAGCCTGATTCTCTTGTTAGGACTTAACCGTCTAGAGTAAAAGATCCATGACAATCCAAAATGACTCAACCTTTAGGGAAGGATAGTCCACAACTAGACCACCGTTCTTTGACGGAAATGACTACCCATATTGAAAAACTAGGATGAGAATTTATTTACAAGCACTAGATTATGAAATTTGGGAAGTTGTATGTGATGGTTTGTTTTTGCCCCTAACTAAAAATGAAGTCGGGGAAGATATTCCAAAACCGTCAAGGGAATGGGATGAATTGGAAAAGAGAAAATCTTCTCTAAATTCTAAAGCTATGAATGCTTTATTTTGTGCACTTGACAAGAAGGAATTTCATTGAGTATCTAATTGTGAAAGTGCCAATGAAATTTGGCATAAACTTGAAGTAGTCTATGAAGGCACAAATTAAGTGAAAGAGTTAAAAATTTGTAGGTACACTAAACAATATGAGTTGTTCAAAATAGAACAAAATAAAAGTGTGTACTCTATGTATATGAGATTTACGGACATAGTCAACACCCTAGGAGCCCTAGGAAAAACCTTCTCAAATAGCGAGAAAGTTAAGAAAATCATTAGGTCACTTCCAAAAGAATTGAGACCTAAAAGAACCGCTATTGAAGAGACCAAAGATTTAAATACTTTACCTCTTGATGATTTAATTGGTTCTCTCATTTCATATGAAGAAGATTTGGCCGCGGAAAAAGGGCATGAGGAGAAAAAGAAAAAGCATTACTCTCAAAGCTTCAAAATATGAGAGTGATGGGGAGAGTGAACCGGATGATGAAGAGTTGGCCATGCTAGCAAGGAGGTTCAGAAAATTTTTCAAGAAAACCGAAGAACGAAGAAATTTCAGAAACTTCAAGAACCAAAGGGAGAATAAAGAGGTAATCACATGCTATGAATGCAAGAAGCCTGGCTATATAAGATCGGAGTGCCCACTTATCAACAAACTGAAGAAGAAAGCCATGGTTGCAACTTGGGATGATAGCGAGGAAGATTTAAGTGATAAAGAAGGGTCGCAAGAAGTATCAAACCTAGCGCTTATGGCAATAGGAGGGGATGATGATCTCAATGAGGTAAGTGATCCCACCTATGATGAATTGTATGATGCTTTTAAAGAATTGCATAATGAGTTTATGAAGATTGGTAGAAAGAATGTATGTCTTAAAAAGGAAATGGCAAATCTTAAAAATGAAAATGAATCTCTAAATGCAAGAATTGCATGCATAGAAGTAGAGAACAAAACATTGCATGATTATGCATTTGTGATAGTGGATGATTATTCTAGATATACATGGGTATTATTCTTAGCTAATAAGTATGATGCTATTGATGCCTTTAAAGTGTTTTGTAAGAAAATTCAAAATGAAAAAGGGTATGGTATTGCATGCATTAGGAGTGATCATAGAGGAGAGTTTGAAAATCATGCATTTGAGACTTTTTGTAATGATTTTGGTATTGAGTATCAATTTTCATCACCTAGAACTCCACAACAAAATGGAGTTGTTGAGAGAAAGAATAGATCCATTCAAGAAATAGCTAGGACTATGTTGAATGAAAATTCATTGCCTAAGTATTTTTGGGCCGAGGCCATCAACACCGCTTGTTATGTTTTAAATCGTGTGTTGATTAGACCTAGCCTTAACAAAACTCCATATGAGCTTTGGAAAATTAGAAAACCCAATATTGGTTATTTCAAAGTTTTTGGTTGCACATGTTTTATTTTTAACAAAAAGACAATCTTGGCAAATTTGATCCAAAATCAAATATTGGTATTTTTCTTGGATATTCAAACTCAAGCAAAGCTTATCGAGTTTATAATTTCAAGTTCACTAGTTGTAGAAGAATCTATGCATGTTATATTTGATGAGTCTAACCCCTCCTCTACAGAGAAAGGAGTAAATTATGATGATGCAGATGGAGAGTTACAAAAAGAACCATCAAAGGATAAACAAGAGAATGCACCACAAAGAAATCAAGAGGATGAACAAGAAGAGCAAACAAATATGGAGCAACATGAAGGTACTTCTCAAGCATTCCCCAAGGAGTGGAGGTATGTTTCTTCTCACCCTAAGGATGTAATTTTAGGAGATCCCTTACGAGGTGTTACAACTAGATCATCACTTAAAAATATTTGTGAGCATAATGCATTTATTTCTCAAATTGAACCCAAATCCTTTGCGGATGCGGAAAATGATGAATCTTGGATTATGGCAATGCAAGAGGAGTTAAATCAATTTGAAAGAAACAATGTGTGGGAATTAGTTCCTAAACCGGAATATCAATCTGTCATCGGTACTAAATGGATATTTAGAAATGAGATGGATGAATCTAGTGTGGTTGTAAGAAATAAAGCTAGATTAGTGGCTCAAGGTTACAACCAAGAAAAAGGAATTGATTTTGATGAAACATTTGCACCCGTAGCTAGACTAGAATCAATTAGAATGTTGTTGGTATTTGCATGTCATAAAGATTTCATTTTATTTCAAATAGATGTGAAAAGTGCTTTTTTGAATGGTTTTATAATGGAAGAAGTGTATGTAAAACAACCCCCTGATTTTGAAAATGAAAAATTTTCAAATCATGTTTATAAGTTATTTAAAGCTTTGTATGGATTAAAACAAGCACCTAGAGCATGGTATGATAGGCTTAAGAATTTCTTGTTAGAAAATGATTTTTCAATGGGTAAAGCGGATACTGCTCTCTTTGTCAAACATAAGGATAAAGACATACTTGTTGTTCAAATTTATGTTGATGATATTATTTTTAGTTCTACTAATGAATTGTTGTGTAAAGAATTTTCATCTTGCATGAGTAATGAATTTGAAATGAGTATGATAGGAGAGTTGAAGTACTTCCTTGGGCTTCAAATAAAACAAAATGAGGAAGGAATTTTCATAAATCAAGCCAAGTATGTAAAAGATCTACTCAAAAGATTTGGCATTGATGACTCAAAGACCAAAAACACTCCAATGAGCACAACAACCAAACTTGACAAAGATGAAAAAGGCAAAGAAGTGGATATCAAAATGTATGGAGGTATGATCGGATCTTTACTTTATTTAACTGCAAGTAGACCCGATATCATGTTTAGTGTATGTTTGTGCACAAGATTTCAATCATGTCCCAAGGAATCCCATTTGCTTGTTGTTAAAAGAATTTTCCGTTATTTAAGTGGAACCATAGATATTGGCCTTTGGTATCCTAGGGGAACTCATATAGATTTAACATGCTATTCGGATGTAGATTTTTCGGATTATAAAGTTGATAGGAAAAGCACTAGTGGAACATGCTATATCCTAGGTCACTCACTTGTTTCATGGTTTAGCAAGAAACAAAATTCTGTTGCACTCTCAACCACCGAGGCTGAATATATGGCTGCAGGAAGTTGTTGTACACAAGCTCTTTGGATGAAACAAACACTTAGAGACTATGGTATTAACCTAGAACAAATTCCTATTAAGTGTGATAATACTAGTGCTATAAATCTTTCAAAGAATCTCATTCAATACTCTTGAACCAAGCATATAGAAATAAGACATCATTTCTTGAGAGATCATGTTCAAAAGAGGGATATTGCATTAGAGTTTATCTCTACAGAAAAACAACTCGCCGATATTTTTACCAAACCTCTTGGCGAAGAACAATTTTCAAAGATTCGGTATGAACTTGGGATGATGAAATTTTCGCATTAATGTCTCTATTCATGCTATTGAGTGTATTGAATTGATTGACTTATTAGTGATTTGATGATTTAATATTTATGAAATGCTTAAGCTTGATATTCAAATGATGTGCTTGCTTTGTTAATTCTTGATTGATTATATGAATTAATTGCTTAAATACATGTTCATGAATCATGCATTAAAATGGCTCATAAAATATTTTTAGATCAATTAAATGATCTTGGAATGTATTATTTGCTGGCCAAAAATTAAATCAAATGTGCGAAATTATAGATAAATTAAACGGCTAACCTTTTCCAATAAATGGTGTACCATTTTATTCCAAAAACTAGATTATGATGTCTGCCTTTTAACCCTTTTACCGATTGATGTAATTGGTAAATCGTTTAAAAACAGAGAGCTCTCTAGAAGTTACTCTTTAGCCGTTAAGAGATTAACCTTTCACCGTTTTCCATTCCTTAGCCTCTGGAAGTTACCCTTAACCATTTAAATAAATGGTTAACCATTTTCGTGAATATAAAACTGTTCAAAGGTTTTTCTTCTCCTTCTCCAGTTGCCCTTTCACCATTTCGGCCATTGTTGCGCAGCCGAAGCTTCATCTGCCCTCAAACCTTTATTTTTCTTGTTTTTCTTGCCAAATAAAACCTATAACATCATTTCTTATCACCTTTAGAACACTTTCACCGATTCAAATCTTCAAATCAAGCCCAAAATCGAAAAATCCCAAATCCAAACCCTAAGTGCAGTCGTTCGGGTTTTTTCATTTTTTACCTGATCCTTGCCCTTCTTCAACCAAATTGAGCCTTAAAATCACATCATTTACTCATTCCTAAACAAATAATCGGTTCATCTTCTTCTCCTCACATCTCTCTCAAATTTTTCAAACTTCCTTACTCTTCACCATGGCTGAGCCCCCTCGGAGAAATCTCATGAGAAAATCTGTGCCTCCAAGGAATCTTATACCACCACAGGAAGTCTATGAATTCGCAAGAATTCATTTCCCCATGCCTTCTTTGGCCAAGCGGTTCGAGGATAGCTTCAATGGTCAAAAGGTACTTGACTCTTCCTATGTTGAAATAGATGATTTCAGTACCTTAGTTGTATGTGATAGAAGCATTAGGGATATGCTTCATCCTTGGGAATCTACCATTGACTTTAATGACCGAGTTTATCCCAATTTAGTGCGAGTCTTTTATTCGAACATAGAAATCTCCGCAACTCGCCTAGATAGGATAGTTACTCAAGTCGGCGGTGTGCCTATAGAGTTTGATGATGAAGACCTAAATGGCTTTCTAGGTATCTCTAGTGAGGGTCATGAAATTTATACCTCTAGGAAAGCCCTTTCTTTTGACGGTTTTAGTCATGTTGATGGAATCCGTAATATTTGTCACCGTCGAGACTTGTCTAATGAGATCTGTAATCTACCTTTTCGGTCTCAACTTTTACCTCTCCAAGTTCGCATTCTTCACACTATTTTACAGCACATAGTGACACCTAGGAAGGGTCACTCGGATGAGGTTACGAGGTTGGACGTTGGCCTATTAGATAGCCTCATTTTAGGTCGTCCCATTAACCTCGGCTATGTTATTGTGCAGCACATGTTGAGTACTCCCACGGTTAACCACTGTTTGCTTCCATATGGCAGTATCATTACTAAGATACTGCGACACTTTGAGGTGCCTCTTCTCGATACCGGTTATATGGAGACTAGACGGATTGGTCCAGAGGCCATGACTAGTATCGGTTTTTCTAGGAAGAATGGAGAGTGGATAAAAACTAAAAACTCCAAAAACCGGGATACCTTGATTGCTCCATAGGACGATCGGATGCTCAATGATGTTTATCCTCCCGATAAGCTTCTAGATTTTAGATTAGGAGCTCATCTTCATCCTCCGCGTCGCCGTTTTGTCCCCCGGCCTCCAGCTGACTCTGACTCTGAGGAGCGTGCGATGGATGCTGACATTCCCTCCTCTGTCGAGCCGCCTCTGGCTCCCGAGCAGCCTCCTGCTCCTAAGCCATCTACTGTTCCTGAGCAGCCCTCTGCTTCTGAGCCACCTCCAGCTCCAGTTCAGCCCCCTACTTCGGACGTTATGCAGCAGTTGGTTGCTGATTTTCGCAGGATTTCGAAGCGGCAGCAGTTGATTATCGATCGTTTGGACACTTTCTCCCATGACCACCAGCACATACGTTCTGACTTTCAGACCTTCCAGCAGCAGAGCATTGATCAGCAGCTTGAGCTTATCGCTGGACAGTGCACTCTTCTCCGCTATTTCGGTTATGATCTGGGGAGCACATCTTCTCCACCTCCATAGTTTCTAAGTTCTATTTTCGCACATACATTTCATATTTTGTTTGTTTGTGTGTTGTTATTTATATTTTTATACACACTGCTACCTCTATATGATCTTGATGGATTTTGATGACATGTTTTTGTGATGTTCTTGATGTTGGATGACTTGATATTGGTTAATGAAATTGTTGGTTTATTAGTTGATGGAGTTTTTAATCTCATTTTGTATTAGTGGTTTTGCTCCATTTTAAGGGGAAACTCTGCCAAATTTTTTGCTCGCCAAAACTGGGTAACTTCTTTTCTTCTACAGATTTACGAATTTCTTTCCTCTCTTTTCTTTTTGATGATGAAGGGGGAGATAATTATGGGGAGATTTGAAATGAATTTTGTTTTTAAAATGTCTCCTTGAACACAAATTATTTTATTGGACATTTTTTTTAATTTGGTCATATATTAAGGGGGAGCAAAATATTAATTGAAGTTTGTCATCATCAAAAATGGGGAGATTTTTAACATGAATATTTTAATAATATTGATTTTAATGATAACAAACTTTAAATGGTTTTTTATTAAAATGTTGGAGCTATTCCTTAATAAACGAGAGCCTTATAAACATTCCAATTATATTCATAAAAGATGGATCACTGTTAAATTTCAAATTGGAAAATAATTCTCTACAAAATCTGGCTTAAACTGAGATTCTGGAAATAAACGGTGAACCGTTTATTGAAACGGTTAACCGATTAAAACCAGAGAGCAACATATTGCCTAAGCTCTAACCGATTAAGAAAAACAGAAATCACAAAAAGTTGGGAAGGTTACTGGAATTTAACGGTGGACCATTTATTTAAACGATTAACCGATAAAATCCAGAATTGAAGATTGTACTCATCTTGCACCATATAACAAAACCGAATAAGGCTAATTTGTTTTACAAGTTACTGGAAACAAACGGCGAACTGTTTGTTACAAACGATTAACCGACAACTTCCAGAGAGGTCATTTCATGCAAATCCTTAACCGTTTAATATAAACGGATAACTGATGTTCATCTTGCAGGTTTCTGAAATTTAATGGCGAAAGGGTAACCCTAAACGGTAAACCGTTTATTTGAAAATTGGTCAAACGGTAATATTGACCAGCCTAAAACGGTGAACCGTTAATGGCTAACGGCGAAACGTTTTCGAGCAGACAGCCTATAACGGCTAGTTTTTTAGTTCTAACTATAAATAAGCTCATCCAAATTCAAACAAGATTGATCACAACACGACCATTGAGCTTATATTCGAGAATATAATCTTCATAGAGCTTTAAAACACATTCGTGCTTCATCTATTCACACATTGGGCATTGATTTGTAATCTTAAATATTGTGTGAGAGAAAAATAATTTTTAATCTTTTACTTTGAGTGATTGTAAGTGTTGGGATACACTTGGGTTAAGAGATTGGGGATAATCTCTTGTTGTAAAGTTTCATTGACATCTTGGAAGTCAAGTGTAAGCATTTGAAGCCTTGGAGGCTTGCTTAGTGAAATCCTCAAGCCCGAAAAGTTTGGAGGTGTGGACGTAGGCGAGGTTGGCCAAACCACGTAAAAATCTTCGTGTTTGAATCTCTCTTCCCTTATCTTTTTATATTGTAGTTGATTTAATTGTTATTCCATTAAATTCATCTTAGATTTGCTTGATAATTTGTCTTATAACCCAATAATTTTTAGAATCCCAATTCACCCCCCCCCTCTTGGGTTGCACACTTGTATTTCATTATTTGGGCATATATCACTTGAGCAACACTATGTCTAACATTCTTTTTTAAGTGGGTATTACCATCATATGAAATTAACACCATTTTGCAATCATAATACCCAAATCTCCTCAACAGCTTTTAAACATATTGTTCTTGAGATAACATGAGCCCATCATAACTCTTTATGATTTCGATGACTAAAATCACGTTTGTCGTTTCCATATCTTTCATATCAAAATTAGAGGCCGACATCTCTTTAGTCCCATCAATAGTTCCAATAGTGGAACTTAGAATAAGCATGTCATCTACATAAAGGCACATGATGACAAAAGTATTAGTGTTAATGGATTTAGAATAGATATATTTATTTGAATCATTAATCGTATATTTGTTGGATAATAATATTTGATCAAATTTCACATGCCATTGTTTTGGTACTTGTTTTAAGTCATATATAAACTTAACCAACTGGCACACCTTTTGCTCAGAACCTTAAACTAAACAACCTTCAAGTTGATCTATAAATATCTCCTCATCCAAGTCTCCTTTGAGAAAGGCAACTTTAACATCCATTTGATGCACATGTATATTATGAATTGCTGCAAGAGTAATTAAAACTCTAATAGATGTAATTTAAGTTACAGACATCTATATATTTCTTCTATGTGAATCCCTTGGCCACCAATCTTGTTTTATATTTATTAATAGATCTATCGGCTTTTAATTTCTTTTTGAAAACCCACTTGCACCCAATAGGTTTTGTATCTAAAGGTAAGTCAACTAACTCCCTTACATAATTGCTCATGATGGAATCTAGTTCATTGTTGACAGTTTCCTTACATAATAGTGCATCTTGAGAAGTCATAGCTTTTGTGAAGGTCTAAAGACCATTCTCAGCAAGAAAGACATAGAAATCATCACCAAAATTAGTGGCTTTTCTCATTCTTGTGCTTGTTCTTGGTTTTGCATCTGAACTTTCAGAGGAATCAAATGTTGACTTAGTATAAGGCAATCGTTTCTCGATGCTAGTCTTTTTAGGAAAAATATATTGAAAGAAGTCAGTATTTTTGGGCTCAATGATAGTATTAGCCTCAAATGAGAGACTTTCATCTTGCAGTACTAAGAACCTATAAGCAGTATTATTGTGGGCATACGCTATAAACATACAATTGATAGTTTTTTGTCGCAATCTTGTTCTTTTGGGATTCGGTTTAAGAACTTTAGGAAGACACCCCTACATTTTGAGGTATGATAAGTTAGGCTTATATCCTCTCCAAAATTCATAAGGTGTCTCACTTATTTTTTTTTAATACAAAGTATTATGTTTTAAACATGACAAGTAGATAACATAGTTACCCCCCAAAAGTTCAGCAGTGCCCCAAAACTTATTATCATGGCATCTGTCATGTTCTTCAAAGTTCTATTTTTTGTTTCAATTGCACCATTAGATTCATTTAATATGGAGGTGTCACTTCATGGATGATACCATGATTCTCACAATAAGCATTTAACATCATATTCACCTCCTTTATCAGTTCTTAACATTTTAATTTTCTTAATAAATTGATTTTCAAGTTCACTTTATAGAGCAAGAACTTTTCAAGTTCCCAATCTCATTTGCATATCTTGAGAATAATCAATAAAATTAATATAATACCTTTTGCCTCCTCTGGTCATGGTCTGTTCTAAATTATCAAGGTCGCTGTGAATTAAATTGAGGAGTTCAATTTCTCTATGTTGAACTTGTTTACATTCTTCTTAGTGGATTTGGCTTTCCACACATACCTTGCATTTGTCATTAGACAAGCCTAAATTAGACAATAAACCAAGTTCTTTCGTTTTCTTAGTATAAAAAAAATTCATATGACCAAATCTTCGATGCCAAAGATGAATATAGTCAACAATATAAGCAGAAGAAAAAGTCGTTTCATTCATTATAACATTAAATACCTTGAGTTTGAAGAGTTCTCTCGAACAATACCCTTTCCTAACAAACATACTATTTTTTGTTATTACAATTTTATCACCCTCAAAAGACACTTTAAGCCGAGCTTTGCCTAACATATAAATAGACACTAAATTGTATTTGATCTAAGGAACATGGAGTACAATATTTTGTGAAGAATTTTACCCTTTGCCTAAGATCAGAGTAGACCAAGAATCACTAAGGTAAATGACTTCCTCTCCTTCCCTTGCTAGAGTATAGTCAAAGAAAAAGTTTTTATTGCTACATATATATCTTGCAGTGCCAAAATCATTGTTACATATATATCTTGTAGTGCCAAAATCAGTCACTCAATCCTTGCTTCCATCTACCATGTTCACCTCAGAAACAATTACAATAGTAATGATGTCATCTCCTTCTCCTTTAGCCACATCGGCTTTAGGAGGTTTTTTGTTTTTTGTCCTTTTCTAAGTTTTATGCCTGCATTGATAGCATAATGCCCAATTTTTTTCACAAACAAAACAATGAACTTTCTTCTTAGCAATGGGCTTTTGGGGTTATTAGGGTGTTTATTGCTTTTTATTAGGTTGAAGAGTGTTCTATATTAAATTTGCATTGCAATAAAATTCCTTGCTTTTATCAAATGCATCTCTAATTTATTCTTCTCCTCAATTCTAATATAGGTAGTTGCATCTTCAAGACTCACTTGTTTCTTCTTATGTTTTAAGGTTTTAATATAATCTTACCATGATTCTGGCAGTTTCTCAATTAAACAACCAGTTACAAATCATTCAGGAAGAAATATTTCCTCTTTTTTAAGGTTATTAACCAATATGTATTATTCATAGATTTGGTCATTCCACGGATTTGGTCGAACATAGATTTACCATCCACTATCCTAAAATGTAGAAAATCACCGATATAATGTTATTGAGTCCTAACATCTTCAACCATATATTTTATCTTACGTAGTGCCCATATCTCTTATGCATTCTTATATGGATAATAAACATCATAGAGTGAACTGACAATAGTATTCAGTATTGTGTACTTACAGACCTTATTACCAACATTCCAATTATGAAATTTCTAGTCATAATCTTTAATACTCTTTTTTAGTGGTGATGATTGTAGATAGTCAGCAAGGCTGTGAACATCCAGTATGTCATTGGATGACCTTTTGTTGCCAACATTTGAAATTTTCTCCATTGAACAATTCAATCTTGGAAGTATATGGCAAGTTTTTTCCAGCGACGATAGCGAAAGCTACTACAGGAAGATCGGCAGTGAGAGTAGTAAGTGCAGGGGCCATGGGAGTAGCATGTCCAACGATTGATGAAGAGAGATCTTGTGGTGAAATATCACTTATATTTGGTCTTAAGATTGTTGGAATTTTAGGACTAAAAACAGCAAAGTTTGGACGAAAAGTAGCAAATAGTTAAGGTATGCGACAACACGGTCCTTAAAACCAAATTCCACCCCTCAAGATAAAATATCTCAGTGCAAGAAGGACAAACAAAGGCAGTTTGATCTTCAGGATATAATGACTACTATTGGAATGTTACACTTTAACACAATAGTTTAGGAGAGTAATAAAGAACACATAGCAAGTTTTTGGATGATCTCAGTGTAATATATTTGGCTTTTTAAATAGATACAAACCTCCATATAATTTGAATAAATAAATGAAAAAAAACCAATGGTAAAAAAACATAAAAAAAATGGCCAAGCCCATACACATACACGACATTCTCGTTGGGTGAGGGGGGGGGTGGGGGGGGGGGGGATGAGCTTGTTACCACACTATATTTGGTTTCTACATATAAACCAACTTATGTTCTCTTGTCTAAGTAATGTGAGATATTGGTGATTTGAAATACCAATCCAATCTCTAACATTACTTGTGTCTTTCTCTTTGGAACACGGGGGCTTCATATATGGTTGTAAATATTTCCCTTCTGAAAGTTGTATTATATTTCTCTTTTGCCACTCCCGGGACATACACTCACCTTTCATCATCTCATCCTCTCCATTTAATTAAATTTTGCAATTCGTTTATCTGGAAACTGAATTTTTTTATGCTTTGTATGCAAATTTGTCTCTAATAGCTATCTTCGATTTATAAAATATACAGATAAAGATATTTTGGGAAGAAACAGTTCATATGAATTGTTTAAAATATTTGAATAATCTCTTGACTTTTTCACTTGTTACTGTTATGTAAAAGCTTCTGAGTAAACCTAGGCCTAATCCTCCGTTACCTTCTTTTTCTCTTCTCAAAAGAAAGCTTGCGAGAAGATTATCGCATTCAATTAATTGAAATTTTTGAGCTAAATTCAATTCACTTGCGCATAAATTCCGGTTGGTTTTCTTTTCTTTACCAACTTACTTGCCTTATTTGATGACACTTAAAAGAAGATTGTTTTCCATGATTTAATTATTCACTTGTTTGTTTTATTATTTTTGTCAGTTGTCAGTCTAATTAATAGCTTTGACTAGTAAAATGGCCTGTTTATAAATATGCCTTAAACTACTTGACAAAGTCATAATTGAGTACGGGGGTGGGCAAATTAAGTTTCTGTTTGGATTTTTCGGATTCAGTTTAGCTTATAATCGATACGGTTTAGAGGATTCCGGTTGGATTGAAATAATAAATTCAAACCGAATCGAACCGAATTTAAATTGATTTTCAACCTTTCAATATTCTAATGTTGTTATTTTTTTATTTTTTCATTATTACGTGCTTTACTCAATTATAGTAATATATACTCATGTGATAAATAATAAATAAATAAATAAACAATGCTCTAAAAACATTAGACTTTCTCCGTATAACTGCAGTCACTTCCATTAAAAATTATATATATTAAACTTTTTTTCTATTATTCAATTATAACTTGCAATTTTCACTTGAATTTTTTTTATTTAAGAGTAGTATTTTAAACTATATCAAAGTGTGTTTTCATTATATCTTAAATTATTCCTCCGTTTCAATAGCTTAAAAAGTCCATTAAAAAATTATTCTTTATTTAATATGAATAATGATGACAATTTTATAAATTGTGTTGAAAAATCAATGTCTTCCGCGCGAATCAAAGTTGGATGTAGGTGACAAATAACGTTCATTGCATCCAATATCGTTGAACATTGATGCTCCCTGACCATTATACCCCTAATAAAAGGGCTCCAATTATTTGTACTTTTACCAGATCAACTTTACACGGTTATGATTTTGAACTTGAAAATTTTATCAAATTACTAATTAACCGAATAATCTCATTAGAAAGACAAAGACGGTAAAGATTGTTTTCGTTTGCAACAAGCAATATACAAAAGAATCATACAATTGAATTTAATAATTCCTTGAGAAACGCTACCCGTACTTTTTTTTTTTTTTTTTTTTGATAAGAAGAAGAACTCTACCGGAACTTAAAATCGAATAATTGTTCCCAATTAATTACATAGAAAAATTCAATATGGAACGATGGTCTCGAAACAGTTTACCCCATCGAGCTCCAGCGCAAACCTCGGCGTCTTCCTCGTATTCTGTTTCTGCTGCGTTATCTTGTTAACGTCATTCGCCGGCGGTGGCATTGACGTTGACGTTGACCTGCCACTGTCTTGGTTCTTCTTCTTAATACGATCGCTAACGTTGTTGTTGTTGCCGTCGTCTTTTGGCTTCGAGAACTTGAGTTTCTGGCCGTACGATTCGGCGCAGAAGGCATCGAAGGAGCTGAAAATCGACATCATCGTCGTTGATTAACTTTTGATGAGAGAAACTGAAGTGAATTGCCTTGTAATTGATATTGAATTTCAATTTGTTGTCTTTATAGATTACGAAAATCCGAATCCGATGACAATAAGATTTCCTAAGAGGGGAAGGTATTTATACTGCAAATCATGATTCATATAGGAGGGAAATTAGCTGGAAACGTCTGGAAGGGCGGCGTGTTTATGGAAACGAACTGGAAGGGGGATGCGGAGTACGTGTCATGTTGTTATTGGATTTCATTTGACGTGGCGTCAAGTCAATTTGGATGGACCGGGAGGACTCTGTCAACGCGCTTCTTTGACTAAAGAATTAGAAATTCGCAATGGTGCATGTCGATGCAGTTGAATTTACCAATGCGAATTGTCAAAAGTCCTAATTGTGAAATTTTATTTTAATTAAAGTCAATTGTGTGATATTAAGATAAGAGTTCTAGCCACCACCAGCACATAAGGACGGCGGGTTTGCTGTGCCGTTTTGCCATTTTTGCTTTCAAAATCAAAAATAGATTTTGAAATTAAGATAAATTCAAAGTAATCTAAAGAATCCAAAAAGTTTATTCTTCTCTACTCCCACTCAATCGAACCTGAAATTTTGCACACCATTTCTCTCCCACTCAAAAAAAAAAAATTTTTAAAAAGGAATATTTGCTCACAGGTTCTCTCCCTTTAATGTCATGCAATCTATTGAAGCACGCACACCTATCGCTGAAATGATAGATTTAGAAACAATTACAAGATCGAACATTTGGAAGAATTAAATGATACCGAATTAGGGATGGCAATGGGGAGGGTAAGGGAGGGGATCGACATCTCTGTATCTATCACTAAGATTCTACATATGTTCCCGTTCTCGTTAAAATTACTTGAAAAAATCCCTCTCTCCAAGTAACTGATATATTTTTTATTTTTTATTTTAATTTAATTACATTAAAATAAAAAATTATAATAAAAATATAATTAAGGCGGCTGCTGGCTGCTGTAGAAAATTAGAAATTAGGTTTTACAATTTTACTTTAACTTTTGTTTTATCATATAAAAGTTTAAAATATTTAATGAATATTATAATTAAAAAATTTTGGGCCAACAGGATCCTATCTAGCTTTTTTAATGTCTTGAATAGACATTTAAAAATATAACAAGTTAAGTAGGCCCAAAAGTTTAATAATATAAACACTTTGATATTTGTTATTTACATCAATATTTAGTATTTTATTATTTAAATTTTATTATTTATCCACTAATAATTTTAAAAAATAAAATTAAACTTAAAATGGGGAAATGAGAAGGGATGGGGATTCCACTTCATCCCCGTCCCTTCCCTGAATGAGAAGCTAAATCATCCCCGTCACTTCCCTGAATAAAAAATTTGGTATAAAATCATCTCCAAACCCTCTTTGAATGGGAAAATCCATAAGACTCCCCATCCCCGTGGGGATTTTTGCCATTCCTAAAATGAATATTTGATGTTGTAACCCGAATCGAATTTTAAATCCTAAGTGAACTAATTTTTTAACTTGTTTGGGTTGAATTCTCAAAATTGAACGGGTTACAACTTGAATTAGAACTCATAAAAATCTAAAACTCTCATCCCTAATTCTACTTCTTTTAAAAAAAAAAAGATGGGGATTAATTATGTAACACGTTAATGACGTGGTTTTTATCGATTAAATTCAAAGTTTAAAGATAATTTATCTGAGCCAATGGGTCCATTGGCACGCCCATGCCCTCAACAACCTTGAGGATATGGGTTTAAGTCCCAGCATAGGGTCAGCGCTAGGACTTGCCTCTCTATATAATATGAGTTAATTGGCTCCCCACATTGGGGTATGATCGATTTCCCTCCAATATTAATAATGATGGCAAATCTCCCTCTAGTTTAGTGAGGATTGATATTCGGACTATGCTGTAATAAAATTACTCAGGACAAGTCCCGACGGATTTTTGATTATAAATATCAGGATTGTAATATATCAGTGCATAAAAAATAAAAAAATAAAAAGATAATTTATCGTAAATTTTTGATGGAGTTAAGATGGTAATGCGACATTGATAACTTTGTAAGTTTGATGTAGATTGCTGTAAGGAAAAAGAAATGTATTTCTTATAATGCGTAAAATATTAAACGATCGGTGAATATTTGTCAAAAAAACACACGTAAATGTAACATTATATATTTTTTATTTTCCAATTGCTACAACGTGGGAGTCGGCCAACACGGGCGAAAGAAATGGGGTACTTGTCGTCCTGTTATTGTGACAGGAGCCAAATTTTCTAGAGAGAAAATGGTGGGGAGTTGAAGTTTGGCCTACTTGTTTTCTCCTTTTTCGCTGGAATGATCCATTCTACATCTGTGTTTATCCCATCAAAAGTGAAAATGAAAAATATCTTTTTTGGTGTTTGAGATGCGTATCTGGATAAAAACATGCTAGATGGTTCATATACTTTCTAAAGAATTTTAGTGAATTTCATGCGGTCCCTCTCGCGTTTTGATTTGACATATCCAATCAGTAATGTTTCCTCGTCCTTCATGAATATTGAAAACTCTTGGTGTTGCCGGGAGCCCAGGAAGGGTAAATAGGGTTCGAGAGTAGGGTTTAAAAAACTTTTAGGGTTATTTAAATAAACGATGGGATATTTGAATCTATTATCATAACCGTTAAAGTTAATTTATAATAAAAAAAATTTATTACTAAAAAGTTCATATTTAAAATTGCCATTATAGACAGCACTATGTATAAAAAAAATTACTTATTTACTCTCATCTTCATTATTCAATGACCTTTTTTTTTTTAACTTACCCATTTTATTAAATTTATTTTTCCTCATCTATGATTTTGTTAATGGAAAAAGATTCACCGAATTTGTTAAATATTTGACTAAAAGTTTATCGTTGGTCAAATTCTTCTTGACGTCCACCAATAGTTTTTTTCTTTCCAACTTTGAATTGGACAATGAACTCTCTCCCTAATTTGCTGCAGTCTATATATGAAAAAAAAAATTAGGCAAGAACTGTTAATTTCTTGATTTTTTTAATTAAGTATAAATGTAAATATTAATATATTATCAGTTGTCATTTTGAATTTTAAAGGTATTTTTCCAAATGCTTGAAGATTAGGGGGGGATGGGGGGAAACTAAAAATAAACCAAAAAATTGAAGGATTTGGACCTTAAACTGTTATTGAAGGATCTGGGCATGAAACTTTGATGGATAACAGTCTATAAATAAAGAAGAAAGGAATAAGAGATGGAATAAATAATGAAAAAGCCGTAAAAGGAAAGGATAAAAGAAATAATTATAATTAAGCTTAATAAGGGCATTTTAGGTATTAAAATGGGGTTATGCAATAAAATTTTATATTTTAGATTTTAATGATGTGCTCATTGAATAAATGGATTTCATGAGTACTTAGTGGATTCAAATAGCCCACCATTAAATAAAATATGAAAAATTAGTATAAAACGTCTACATTGACCCCATACAATTAATGTTTAAACTTTAAATATTAAATAATAAAATAATTTAAAAGTTCTTTGTTAAGGCACACTAATGTTTGATAGCCTTTGGGCTTTAATGCTTGGAAATTTTGTGTCGGTGGGGCTATTTAGCCTTATAATTTTTTTCCTCCATAAACTATTGACGTGTATATAATGTATACATATTTTACTTTTAATTACATAATTATTAGTTATTTTTATTTATTATTTTTAATTAATTATATTATTTTATTGAATAGGAAATTAATTGGAGATTATGTATAAAAAATGACATAAAGAAGCTCAATTTCGGAAACATTAATTAATTGATTTTGGGAGCAATTAGCCATATATGCAAGTGAATTCAAGCCAAGGAAACCGAATTCAACAAATTCATTCATCCATGCACATGCGGACAAAGAAGATAAGATGATTTTAGCTTTAAAAGTGGCCAGCACATGAGGATTGAATCAAGCTTAATTGGGCTTTGCATAAGTAGACCAATCTTTAGCTTGTGTGAGGCGGTTTCCTAGCAATCAAAATTTGACAAAGGATTCAGCCAAGTATTATAACTAAAAAAGCCGACTTTTACTTTTGAGAGGGCAGCCACCAGAGGGGAAAAAAGGGCGCATTCGTCAAAAAGAAGAATAAAGCAACGGCAACAGCAGTTCAATTTCCATGACTAGTTTATTTTTTTTGTTGCTCCCATTTTAAATATGTCTAACTAATTTTTTTATATGTCTAACTAATTTTTTTATATTGAGGTTAATGATGAAACTTTATTCAACGAAATAATTATCTTTTTATTTAATTAATTCCCTACATATTTGCTTTAATATTTATGGTTCTTGTTTCACATGATTAGTTGGATGTTATTAAATTCTTTTCACCAATTCTGTCATGCATTATTGATTGTTAGAATTAATATTTGACTAAATCTATGCTTGGATCTATCAAGTCTATACATGATTATCTTTGATTCTGTGTCTTTCATTAAATTGTTTATACAAAATGCTTAGGAAAACTTTGACTATTTGTTATTCAATATGTGTTACATGGGATGTTTAGATCTCAGACTATTAAGCAGAAAAAGAACCGACATTAGATTAATTTTAATTGAGCTTAATTGTTATATCCATGAGATGACATAGATTGATTTCAAGTTGTTACTCTAAAATTGAGGATTAATTAACAATTAGATAATTACTAGTTGAATAGCGATGGATTCTAAAACCTTGGTAATTTTTGTCTTATTGAATTCTCCTTTGCTTTAATTATTTTCTTAGTTTAATTAGTTTTATTTCTCTTAAAAATTCAATTTGCCCAACTAGGTTATGATTAATATTAATTTTAGATTTAAATTATATTTTTTAATTTATCGCAATCCATGTGGGTTCAACCTCGTTACCACTATTATATCTCTAGATTCGTGCGCTTGCGGGTATATTAAAATTTTTCATAACAACTATATGTGTAATTTTTTCATATATATATAGTATTGACATTAAATAATAGTCTTAGTAATTATTTTTTATTTTTGATGATTTGGTTTGATAGTAATTTATTATTTTTAAAAACTTGAAAATTGAAATTTTAAATTTGACTCAAAGAATTTTCCTTGAACTCCACCCCTGGCAATTGCATAGAACTAGATACAACAAATATTTTTATTTAAATATGAATGACAATACGACAACACAACACAACAGAACAATTGTTGGTGTTGCATAGAACTAGATAAAAAACAAATATTTTTATTTAAATATTAACAACAACAACAACACAAGGGACAGAACAATATGGCAGATTCATGAATTGTATATTTCTATTTCTATATTTTCAATGCTGATAAATGGAAAGGCAAATGACATAAACAAAAGAAGTCTTTTTAATGAGTTGAAGCTGAAAATTTCAAACAAAGTGGGGCATAACTGAAACAGACAAAAAGATTAATTGGGCAAGCAGGATTCAGTGGCTTTGTCACGTTGGATCTTTAAACTAACATTAGAGTTATATGTGAATAATTATATATTACAACTGTTATATAAGATTAAGTCTAATTAAAATTGATCTATTAAACTTTCAGTAATTTGGACTTTAATGTATTTGATACAGGTGGGCTTTTAATATGTATGTAGAGATTTAAGGCTAATTCTATTTCTATGATAATTTGAAATAGGAATATATGATAACAATAGGAAAAATTATCTATGTAAATGATTATAATCCCTAGGTCACAAATTGAAATAATAACTAGGCAACCCAAGAGGGGGTGAATTGGGTTTCTAATAATTTAATCAATTAAAACTAAATGCAAATTAAACAAAGTTATCAAATACGAAATAAACAAATTAATATGCAATAAAAAATAAGGAGATAGAGTAAGAGAGAGCAAACACGTGATTTTTACATAGTTCGACCAACTGTGCCTACGTGCACGCCTCCAAGCTCACCGGGCATGAGGATTTCACTAAGTAAGCCTCCAAGGTTTCAACAACTCTTACAATTGACTTCTAAGGTGTCAATAAACCTTTACAACAAGAGATTTTACCCAATCTCTTAACCCAAGTGTATCCCAACACTTACAACCTCTCAAGGATAAAGATTACAAATGAATTTTCTCTCACACAATATATTTGATTACAAATGAATACTCAATGTGTAAATCAAAGAAACAAAAACAAGTTTAAAGCTCAACAATGGTTATATGCTCAGTAGTAAGCCCAATGATAACTCTTAGATCTATCTTTGTTTGAATTTGATTGAGCTATTTTATATTTGGAGCTGAAAACTAGTCGTTGTTGACTTTCTGAAAGAAATCGGATCACCGTTAACTGCTATCAATTTACCGTTTTGACTAGTCCAAATGACCCTTGGGCTGAAATTCAAATAATCGGTTCACCGTTTGAAATTATCAGTTAGCTGTTTATTTTCAGATACTTGCAAAACAAATTAATAACTCTTTAGAAATTATCGGTTAGCCATTTTTAGTAAATGGTTAGTTGTTTTCTACAGTGATTGCTATAGTGAAACTATTTTTCACAATTATAGTTTTACCCTAAATTTTCTATAATTATACTATGGCCTAAATATTCATAAAACTTTACAAATAAGTCCATTTTCAGAGTTTTAAAACTTTTTCAATTAGACCATTAACTTGAAAAACAACCAATTTCATAAAATCATTTTTCCATTAAGTATAAAACCTTTATATTATGAAAATAATGATTTATTTAAAATGTATGAAAAATAATTTGAGCTTTTAAAAGCTTAATCATTCTTAATTTTGTTTGTTATCATCAAAATCAACATTATGGACACATAAATGTTAACACATATAACATTCTATTCTTTTCTAACATCCTATCATCAGAGAGAATGCAGTGAAAAATTTAAAGTATTCTACAAGATAACATGCTGATCTTGAGGGCTAACTACAAAACGGTAGAGAGTAATAAAGCATTAAAGATTATAGATTCAAATATGCTTCCACATATTTAATAGTTAATTCTTTTTGAGAAATATATGAATGTTCCTAAATTTTAGGTGATGGCTTTCACCTAAAGATTATTTTTCTAACATGCCAATCCAAGAGAAATGGTGGCCTTAGATTTTAGTGTTTCACCCAAACTTTGTTAGCAAAACAGAGGTCGGACTGCTTCATTTCCGAAGCTCTAGTGTCTCTAGTTCGTAAAGCTAAATAGTATAAGAAACAATAGTCACTTCTTGAGTGCAAGCATGGACTAAAATCCTTCTTTCGTTTGGTAAAATATTTTTTTGGGCAAAAAGTTGTAGAGGAAGGATATTAGATGGAGAAAATGGGGAAAAAGCTTTGATTAATGGCATAATTGGCTACAAAGACCCAATGATGGAGCAAGTTAGCATAAATGGATTGATAGTGTTAACATGCATATTTTCATAACATTGATTTTGATGATAACAAACTAGGTAAATATGTTGGAGATATTAAAATTGGTTAAATTCTTAAAGCTGTATAACGTTTTTAGGCAAGTTTAAGAATTTGGACAAAAACAAATAACCATTAATATTAAATTGGCAAACCATTTTTCTAAAGGAAGTTGTATAGTTTTGATTCTGAAAGATAACGGTGAACCACTGATCAGAAAATAGTTAACTAATAAATTCGAGAGAGCAAATTCTTTGGAATCGGTAAATCGATAACTCTAAACAGTGAACCGATTATTTAATCGTAAATTGCACAAAGTGAACCAATATTTAAATGGCAAACCGACAACTCCAAACAGTGAACCGATTATTTAAAATTCAGCGTAACGGTAAATTGCACAAAGTCAAAACGGTGATCCGACAATAGTAGACATCGATTCAATTATTACCAAAAAGTCAACAACGATTAGTTTTTCTTCTCCACCTATAAAAGGCTCAATCAAATTCAAATTGAAGAGATTCTACAATTATCATTGAGCTTGTTACTAAGAATTGAACCTCTCTTGTGCTTTAAAACTTGTTATTCTTTCATTAAATCACATTTTGGCACATATCAGAGATGTCTATATACAAGACATCTCTGATGCCTCAAGTCTAAAGACCATTACTAAACATAGTGTTTATCACAATATATAATAAGCCATTAACACTCAAAACCATATGACTTATTATTATTTGGTCAACTTCAGTAAACTTGTTCTCATAACAAGTACCTATGTGTTTGACTTGATATCTCATGTCAATGATATGAAACTCACTATCAATTTCAATATCACATACTATAAGGAGTCATAATACATAATAGAGATGTCTATATACAAGACATCTCTGATGCCTCAAGTCTAAAGACCATTACTAAACATAGTGTTTATCACAATATATAATAAGTCATTAACACTCAAAACCATATGACTTATTATTATTTGGTCAACTTCAGTAAACTTGTTCTCATAACAAGTACCTATGTGTTTGACTTGATATCTCATGTCAATGATATGAAACTCACTATCAATTTCAATATCACATACTATAAGGAGCCATAATACATACTAGTGTTTATAGGAATTTTTAACGTCTAATCATAAATCCACCACTAAGAACTATTTTAGAAGTATAGTTAAAGGATACACGTTTCATATTTTCGACAAACTCAAGAATGTGTTCCTTTACTATTTTACTTTTTGGACTATATTCATTAAATTAATCGATTGGCCTTTAGGGCATATCGCTAACAATTCACCCCTCCCCCCTCTTTAGGTTGCTTAGCTAGTATTTCAACTAGGGTACAAAATAGTAGATATCATACTAGTATCGGAGTAACCGAATGTGATTAAGTTACATTCTAATCAAAGCATGATTGAATCTTGTTTCAATCCAAATAACTCAATGAGATTTTAATAACGCTTTAAAAGCGAGATTAGATGACGCTTTAATCCAAACGACTCTATAAAAGAGATTTTGATAAATAATTTCAAAGGAATATAAAAGAGAAGTTTTTATTGAATACATGAAACTGAAGTTATGAAAATAATAACAAGACTTACATATTTATAATAGAGTAAAAACTATTTCCCCAAGTTAACTTAAAAAAGACAAACTAAAACATAATTATAAGAGAAAGAAAAGAGTGACACACATGTTATAGTAGACTCCAATTAAAAATAAAAAAATATCAAAATATCTAAAATAATAAAATTCAAAAATACTAAGATATCATCCAACATGACCTAATATGTTTAGCCTTATTTGCCCACAATCTCTTCTACTCATAGTGAGTTCAAATGTCAAAAGTGTTGTTATATATATAGTAGAAGGTTATATGTTGAATTAATTCGTCAGCATTTTTTCAGAAATTGCTGTTCAACAAATTCTCATTCCAAAGTTAGCCATGGAAGAAGATCAGGTCTCCTGATATTTTAGAAGAGAGTTCATTTCAATGTAAAGAGTGCATACCGTTGGCATTTTAGCTAGCATTATGACTTATAAAAACCTTGTAATGGATATAATATATCGCATTTTGTATGGTCTATGACCGTCCCCAAAATTAAAATTTTTCCATGGAGAGCGCTCTCTGATCTTTACCAAATGCTGAAAGAATTGCAAGTGAGATTCTGCCAACTACTATGTGCCAACAATGTTGTAAGAAAAACAGAGGATGTGTTCATGCTAATTTTTGGGTGCAAAATATGTAATGTATGCTGGAAAATCTCTAATTTTGTTGAGTTGATTAAGGGTTTTCAGAGGATCTAGTATTTGGAACTTTTTGCATTATACTGTCTCAGTATTAACTAAAACAGAGATTGAACATACATGTGGTTTTTTTATGTGGGCATTTTGGAGTGCTAAGAGTGAAGTTTTGTTTCAAATAAACAAGTCAAGTTAGTTAAAACTGAATGTGGATGTTGCAATATGTGAGCAATAGAATTTGGATAGGCTAGAAGATGCTGCATGTAGTGAAAAACCGTAAGCCATCAATTTTCAGCATTTTATCTGCCAACTAGGTTAATTGATGCCTCTCATGATTGAATCAGGTGCTCAAAATGTGGTTAATATGGTGCATGGCAAAGTAACTCAAAGAAATTTTTTGGGTGTTATCTGAAATCCAAGATGAGACAAAAGATTTGAATTTTCTTAAGATTTATTTTAGGCCAATAGCCTGCAATGCATTTGCCATAATTTACCCTAAGTTGCTTTTGAGTTTCAGGATTCGAATCTTCCTCTAGGCATCTTCTCTCCTAATCTTCTTAGGTTTTTAAGAATCCGTTGATATGTGTAATTAATCAAATTAAATGACTGAGATTAAATTTTATGTTATAGTCTTCTTTTTAACTCATAGTAACTTAAATGTTATAATCTTATTTTCTGTCCCTTCACAAATAAATTAGAATTTTAATTATTGCGATTTTAAAGAATTCAGAACTATAGCTGTAAACCCAAAAAAACAACAGAACAACTTGTCTACGGCTATGGTCCTTTGTTTTTTGGATCTTTTGGGTTTCTGGCTTTCCTTTGTTTTTTGGATCTTTTGGGCTTCTGGCTGTCTTGTTGTACGCATGCACCTTCCAAGTAACAAAAGGGGATATCTCAAAATTGCATTAAAGCTGCTGCCAGAGCAATGAAGAAATTCTAGAAAAAAAACTTGATGTCCCTCTTTCTCGTCATACATGGATGGAATGATTTTTCTTACAATCAACAACCGTCCACATGTTGTGTTTGCTTGACCTTTGTGGTTTTCTTTCAAAGTGTAGGAGCTCATTTTCTTGTTCACCACTGTGCTGCTTGTGGGGCTACAACTCTTTTTTTTTTTTTTTGGTTTTGAGTTCGCAGCAAAGGATTGCAAGTGTCTCACTCAAGCTTGTTTGTTTTGTTGCTTTTCTGAGTTTGCAGCTGCTGTTTTGAATTCTTTAAAATCGCAATAATTAAAATTCTAGTTTTGTGAAGGAGAGAAAATCATAATAATTAAAGAAAAATTTTTTGAGCTACCATGAGTTAAAAAATAAGAATATAATGTGAGATTTAATCTGAACCATTTAATTTTTTTAATTACACATGTCAATGGATATTTGAAAGTTGAAGAAGACTAGGAGAAAAAATGCCTAAGAATGAATTTGAATCATCTTATCTGGCCTTTGATAAATTACTTCCCTTTTAAAAGAAAAAATAAAATAAAACCATACACACACATTAGCTTTTATGTGTGCGGGCTTTTATGTGAGTTTGATATAAATGATGACATTGTACTCCCTGAATCCTCATTTTCCAACTAATGGCAAGCAATTTCTGGCACCCATTTTGCATGCTCAAATTGACACCTTTTACAGGACGTTAATGTTTGGGCAGCCAACCAAACATAGTAACCGTAAGGCTTGCAGTTTTCTAACACAGTACCATAATCACATAGATATTACCTACTTGGTTTTACAGTTTCAATTTAGGGCCTATTTGTTCTCAATTTAGGACCTATTTGGTAGGGAAGTGCTGTGACTTTCTACCCGAACCAAAACAAATTTTTAACTCAAAGTCTCAAACCGTCCCCAGCTGAACTTAATTCGATCTGGGATTAAAAATTCGGTTACATTTGGATTGTAACCGGAACCAAAACCAGAAAAACCGAAACTCCCACCCTATACCTGCCCTGGCCAGTCTTTCATCATCATTGGACTCGTTAACAAATAACCCAAGCTTAAAATTACCGACACCCATTTTTGTTTACTTTCCTTTTAAATCGACATTATATGAAAGTGGACGGTAATAGAGATGGCAACAAATGCCACGCGCCTTGAAAATGTTGATAGTGCATATTGAAGAAGGAGATGATGGAGAAGGACACGATGAATTTTAGTTTGCAGGAGTATATTATGAAATTAAATTACTTTGAAGCCGTCTTTACTTATCTTTTTTGGAAAAAGAAAATTACCATCACTCATCAGACCAAAAAAACAAAGGCCTAAATAGTCCTAAACCACCTATTAACCAAGCAATAAACCACGCATTATTTGGGTCAATTCTCTACCAAATATTAGAAAATAAATCTACAGGATAGATTTATGAAATGTTAATACCAACAAACTTATATAATATAATGTTCAAATATAGCATATCCATTACGTTCAAACCCATTATTTGAGAAACTTTGTATTGAGTACATATTAGGTGCAGGTGCAGGTGCATGAAATCATGAAACATTTACAGGTTTCAATTTCCAGTCAGTAAACGCAGTTTTCCAGGCGACTGTTCCAATATCATCCACTCTAGACAAACAAGGCGAAGAGAAGAATAGTGCAAAATCTAAACTTTAGTCAAGCATTTTCATTATCAGAAGCTGTGGACTTACCTATATCAAGACTTAAGGAAAACAACTGACAATTTGTGGAGCTACATTTAAGGGGATAGCAAGTTTAACTGAGGAAGAAGTGGACATCCGTATCCATAGGAGGAGAAACTCACTGCCATTGGCAAAATTAACTTGACTCTCTTCCTAAATCTAAAGGAAGTTTCCATGGAACAATTATTGGTGATACAATGTCCTTAGCTGACTAATAAAACATCTTTGCAAATTGTTTAAACATGAATGCTACCACTAGTAGTTATGCAAGATGTAATTAAAATAACCAACAGCCTAAGCATCAACTTATCTCAATTATCAGCAAGACAAAGCCTACACAGAAGACACATGAGTAACAAGCTTTCAGGATTCTGCATATAAACTAAATTTCAAAAAATATGCAATGCAAAATCTTGAAAGTAGCAGCGAAAATGCATAATCTCTAAAAGGTAGAACACTTGGCAAAGCAGAAAATGCATAATCTCTAAAAGGTAGAACACTTGGGCAAAGCAGAGACACGTTTAAGATCCATGTGGGGAAAAAAAATCTGAGCCAGCAAAAAACCAAGAGAGTTGTGGTTTCTGTGCTAAAATTTGGCCACTGTCACCCCCGCAAGGCAGCAAGGATGACATAGTAAGACAAGTTATGAGAACTTTCCTGCTTATCACATTAACACGAACAGCATTTGCAAACAAGAAATCAATCAATCATAACCAGTTGATTAATTATGATTGCAATCAGTATGAAGTAAATAAGCATAGAGAATGATAATATTCATTTTGTGATTAGAAACTTACTGTCGAAGTACACCGCGGGAAATAGAACTAAAACAAAAACAAAAACTGAGCTATACCACTCAGCTGCGTCCTACATTCCAATAAAACAAAAACAGGAAAAAAATAAGAAGAGAACAAATTCTGACTCAACTGAATGCGGTGTTTAATCAAACAAACTGAATCCCATATCATCATCACTTTCTTCCTTTGGTTCTTCCTGTTTCATAAACAAAATCCAACAAATTCAAAAGCTAGTTTTTTGGAAAATATTAAATTAATTCACAATAAAGAAAGAAGTCTTCAAAAAAATACCTTTTTCTCCTCAGCGGCAGGGGCGGCAGCTGCGGCACCACCAGCAGGGGCGGCGGCGGCAACGGGTGCAGCAGCACCGCCACCGGAGCCAACATTCAAGATGAGATCATCCAAGTTTTTCTTTTCAGCCAACTTCGCAAAAAGGCTTGGCCAGTAAGACTCTATTTGCACATTCGCTGCCTTAACCAAAGCCGCGATCTTCTCCGCCTATTTGATGGTTATTATATAAGTAAACAAACCAATAAAAATATTTTGAACAAAAAAAAATCCGAGGATTCCAAAAGATAAAAAGGCAAATTTACAGTGACTGCGATTCCATCGTCGTGGAGAATCAAAGTGGCGTAGGTGCAAGCTTGCTCTCCGGCCATTATTGCAATTGATAATTCTAAAATCCGCACACTTTCATAAACAAACAAACAAAACAAATCATATCAAATGAGTAAAAAGCTTATTTTCCAAGAAACGGATCTTCGTATCAGAGAGAGGGAAGATAGAAGGATAACAAATACCTAAGAGAGGCTGCGTTTGGCTTGTGCTGCTGCGTTTGAGAAACTCTTCGCCAAGAAATGTGAAGGGCTTTTATAAACGTAGATGGAGCTAGGGTTTTTGAATAGTCGCAGTCTCGTGAGCTGCTGGACTTGAACCAATAGAAAAGCCCAATATCAATTTGGGTGGTCCATTTTTGAAGGCCTAGAGTTGCCCGATTATCAGAATTGTTGATCGTGATCAATTTATTTTACCGCCGAAATATTCGATAAAATTATTTTTTTTTATATTAAATTGGCCAACTGGGTTTGGGTGTCCGACTACTTCATCCCACAATCTGACGACTAATTTAGTAATATTGTAGTTTGGGCTAGTTTGATAATGTTATATCCTTTAAAATAAGGGTTCGGCTATGTTGGAACCGCTCTAAGATACAATACGTTTTTTATAATCATTCAATTAAAATTATAATATGTTTTTTATTATTTATCATTTTATGTGTGTGGTTGTGATTTATATTCTACCTTAAAATAGTTCCAAAATAGCCATTACCTTATAATTTTTTTTATTATTTATCACTTTACGTATATAGTTGTGATTTGTCCTCTACCTTATAACAATTTCAAAGTAGTTATTGCCTTAAAATAATTGTTATTGAATGAAGCTGTTTAAGTTTGCTGATTACTCACTAAACCCAAATATTATATAAACCCATACTTCAAATTCGGAAAAAATGATTTTACCATATAAACTCATCTTAATACCTAATATACCCTTGTCAAACTCAATTATCAGCAGTTCTTTCTCTTTCTCTACTTTTTCTTTCCCAACTTTTTCAGCAGTTCTTTCTCCTTCTCTGCAGCCCTTTCTCAATTTCTTTTTCCCTTATAATTGTTAAGGACATGTACACAAACACAAATACTTCTTCGATTTCAGTCGTTTTTTCTTTAATTTTCCATATATTTTAAACACACTGTCAGAATAAAATTTAGGGAAACCACAATTAATGAACTATGTTTATAAACATGCTAAACAACAGAACTTAATCAATTAACGATTGTCCATTTTAGCATGGCTGTTTTATTTTCATATTCAGAGAGCTTGACAAGGAAGAAGACGGCGTTTTTTCACGAATTCATAAAAGCTTGACTGGGAAAACTTCACGGTCAAATCGAAGAGGAGCTGTTAACCTAAACATTTAACATCTTTGTTGGATCTTTTTCGATTAAACGGTGTGATGAAGAAAAATTCAAAGAAAAATGAGCGTATGTAAGATAGATTTACAGATAGTTTCAAGACAAGAATACAATAAAAAAAATTTCGTTTGAGTATATGCTTCGTCTATAACAGTAATTTATTGAAGGGACATTTTAGTACTATAATTTTTATTAAAAAACTGAGTTTTTTTAGTAATTTAATAGGTTTACACCCATGTTATTAGCTGTATTATATAAATAATCAGTTATGAAAAGAATTAATTTAATAATTAATAAAATTTATTTTTAGAAGTACTGTGAGTTTTAAAAATAGTCATATGTGTTTGATAAATTTTACTGTTAACTAATGTAAAAATATAAATAATTAAATTAGACAGTAATATTAAATAAAATTTATGCAAACATTTACAAGCATGTATATAAAATATTCTTTTTATTGTGTACATATAATAATTGATAACTAAAATAAGTATTTTATTTTTATTTTTATTTTTCATTTAGTAATCTCAATTTAAGTGGTAATAATAGTAATCTCTTTAAAATGAATGATTTTATTTTCTAATTAATAAGGATAATTTTTATGTCTTTATAATATATATGAGGATATATATGAAATTATATTATGTATAAAAATAATTCTCAAAATTAGATTTTGAAAAATTATTCTTTCTCTACTTTCAAAATCCTTTGCAGAATGAAATAATTTTACCAAGAGTAATTTCTTAACAAATTTATCAAACACCAAAATTAACTTTTAAATTTTTTAAATCACTTTTGAACCTTCCAAAAGTAACCCAATCAGGCTCCAAATATTGTTATATAATAAAAATATTAACTAAATATGATAATTTAACAGAGTTCAAGAGATAGACTACAATAATTTTATTCGTCTCTCTATAAATTTTCAGTCATTTTCCTCTATTGGAACAAATTTTCAACTCGTTATCATGTTTGTAAAAGAATTAGCGATTCAAGAACAATGTGATGCAATTATATGAATAAGCTTCTTATTTTGATATAAATAGTATTATTATATAAGTTTTTCAACTTCTAAGTAAAATCTGTGAAACTCTTAAATTATTATAATTATCTTGACTATTGTTGTCAAAATTATTATGTAAAAAGTCATATTTGTTAACTATTATCAACGTTTATTTTACAATAATTATTCATTCCGAGTCATTATATTATTCCAAATAGCAATAAATGTGTCATTACTCATTAATTTATTAGATAATAAATTTTATAATTGATAAATTCAATATTTTAGTAACCAACAAATTTTATAATTGATAAGGTTAACATATGAGCGGATGGAGAGAGAGAGGTTGAATAGTTTATTGAAAATATAGTCCTTAAAAAAAATTATTATTATTTAGGGATATTTTAGCATATACAATGGGTGTAGAAAACAGTTTGGAGGGTTCAAATTTAATATATAGCCCCACCTTTTTCTTATATTATAAAAGTTATGAAAGCTCCAATGAAAAAATCTTATTCCAAATAGAGATCGCCAATGGGCCAAACAGTACGTGGCACAACACAGGTTTGTGTAGCATGGCACAATATGAGCACATTTTAGTAAGACATACGGCATGACACGACAAAGATGCAGGTTGAGCAGTATGTAAAATTTTGGGCACTCGAACCTTAAAAGAATGACATATAAAAAGACCTGCAATAAGTATATTTTATATTTTAATAAAAGTGAATTTAAAATTTTATAATTGTGTATATAACTTGAAATTGAATCTTTTAATATATTTTATTAGCGTAAATTTTTACAATTCATTTAATTCATAGTTTCAAAAAAATAAAACTCTAACTGATTCATATTTATAATTTATTAAATGAATAATTGATATTATGATTTTAATAAATAAAATTATAAATATCATGATTTTATAAATATTTATTAATGTTACCATGCATTATAATCTATGACTCTATGTAAATTGAAGTTAACAATTAAATTAACCCTTAAGAAAAAATTTATTATTATTATTATTATTGTTGTTGTTGTTAAATACTAAAAAAAAAATTTAATACTGTAAAATCTATTTTAATAAGAGTAATGATACAGCCACAAACTCTTTTACAAACTTATTTTGTACAAACTGACGTGGTATTAATTCATTGATTGAATGAAAATATAAATTAATAAAAACAAATCATGTGGGCCAAGTGATATTTAATTCAACCAATCTTATCATGCCACATCAGTTTGTACAAAATAAGTTTGTACAAGAGTTTGTGGTTGTATCATTACTCTTTTAATAATTAATATTACACTCTTATTATTATCAATTTAATATGTACTTAAATTTTAAATTTTTTATTATATTTAATTTAACTAAAAGCACATGGATCCAATAGGCTGAAAAAAATACACATGCCCTCTTAAAAAAAAAAAATTATCGTGCGTTTTTTCCCCTTAAACTCGGCGCGCCACGTGTGGAGACGACATGTGTGCCCGACTAGACCTGAGCTAAAAAAATATAAAGTACAACAGGAAGCATACAGTGGGCGCGACGTGAATATGGGCCATCCTTTAATGGCCGGCCAGACCTGGCCGTTAACCATCTCTAGTTAAAAAACATTCAACCATAGCCATTTTTCCCGATCAGAAATGAGCTTCCGAATTTCTCCCATGAATTGAATTGTTTCAGATGGTAGTTAAAAATGCAAAATACACATTTTAAACATCAAATTCACATTCTCAGCAGCAACCAAGATCACATTAATAATAATTATTATTAAAAAAAAAAGAAATGCGTCCAACCATTGATCTTGAAAATTCCTCCAATAAAATTAGATATTTAAAGTCTCAGCAAATTTAAAAAGATAGGCACTACCAAGCCATAAAAGCAAATAACTAGTCTTAGGTTTTTGTTAAAACATTTCCAAGTAAAAATTGTCCACTCAGATATTGATTACTTGCCCTCAAACTCATCTAAGCAAACCAGGCTATGAAAAGTTTGGACATCAGTTATAAGAATCAGCCACTTCCAGAACGCACCTGAAAACATAAATTAACCTTGTATTAGATACTAAAACAACTCAGCTGATATTTATCACTAAAAAGTTGTATATATAATTGGGTTCTTTTGTCCATATTTTGGAGTTTCTCTTTCACTGGAAGTTTTCATGCTACATGTTAGACAACTCGGAGACATCATTGTTATGTAAATAAAACAATTGCTAACCACAAAATCATATAGAAGATATTTGTGTCAGGAGATATCATGCAAACTTATCTTCATCCTTCAACAAAAGTAAATAACCTAACTAAACACAGGATAAAAACTGACAACTTTTTTCCTCCTTTCCTTCCTAATAGCTCTAACATCTGGCAGTTGAACTTGCAA